>NC_045440.1:93757558-93993476 GCF_002776525.5 Piliocolobus tephrosceles
GTGTTAGCCAGGATGGTCTCTATCTCCTGACCTCGTGATCCGCCCGTCTCGGCCTCCCAAAGTGCTGGGATTACAGGCTTGAGCCACGGCGCCCGGCCTGGGCTTGCTTTTTCTGCAGTATAACCTGAGCTCTTCTGACTGATACAAAGGGTTACTTTTCTCCAAAAGCCTTTCATAAGCACTGCATAGTCTGATTTAAATGCTGCTTTTCCAAGTGATGACAGCATTCTATTCATACTCTTATTATAAAACAATACTATAGTAAAATGGCTGCTGGAATTATCCATTTCCTTTGTTAAACTATACTCCTGAAGGTAGGAATTGTTAATGCCTAGCTCTTAGTAAGTAGTTAAAACATATTTATTGGATTCACTGATCATTCATGCATTCACTCATCAAGGGCCAGGGGCCACTCCGGTTCTAGAGATAGAGTGAAAACAGAGCAAACGAAAATTCCTGCCTTCATATGCCTTATATTCTTATGAGGGATAATGATAATAAGCAAGAAAAATAAGTGTAAATACATAGTTTAACAGATAGTGACAAAAATCATAGAGCAAAGAAGAAATACAAAGCGTTGGATGGTCATCAGGTAAGACTCCATTTAGAAGGCGAACTTTTAATAAAGACCAAAAGAAAAGGAAGGAAATTGGTCAAGCAATCGCTATATATGGATGAAGAAAGAATAGCAACTGTGAAAATTCCGAGATGAGAAAATGCCTGGCATGGTAGAGAGCAAAAAGGAAGGCAGTATGCCCAGGCCAAGAGGATGATGATGAGAAGAGTTAAAGATGAAATTAGAGGAGTAACAGTGGTTCAAGTATTGTAGAGACATTTAGGCCAGTTTAAAAGCTTTATTTAGATTTGATGTTGAGTAAAATGAAGAGCTATTTAAAGGCTTTGAGTAGAGTGAGGAGTGGGAAAGAACAGTAAGTGATGAGGTCAGAGATAAACAGACACCCATATTCTTCCATTTTATGTCATATTTCCTCTCTCCACAATACATGAGAAAAATGGATGTATCAACTTACTAAGAAATATTGCTGAGTAAATGATATTTTATGATGGTATTAATCTGTTCATTACTTAATATGCAGGACAGTGATTAAAACCAATAAATAATTACCAAAATATTGCAATATACCAAAGTATAATGATGCACTAAACATCAAGACAGACCAAGCATTTAATGTAGCAACAAATCTTAATAGACAATTGATAATACTAAACGTTTAACAAATAAATCAGTTATAAATGTATGGCTTTAATGTTACTTCATTTATTTGGATTTGCTGAAATATCACAAAATAAATACAAGTAAAAACATTTCCTTATTGTAATACTGCCTTCTATAAGAAAAAACTATGCTTGGAACCCAGGTTCATTGCCAGAAGAAAACAACCCAAAGCAATAAGTACAAAGTGAAAGAAAACAAACCACAAATCAAAACACATCTTGCAAAATGTTAAATCAAATAAACACACCTTGCGTTGTGTCTTTGATGCTGCCAAGTCTAAACTCTGGAGAGTTGCCAAGGGGTAAGATGTTTCCAAAGCCAAGGTCTTTAGTTAGGTAGCTGTGCTTGCATTCCTGGCAAATTCAATTCCAAATACCAAAAATAATATTCTTCGTGATTTTTCTTACTGAAATTCAAAACAAAGTATATAGAAATAGTAAATGGATGATCTCCAGTTCCCTAATTGTCCACAAATTTAAATCACAGGGAAAACATTTCCAAAAGGTGTTTCTTGGTTTGCTGTTATTTATTCAATCTGAATACGTTTCTATGCGAAATATAATTGGAAATTGTTGCATATTATGCCCCATTTTAACAAGGCACATTCTCATATTATTACGAAGGCTCTGAGAAGTACTGTAACAGAAAAATCTATTTAAATTTATGTGACCCAGTGTGTCTTAAACAATTATCTCAAAAGTAGCAGGAGATGCTTCTACTGTTTTCTAAAGTCAAGAATAAATGTAAAGAGACTTATATAAAATTATTTTGTTATTTTAATTTGCACAAGGCTGACTTAAAAAACAATTATATTTATTCAGTCTTAAATATTTAAGTGTATGTTACTTTCTAAATGCCCATTTTAAAAGCAACATGGAATAACAAGCAGATAATGCGTGATTTATTCATTTTTGTACAGTGAATATTTACCGAATACATATTAAATGCCAGGCAATGAACTTATGTCTAGTTCTACACTGCAATTGCTCTCATGTGGATAAGAATATAAAATTTAAATATTTCCAAACTGCTGTCTAATAATAATACCAAATCAAAATTTAACCCCAACTATTCGGGAACACAAGCTTTACTTTACTAATTCTAATGAGATACTTAATAATAGCAATTTTGGGGTTGCTTTTAAATAGTGTTAGCAACACAAGTCAAGAGTAATAATATGAAAGAATAATCTTTTTTAACAAAGGTGCTACAAAATAATAAAGTTAGACCCTTACCTCACAGCAAACACAAAACTTTATTCAAGATGAATCACAGAACTAAATGCAAAGACTTAAACTATAAAACATTTAAAGGAAAACATAGGAATAAAACTTTATTACTTTGAGTTAGAAAATAGTCTCTTAGATACAGCACCAAACGCACAAGCCACAAAATAAAAAACAAATTGGACTGCATTAAAATAAAAATTTTGTGCTTTAAAGAACATGACCAAAAAAGTGCAAAGACAGTCCACAGAATAGAAGAAAATACTTGCACACCATATATATGATAAAGGTCTTATGCCCAGAATACATAAAGAACTCTCACAGCTCAACATAAGATCAAATAATACAAGTTTTAAATGGGCAAAATATTTTAACAATTTTCCAGAGAAGACATACGAATTGCCAAAAAGCACATGAAAAGATGCTCAACATCAGTAGTTGTTAGGAAAATCCAAATAAAAACCATAATGAGATACCACTTTACTCCTAGGAGGAAGGCTATTTTTTAAAAAAATGCAAGAGGAGATGAGGATGTGGAGAAACTGGAACCTTCATACATTGCTGGTAGAAATGTAAAATGATACTGCCACACTTGGAAAAATTTGGCAGCTCCTCAAAAATCCAAATACAGAGTTACTGAGTTACCAGCAATTTTACTTAGATATATATATCCAAGAAAAATGAAAACATCTCTGCACAAAAACTTATATACAAATGTTCATAGCAGCATTATTCTTTTTTTTTTTTTTTTTTTTTTTTTTTTGAGAGGGAGTCTCCCTCTGTCGCCCACACTGGAGTGCAGTGGCAAGATCTCGGCTTGCTGCAATTTCCTCCTCCTCCTGGGTTCACGCCATTCTCCTGCCTCAACCTCCCAAGTAGCTGGGACTACAGGAGCCCGCCACCACGCCCATCTAATTTTTTGTATTTTCAGTAGAGAAGGGGTTTCATCGTGTTAGCCAAGATGGTCTCGATCTCCTGACCTCGTGATCCGCCTGCCCCGGCCTCCCAAAGTGCTGGGATTACAGGCGTGAGCCCCTGCGTCCGGTGCATAGCAGCATTATTCTAATAGCCAAAAGGTAAAAACAACTCATGATGAACAGGTATATAAATGTGGTATATATTGATATGATGGAATATTAAAAAGAATGAAATACTGATAATGCTGCAACATGGATGAACCTTGTAAACATGTGTCTTAAGTGAAAGAAGTCAGTCACAAAAGTCCACTTAATACATAACTTCTATTGTTCCCTTTATGTGAAATGTCCAGAATGGGAAGGTCAATAGAGAAAGAAAATAGATCAGTGGTTGCTTAAGGGGGCGGAGGCAGAAGGGATGGGAACTGACATAACAGGTACAGAATTTCTATTTGAGATAATGAAAATATTCTGAAATTAGATAGTTGCACAATATTAGGAGTATTCTAAAAACTCCTGAATTGCACACTTTAAAATGGTAAACCTTATGATTGTGAAATATAGCTCAATAAAGCTGTTATTACAATACAAGTGTCATAAAAATACAAGTCTACAGTCCTTATCTAAAATGTTTGGGCCAGATATGTCTCGAATGATTTTAGATTATAAACAATGTAATAAATTCCATCTACTATAATTACGTAACACTCCTGAAAGGATGTGGGGGAAGCACATTAATACTTCATAGAAAAATCTTATGCCTACTAAATACGTAAATAGTCCTACATCATTTCAAGTCTGGTTTTTGTCTCAATTAAGTTTGTAGAAAACTTGACAAAGTTTAATTCTGCAGAACTTCTGGATTTTGAAAATGCAAGTGATGGGTGTTACGAGCCTTATTAATGATGATTGTTAATATTAGTAATAATATCAGCAGCTACCCATTTGTTGACTAGCAACTAATGTGGCTAGTTGACTAGCAACTAATGTGGCAAACACTGTGGTAAGCACATCACATATCATAAATTTTCATAACATTTCTGTGTGATAGGTACAGTTTCCCAACTGAGGAAACTGAGTTTCCTAATGATTAACTGACTTGCCCAAGCATGCAAAGTTGACAGGGAAAGGAGCAGAGATTTAAACTCAAATCTATTTGATCATAGAGCTTACTTCTCTTTCCTCTATGTTCAGACCATTCACCAGAACTACAGACTCTACCTCTGTAAAATGGAGTAAGAGCCTTTTTACTTATACATACAAGTATACATAAGCATGTATACATATATGTAAATAGGTATATAAATATACATGTGTATGTAGGTATATAAATATACGTATATGTATGTTTATGTGTACATACACATATACACATATATACATATACACATATATAAGTGAAGTAAGAATGAAATGAAGTATTTTTATGAAAATGTGTCAAATATAAAGGTCTACATAAATATGAGACAACATCCTCTGAATAACTATTTTCATTATATATCTAAATCAAGGTTCAAATGGGGTATGTATTCACTCAAATTCTACAAAGGCATTCCAAACAAATGTATTAATTTTATTAGAAGAAATGCAAAGCATTAATTTTAAACATTGTTTTTAAATATCTAAGCAAAGAAAATCTAAATATATTCAAGTGATCTATAACTAAACTATCGTCTCAAGCTTTCATAAAGTTTTTATAAGCCATATATAAAAGTGGTCCAGTATGCAACCATATACATTATGTTTTGTCTTAAAGCAGTTCTATCTACTCAGAAGCAAGAACAGATTACGGGTTTACTTTATAAGTAACTTCTTAATATTCTAAAAATGTTAATGATTTACGTTTATTTAACAACCTGCTCACGTAAGTTTACCTACCGTGTAAGTTCCTAGAGTAACTAGGGGATTGTTTATATATTCCCCTAAAAGGAAAACCTGTGTATACCTCTATATCACTTTTATTCCATGAAAGTATAATTATAGAATTAAAGAATTTTAGAAAGTATGGTACAGTATTTGAAAAAACTTCAGAACCATTTTAAAATACCAATTTGATCATGTTGCTCTCCATTTGAAAACCTGAAATGGATCCTCATTGCCTACGAGATGCAAATAGTTTTGCGTGTCATATAAGAGGCTTCTCAGCCTTTGCCAGCAGGTTCATACTGCCTCAACTCTAGCCACTTTTCTCTAGATTAGGCCCCAATCACTAAACTTCTTTTGATTTTCCAACCACAAGAACCCATTGACAGCTTAATAGCTTTACAAATCTTGTTATACTTATTTCAATGTTGCTCAGCCCTAGCCTTATCTAACTTGAATTCATAGACACCCTTCATGACCCCATTTCAATCAATTACATACTTTCTCTGTACAATTCACCTATACCTGCTGGACACATCTTTGGTTATCTGATGGATATGTAACTCACTTATTAAATATTGTACATATTTATCTCTATAAACATCTAGAATTTTGGCATATAATGGTATCTATTATTTCTTATTATAATATTGAAATATTTTATTTCATCTTTGGAAATAAAACTGTAAAATATGTACATGAATTTTGTTTCATTTATGGAATAGAGATGGAAAAGAGAAGATGTGGATTACAAAATGCAAATAATAATAGATTCCTGAGGTTAACATTAACCCATATTAGACCAAAGAGATGCTGGGGTAAGTCAAAAGTACAATTTTGGCCAGGCGCGGTGGCTCACGCCTGTAATCCCAACATTTTGGGAGGCTGAGGTGGGTGGATCACTGAAGCTGAGAGTTCGAGACCAGCCTGACCAACATGGAACAACCCCGTCTCTACTAAAAATACAAAATTAGCCAGGTGTGGTGGTGCATTCCTGTAATTCCAGCTACTCGGGAGGCTGAGGCAGGAGAATCGCTTGAACCAGGGAGGCAGAGATTGTGGTGAGCTGAGATCACACCACTGCACTCCAGCCTGGGCAACAAGAGTGAAACTCCACCTCAAAAAAAAAAAAAAAATACAATTTCACATTTTTCTCAAAATATTTGATGATATTCTTTTTACTTGTTTAAATACCAGAATATGCTTTAAGAGGTTATGATCAAAGGGCATTTTGGATAAAACATAGATTACATGGCTTTGTAAGATAGCAACAATTAACCGAACATTGGTAGTTCCTGTTTGTTAGCACTCAAAAAAAAAAAAAAAAACTACCATGGGAATGGGGGTCCCAAAAGGGAACTGCAGATGACTGAAGGCCCTGAACTAAGGTATGCTATGGTAAGAGGCACTGTGGAAGAAAGGCAAAAGCCCCACTCTGCTCCCAGCTATGTAGCTTTGGGTAAAAGTTACTTAGTCTCTCTGTAGGATGAGGCAAGTAGGAGAGAATAATTTCCTTATCCTAAAGAAGTTGAACAAAAACAGGGTCCATTTAGGCTTAAAAAAATTTTTTAAGCCTAATTTTTTGCATTTTTCTGAGGAGCAAGTCAATAGCTTTCCTTGGTTTCTCAAAGTGGTAAATGACACCAAAAAGGTTAGTCATCCTTGCATTAAAAGGTAATGTTTCCCAATCTTGTCAGGTATATGTATATACCTAGTGATATTAAAGCCGAAAAAGTGTTGTTCAAGACATCATTACAGGTGCTACCTAACCAGAGCCAACACAGAATCAATAATGAACAGACGAGCGAATTTCTTCCCCATTTCTAAATAACCCAAAGATTAAAAAAAAAAAAAAAAAAAAAATCACAAGGGAAATTTGAAAATACTTAAAGCTGAATGGCAATACTTGTACGTGTTTATAAATTCAGATCATATAGACCAAAACATTAAGAGTATAATCAATAATGCTTTACATTTGTGTAGATCATAAATGATACTTTCACAATCAATTATTCGTTATTTTTTAGGGCATATCCTAGAGTCTCCAATTTACAGATAACAAAACAATTATGAGAGTTATTGCCCAAGGACAAATATTTCTTAACCCTGCCAGTTTCCGGACTTGTAGGCCCATGCTCTTTCCAATGTTAACAAGCAGTACAAGCTTCCTTCCTGGGGGTTTACACGGTAAACCTGGCAAAGGGAAGTAAAAGATTTTTACCTCTTTTGTGTTTTCTTTCTGGAATGTACTCTGTCTCTGAATCATTGGGAGACAGAGTATATAAGCAAACAAAGGGAGATTTGAAATGGTTATCTAAGGTTACCATCTCATAACATACTTGTTGATCACTAAGTATGAGCCGGGTGAAGCAAAAACAGCTCTCTACAGGTTTAGCACACCTCTCCACAGTAGAGAATCAAAGGGAGATTATACATTGGGGCTCCTCCAGCAATAAATTGCTTCAACTTCTTCGGGAGGCTTATTAAGCTCAAACAAGCAGCAGAGAACTCCAAGTAGAAGAAACCTGATCTCCAATCCCCTTTTCCTAGACATCCACGTGGACACCAACATCTGATGGATTCAGGAATTCAACAAGCTCCAAGAAAAATACCCCCGCCCCCCAACCTCACCACTACCAATAAAGCCACCTAGTCCTGTCTGAATCTCTTCTCTGCAAATGTTTTGGTATGCAAATACTCGTTCATTAATAAGAGGAAGCAGGAGAAAGAGTGGAGAGGAGTACCACGGGAAAGGGGGCCCGATAAGGGAACTGCAGAACCCAGAGAGCTGCACAGAGAAATAAGCGGCCGCGAGTTATCGGACATCACAAAGGAGCCAATCCCGAGCCGCGTGGAAGACCTTGGAAGATGGGCGGGCCTAAGGTGTCCAGGGCCCAGCTGCTGGCGCCAGACACGCTGGCAGTGCTGGAACCGCGCGTTCCTTAGCAACCGCAACGGCCACGCCCACCGAACCTAGCACCCTCCATCCCCCACCCCGTAGCCAGCGCCCTGCTCATCGGGAACGGGTCCTTCAGTGATCATCGTACCTACTGGATTTCCTGGACTCCGCGTTTCTCTTGCAGAGCCTCCCTCCGCCCAGCCCGCCCAAGTGCCGCTCCCAGGGACGGAACGATCGTCTCCTAAACGCTTTAGGGCTCGCTAAGGAGGTGCGCCCGTTTTCATTCCCGGACCCCGAGCTTCCTGGGCAGGGTCTCCCCAATCCCCTCGCACTCGCCGGACACACACCTCAGCTCTGCCAAGGCAAGGGCCGACAAACTTCGTGTCCGGTGGGAAATGTTGCTGTCCACGGTCCTGTCACTCAGGGGCAGGGGCGGGACAAGCCAGCCGCACACCCCTACACCCAAAGGGTGAGGCGGAAAAGAGGCGGGGCTATGCCCGCAGGGGCGGGACCAGGCCTCAACCTGCTCTCGGATTGGTCGGTCTTTCTCCCGCCTCTACGCCGGTCCAGGACGCAAAGGCGCTGGCCCTGAGGCCTTTCCCTCATTTTGATGCCACGCTGGAGTGCTAATACCTATCTCACTAGGTGACTGTAGAAATTAAAAATAAAGACTGTGACTTGTTTTGTAAATATAAAACGGAAAACTATGTTATTTTGATTACTGAACCCTCCCATCTCACACACACACACACACACACACTCCCCAATTCACAGGATCATCCCTAAGAAGCATCCCTAAATGGAAGGGTGCACTGTCTGTGTAAACAATGAATTCATTGCACATTCAAACCGCAAAAAAGAAAAAAATCGTTTTATATTAACATTAACCAGAGATTAATAAATTTAGGAAAGCCTGCAAAAACGTGACCTACAATTAAGATTTAGGAACCTCTGTTCAGGTACTCGATCTTCACATCTACAAAATGGGAATGAAATATTAAGATGTTAGTTATTTGAAAAGTATTCGAAAATGGAATGCTTTATACATTATACTCATGTAATCCTTACAAAACCCACTAAGAGTATTATCCACAGCCTATGAACAATGAATCACGGGCTAGGAAAGGCTAGATTTATTCAATCATTCAACAAATCTAAATGCCTGCAGTCATCATTTTTAATATTGTGGTAAACTAAATCAAAAATTCCTTCAAAAAGTTATGCAACCTCCAATTTAATTTTTATCTTGCTCACATAAAAGTCACCTTCCTCTAGGCCAGCCCCATCATATCTTTTTACAAAAGCCCTTGAGAAAGAAAGTAGCATACAAAAAAAAAACTGAGACAAGTATAAATAGACTAACCAGAAGGCTTTCTGAAATCTCACAGGATATTATGGCCAGGAATTGAATCCAAAATGTAATTTTATTTTCTGTCCTCCTAAATCATTTTCTGGTCTCCAGTTCCTCTCCCAGAAATAAAGGTAGAGTTAAATGAGATTATATTAATACACTTAACCAGATTACTTATGTGTGTGGCTTTAAAATAGTGAAACTCTTTTTCCTTCCATATTAAACCAAAACCCAGAAGGGTTTATCTTGTCTGATACGGTTGTAGTAAGAGAAAAGAAAAAAAAAAGAGTACCTCTGGACAAGTGCCTTGAGATTCAATTAAAATGTTCATCATACTGTGATGCAATTATTGGAATAAAAGAAACCCATTCCAATTACAAATAATTTTACACTCTTGACCTGCTGAATTTCCAAATTCTTCTGAAAGCTTGCTAAATGTGAATAACTCTCTATAAAACTTTCCTGATTTGTATGACTCAGAGTCCCCATTTTCTTTAATCTTTTAAAACTATTTATTTTGGTCAGGCACGTTGTCTCATGCCTGTAATCCCAGCACTTTGGGAGGCTGAGGTGGACGGATTGCCTGAGGTCAGGAGTTTCAGACCGGCCTGGACAACATGGTGAAAACCCATCTCTACTAAAAATACAAAAATTAGCAAGGCATGATGACGGGCACCTGTAATCCCAGCTACTCAGGAAGCTGAGGCAGGAGAATGGCTTTAGCCTGGGAGGCAGAGGTTACAGTGAGCAGAGATTGCATCATTGCACTCCAGCCTGGGCTACTGAGTGGGACTCCGTCTCAAAAAAAAAAAAAAAAAATTGGTTTTAGACTAAAAAGAGTTATGATTATATGTTAATAAGTATATAAATAAAGGCTGTAAGATGTAAATAAAAGTGGTGAATGTACTTGAGTCCATTTTCATTACATATTTAAAGATGTACAGGAAGTGCATTTGTTTGAATATTCTCACATATATATTATACTTTAAATAAATGTATTATATGCATGTAAATGTGTAATCATTGAAATAAACACAGCTGTATACTACCCATATGTATAGCTCCAGGTGTTTGAAGCATGCACTCAAATTTCTGGAACTTTACACCTTGGTGTCTAGTTAAACATCCAGTAGAAAATATGTTCTATATGCATAGGAATACATTTTAAAACTGTATCTATTGTTTCAAAATAAGAATGGAACAGCAAATAATGAGTCTCTACCACTGCATTTCTTTTGTGAACCAATTTTTATGAGATGAGCTAGTCCTAGCTAATTGTTCTACAAACAGTTTGCTAATCTACAAAGTGGGCACCAGCCAACTTACTCTGTGTGAATTTAACTATTGTAAAGTTGTCTTTCAGGTGTTTTTCAAAATAATTAAACTCCTAAATATTTCTAATTAATACTCCCAAGTAGAACATAATTTCAAGGGTGTAGTGCCAACTATTTCTTTTACAAATGATATGTAGATAGAAGAGATATATTGTAAATTTTGGAGTAGAAGAGTCTCATGCTATTCAAACTTCAATTACTTATTTTTTACCTCATGTCATACTATAAACCTTGGAACATGTATAATTTGAAATCCTTCCCTAGGCCCAAATGTATATTACAAGAATTTATGAAGAACAAACATAATTTATACAATAAATAATTATATCTTAGGAACACTGAACAAGAAGTAAATAGCTTAATGTAAAATTAAAACCTCCAGATGTACGTTATATGCTTATTTCTTTACCTTATAAAGACATATATTATTGACTTACATTTCTAGCAAGTTGAAATATAAACTAGAATCTAATAATTGTATGTGCTAAAACCTTTGTCCTAGATGAATATGCATATTGCTTGAAATTAAAAAAAAAATCTATTTGAATCATTTGCAAAAATTTGTTTTAGAAACATGAAGCTCAAATATCTTAACAAAATTATGAATCTGTCAAAAGTAAATGACGCATATTACTTAATCTTATTCAGCAGTCCTTTGCCCTAAATTGTAAGACAAAATAATTACCCAACATGACTCTCCAAGTAGCTTGGATCGCTTAATAGATCAAATACACATATTGCTATTTCCTTTCAATCATCCTAGGACAATATCAGGGAGGCAGTTAACGCGAATTTTGCTTAAAACACTTAAAGCAATGATTTCTTGTGTAAGTTCATTTAAGAAAGCACTGTGATCCCCAAAGTCTATGCTTGAAAGTTTTGGTTTGAACTTATAGTACTGTATTTTAAACCACTTAATAAAAACCGGAAAATGGGTTTGCTTTTCTTACAGAAAAAATTCCTTTTGAAAACTCAGAAAAAGTAATAAAACATAAAAACATTTTCACTGACTTGTATATTATTTGAATTTAGAGTTACACAGCACTTATGTAGAATGAACTCCATGGAAAGGATGCAGGACAAGCAAGTTCAAAATTGAGGCTTAGGCTAGGTGGGTTCTTGGCTTTGACAGGAAAGAATTCAAAGGCTAGCTGATGGTGATAGCAATTCTTATTAAACTAAGAGTATACATCAGCAGTAGAGGTACTGCTTGGCAGTGTGCTCAAAATAGCAGCTCAGAGGCCCTTCTGCACTCATATGTACACCCACTTTTAATTATATGCAAATTAAGTGGTAGTTTATGCAGAAATTTCTAGGATGAGGATGATAACTTCCAGGTTGTAGGGTCATTGCCATGGAAAGGGGCAGTAACTTCTGGGTGCTGCCATGGCAATGGTAAACTCACATGACACACGGGTGTGCATGTCTTGTGGGGAGGTGCTCCCCCCCAAAACTGTTTTAGCTAGTCCTCAGATTGGTCTGCTTTCCAAGTACTGCCTGCAGAGTTTAGTGCAGCCTCCTACCTCAGAAAGCATGGACCTACATTAGAAAATGCATAGTTCAGTGCTTGTTTGCCTTTTGAAGATTTGAATTCAAAACTGTCTCTGAAATCTAGAAAAATATTATCTCAAAATACTCTTCAGATATAAGAACTGATATAGATAATTATTTCATAAGTGAAAGAAAGATGGAGTCACAAATGCAAACATATTGATATAATTTCAAATGTGTAACTGCCAGCCATTTCTCTCATTTTTTTTAAATTACACTTTAAGTTCTGTGATACATGTGCAGAAAGTGCAGATTTGTTACATAGGTATACACATGCCATGATGGTTTGCTGCACCCATCAGCCCGTCATTTACATCAGGTATTTCTCTTAATGCTACCCCTCCCCTAGCCTCCCACCCCACCGACAGGCCCTGGTGTGTGATATTCCCCTACCTGTGTCCATGTGTTCTCATTGTTCAACTCCCACTTATGAGGGAGAACATGTGATGTTTGGTTTTCTGTTCCTGTGTTAGTTTGCTGAGAATGATTATTTCCAGCTTCATCCATGTCCCTGCAAGGAACATGAACTCATCCTTTATTATGGCTGCATAGTATTCCATGGTGTATATGTGCCACATTTTCTTTATCCAGTCTATTATTGATGGGCACTTGGGTTGGTTCCAAGTCTTTGCTATTGTGAATAGTGCTACAGTAAACATATTGGGCATGTGTCTTTATAGTAGCTTGATTTATAATCCTTTGGGCATATACCCAGTAATGGGATTGCGGGTCAAATGGTATTTCTGGTTCTAGAACTTTGAGGAATCACCACACTGTCTTCCACAATGGCTGAACTAATTTATACTCCCACCAACCGTGTAAAAGTGTTCCTTTTGAAAAGTGTCTTCTTTTGAAAAGTGTCTGCTCATATCCTTCACCCACTTTTTGATGGGGTTGTTTGTTTTTTTCTTGTAAATTTGTTTAAGTTCCTTGTAGATTCTGGATATTAGCCCTTTGTCAGATGGGTAGATTGCAAAAGTTTTCTCCCATTCTGTAGGTTGCCTGTTTACTGTGATGATAATTTCTTTAGCTATACAGAAGCTCTTTAGTTTAATTAGATCCCATTTGTCAATTTTGGCTTTTGTTGCAACTGCTTTTGGAATTTTAGTTATAAGTCTTTTCCCATGTTTATGTCCTAAATGATATTACCTAGGTTTTCTTCTAGGGATTTTATGGTTTTAGGTCTTATGTTTAAGTTTTTCATTCATCTTGAGTTAATATTTGTATCAGGTGTAAGGAAGGAGTCCAGTTTCAGTTTTCTGCATGTAGCTAGCCGGTTTTCCCAACACCATTTATTAAATAGGGAATCATTTCCCCATTGCTTGTTTTTGTCAGGTTTGTCAAAGATCAGATGGTTGTATATGTGCTAAAAAGCGGTGCTATTTGTGAGGCCTCTGTTCTGTTCCACTGGTCTATATATCGGTTTTGGTACCAGTACCATGCCGTTTTGGTTACTGTAGTATAGATTGAAGTCAGGTAACACGATGCCCCCTCTTTGTTCTTTTTGCTTAGAATTGTCTTGGCTGTATGGGCTTTTTTGGTTGCATATTTAGAATTGTGTTTTTGTGTTTCCAAGTATTTGACAGCTGTCTAACATCTTATGGTTATTGACTTTTAAATCCATTGTAGTTAGAAAATATACATTGTAAGATTTCAAACTTTTGAAAATTATTGACACGTACATTATAGCCCAACATATGGTTTATCTTTATGACTGTTCTCAGTGTATTTGGAAAAAAATATGTGTATTCTGAAATTGTGGAATGCAGTATTCTCTAAATGTCTATTATAGTCTATATCCTTAAGACAGTGTTTTTTTTTTTTTTTTTTTTTCCTTGCTTTTAAAAACATTTTATTTATTTATTTTACTTTAAGTTCTGGGATACATGTGCAGAATGTGCAGATTTGTTACTTAGGTATACACATGCCATGGTGATCCATACCAATGTTTTTAAGTATATTCTATCAGTTACTGAAAGAAAAGTGTTAAATCTCCAACTATGCTTGTGCATTTCTTTATATTTTCTTTTTTAAAAAAAATTAATTTTTTAATTTTAGATTCCAGGATACATGTGCAGGATGTGTGGGTTTGTTACATAGGCAAACATGTGCCACGGTGGTTTGCTGCACCTATCAACTCATCCCTTAGATATTAAGCCCAGCATGCATTAGTTATTTCTCCTGATGCTCTCCCTCTCCAAATCCTCCCCCAGCTGGTCCCTGTTTATGTTGTTCCCCTCCCCATGTCCATGTATTCTCATTGTTCAGCTCCCACTTATAAGTGAGAATATTCGCTGTTTGGTTTTCTGTTCTTGCATTAATTTGCTTAGGGTAATGGCTTCCAGCTCCATTCATGTTCCTGCAAAGGATATGATCTCATTCCTTTTTATGCCTGCATAGTATTCCATGGTGTATATGTACCACATTTTCTTTATCCAGTCTATCATTGATGGGCATTTGGGTTGATTCCATGTCTTTGCTATGGTGCATAGTGCTGCAATGAACATGTGCATGCATGTATCTTTATAATAGAATGATTTATATCCCTTTGGGTGTATACCAAGAAATGGGATTGCTGAGTAGAGTCATTGTTCTGCTTCTAGGTCTTTAAGGAATTGCCACCTGTCTTCCACAATGGTTGAACTAATTTACATTTCCACCAACAGTGTACAAGTGTTCCTATTTCTCCACAGCCTCACCAGCATCTGTTGTTTCTTGACTTTTTAATAATCGCCATTCTGACTGAGAGATTAGATCTCATTATGTTTTTTATTTGCATTTATCTAATGATCAGTCATGTTGAACTTTTTTCATATGTTTATTGGCCACACAGTTGTCTTCTTTTGAGATGTCTCTGTTCATGTCTTTTGCCCATTTTTCAATGGGGTTGTTTTTCTCTTGTAAATTTGTTTAAGTTCCCTGTAGATTCTAGATATTAGACCTTTGTCAGATGGATAGACTGCAAAAATTAACTCCCATTCTGTAGGCTGTCTTTTTACTCATGATAGTTTCTTTTGGTATGCAGAAGCTCTTTGGTTTAATTAGGTCTCATTTTTCAATTTTTGCTTTTGTTACAATTCCTTTTGATGTTTTGTCATAAAATCTTGGCTCATGCCTATGTCCTGAATGGTACTGCCTAGACTTTCTTCTAGGGTTGTTATAGTTTTGGGTTTTACATTTAAGTCTTTAATCCATCTTGAATTATTTTTTTGTATGAGGTATAAGGGCGGGGTCCCGTTTCAGTTTTCTGCATATGGTTAGTCAGTTTTTCCAGCACTGTTTATTAAATAGGGAATCCTTTCCCCATTGCTTGTTTTTTTCATGTTTGTCAAAAGTCAGATGGTTGTAGATGTGTGGTCTTATTTCTGAGTTCTCTATCTATTCCATTGGTCTATGTGTCTGTTTTTGTACCAGCACCATGCTGCTTTGGTTACTGTAACCTCATAGTATAAAGTTACACACACAAGGGAACAAGACAAGGATGCCCTCTCTCATCACTCCTGTTCAACATGGTATTGGAAGATATGGCCTGGGCAATCAGGCAAAAGAAAGAAATAAAGGGTATTCAAATAGGAAGAGAGAAATCAAACTGTCTGTGTTTGCAGATGACATGATCCTATAGCTAGAAAACCCCATTGTCTCAACCCAAAAGCTTCTTAAGCTGATAAACAACTTCAGCAAAGTCTCAGGATGCAACATCAATGTGCAAAAATCACAGTTTTTACACCGACAATAGACAAGCAGAAAGCTAAATCATGAATGAACTTCCATTCACAATCGCTACAAAGAGAATAAAATACCTAGACATACAGCTAACAAGGAATGTGAAGGACCTCTTCAAGGAGAACTACAAACCACTGCTCAAGGAAATCAGAGAGGACACAAACAAACGGAAAAACATTCCATGCTCATGAATAGGAAAAATCAGTATCCTGAAAATGGCCATATTGCTCAAAGTAATTTATAGATTCAAAGCTATTCCCATTAAACTACCATTGACATTCTTCACAGAATTAGAAAAAACTATTGTAAAGTTTATACCAACCAAAAAAGAGCTCATATAGTCAAGACAATCCTAAACAAACAGAACAGAGCTAGAGGCATCAGGCTATCCAACTTCAAACTATATTTTCTTTAGTTGTGTTAATTCTTTCATTATATATTTTGAAGTTCTGTTATTAGGCTCATACACATCTAGAATTATTATGATTTCTTGATGAATCAACCCTTTTATCATTATGAAATGTTGATCTTTTTATTTCTGGTTATACTTGGTCGTGAAGTCTATTTGCCTGATATTAATAATCTTAGATTAGATGTATTATTTCTATTGTTTCTATTAGATCCATGTCTGTACCTCTACATTTAAGCTATCTGTGCTTTTATATTTCTATCTGTTGTATACAAAATATTGTTGAATTTGCATTTTTTCCAGTCTGACAATCTTTGATTTACTATAAAAAATATTTATTCAATTTCCATGTAATATAGGTATTAATATGGAGGGTATAAGTCCATCATTTTTCTATGTAGTTTTTATTTTTCATTTTTACTTTTCTCCTCCATTTATACTTTCCTGTTTTTATTTACTTTAGTCAAAAATGTTTAGACTTCCAGTTTGTGCTTCTAATGGTTTTTAGCTATATTTGTTTTATTATTTTATTTGTGGTTATTCTAGAGTTAACAATTTATATTCTTATGCTGAGAATCATCAATGTTGTATCCATTTAATATTACGTTCTAAGAGTAATGCCCTATGCTCCGCCTTCACACCACCCCCAGTTTTCTCCCCAGCTCCAACTTTCTACTTGCTTTGGCATTATGCCATTTGGCATGGCCCCATCCAGGAGGGGAACAACACTATCTTTCATACGTGGGTCAAGAACACAGGAAAGTGAAGTAGAACAGTGGATAAGGCCAATCCCACTAAGTAGAAGGCTAAGCAATGCTGAGCCCTTAACAAAAGCCACACCTTCCAGCTGATCTTTACTGTGTTTCAAGATCTGTCATTCAGGGCCAACTTCATGTATGAGAACTGTACCGGCCCACAGCACCTGTGGTCAGAAGGTTCCCCTGTTTGTTTAATGATCTACTATTGCTGTCCTGAAATTTTTAATAATTTTATCTTTGAACTTATTTTTCGTAAGTTCAGTCTAATGGGATAATGAAGCATGTGCATGAGCAGAAGAGATATTCACAGTAAGTTCTCTACCATTTCTTGTGATCTCACTTGCACATGGAGTTCATGATGCCTCATGAGCACAGAATTCTGATGGACCCATCATAGGTGGGAGTTCAGCAAGACTCAAAGCAAATGCGAGGTAAGCCTGTTATCAAAGTCATTCGCTTCCATTGAGTATTGGTAGAATGTGTGCATATCAAGAACTGAAATAAGAACAATTTAGAGTTGGTATTTTTTGCAGTTTCTACTGGTTTGTTAACAACAATATATATATGCATATATGAGCTATGAAATATGAACTATGCAATTTCAGTGATTCTGGATATCAGCAAATATTCTTATATTTTCATTTAGAACTGCAATTGCACAAAATGAAGGTGAATAGTAACAATCACACTTATGATGAAAAATTTTAATTTCTCTACTTAGAGCAGTGTTAAATAGCAAATACAAAACACAATGATAAGTTGAGAGAGACTTTGGAAGAAAGAAATACAACATTTTCTATCTTATGCCTTTGATGGCACATTTTACTTTTTTTAAAAATTTTTTTAAACAATGGGTCACACACTTTCATTTTGTCCTGGGCTGCACAAATTATTTAGCTTGTGCTGATACCATTTCACTACTAAAAGATATACAAGTCTGACTTTGGTGATCCACCTTCTGCACAGTCAAGATTAGTAAGGATAAAATTTTTGGTGCAAAGTGGGAGTAAGGATAACATTTTTAGTGCAAAGTGGGAGAAAGAGGAGGAATAGCTCAGGAGGATGCCACCAAGTTTGAGCCGCACAGTACATTCCGATCCAGTACATTCTGGTCCCCTATAGCACTCTGTTCTTTACTCAAAGAGGAGTTCAAATGACCACCACTGTATGTGAGTCTGGGATCCCTTATCTGAAACCGCACCACTTTGGTAGATTAACCTTGTGACATCACCAGCTTTGTGTAATTGCTTCCTCCATATCCTGCTGCTGGCTGCAAACCTGCCCTGTGCAGACAACCAGTTTCTTCTGTCTGATCTGCTCAATAGCTCCACATCAAGTGCTTGAAGGTCAAGTTACATTTCAGGCTGGCACCCCTGTGCCATCAACAGCAGCAACCTACATGGTTGTCACCTTGTCAACAGTCAGCTGGAGGCCACATCAGAGAAGTGGAGCTCTTTGGCTAAGAAAGCCTTAAACAGGCGCACTTCCCTGACAGCAAGGATGTACCCAGTAACAAACAGCACTTCTACATGTACCAGCTGCTAGACATCCTCAACTATGGGTTCAGCTTCCAGTTGCGGGGCCAGGACTTGTATTCCATCCAATTGTGACAGCACGATGTCTTCCGGAATGGGTTTTGTACCTTATCCAACAGCTCCCACCCCCAACCAATCCAACAGAAAATGAAGTCCAAGCTCTTCAGTCTGAATCTTTTTCAATGAGTTCATCTCATTCCAAAAGGGCCACACCAACACCAATCCACGATTTGTGACTTCCTTTTTTTAGGAGGGGTATCTTGACTGTAAGTCCTGAAATAAGAAATTCATTATTCTATAGATGGTGTATGGAGACTCAAGCTTAGTTGTTGCTGAAGTTCTTCTCAGGAGAGGTTCTTAATTGACTGATAGTATCTAGATATAGATCTCAAAGACTGAATCATAAGGTGGAAAAGTTGAAGGTGCTCCATCACATCCTGCAATCTCATCAATTGCATGCTGTAATGCAGGCTTTCCTGAGCCCAGCCTTGCTGCTGGTCAGTGGCCCTGACTCATTCACGCACTTGACACGTAAATACTGAAGCTGAAGAAAGCAACTAGCCCAGTCTCCCTAGAGGGCTTTGTAAATGGATGTGCAGGTTCCATGGTACTCATGGGCACCTTACCAGTTTCAGCCTTATGTCTTCTGCAGGGCCTTGCTTGGGACCAAGAATTGGATTTGAATCAAAAGGAGAAAGAAGACAGAAATTATTAGTTATTTTTTTCCACAGAAGCTGAGGAGAGAGCCGAAAGACAGCTTTGGTTTCAGGGTTCCATTCTCCTCTGAATCTGCTTCTACTGTCCTATTTCTGGCAGGCCTGGCTCTCAGGGATGCTCACCTTCTGCTCATGTTCCAAGGAACTCCCACAATCAAGGATACCTGGTTGCTTAAGGTGTATTGCCCTCAGGGGGCCTGCTCTCATGGCAGGTTGCCCCAGTTTCCACAGGCGGGAGGAGCCAGGATTTGATTTTGGTCCCAGTGATACGCTGGCCTCATAGAATGAGTTGGAAAGTATTTACTTCTCTTCGTTGTCTAGAAGAAGTTGTGTGATTTGCCAGTGTTCCTTTCTTAATTTTTGTGGAGAAATCTCCAAGGAAGCCACCAAAGCCTAGACTTTTTGTGGGAGGATCTTTAATACAAATGCAATTTTTAAAGTAGATGTGGGACTATTCAGGCTCTCTACTTCTTTAGTGACCATTAGTAGTTTGTATACAGCAAAGAATTTGAACACATTATATACATTGGCAAAGTTATTGAGATAAACTTGTTCTTAATATTGCTTATATTCATTTTTATTTCTGTAGAATTGTGGTGACCTCACTTCTCATATTCCTGGTAGTGGCAATTTGTCTTATTTTTCTGATCTCCTTGGCTAGAGCTTTAATTTTATTATCTTTCTTAAAGAACCAGTTTTTATTTTTATTTTTTCTATTGTTTTTCAGATTTTTATTTCATCAATTTCTATTTTTATCTTTATTTCCTTTTTCTGCCAACTTTGGATTTAATTTGCTCTTCTTGTTTTAGTTACTTTAGGTAGAGATTGAAGCCATTGATTAGAGAATTTTCTGTCTTTTCTAATATAGGAGAAAAATGATATAAATTCCTCTCTAATCCATACTTAAACTTCATCCCATGAATTTTAACATTTTTAAATTTTCATTTATTTAAAAAAATCTTCTCATTTCATTTTGATTTCTGATATGACTAATGGGTTACTTAGAATATGTTATTTACTTTCCAAATATTTGGAGATTATCTGGATAATTTCCTGTTAGTAATTTACTATTTAATTCTGTTGCAGTTAGAGAATATACTTTCTATGACTTTCGTTACTTAAGATGTATAAAAACTTATTTTATTATATAGGTTTTCTTGGTAAATATTCCATGAACACTTGAAAAAAATGCACATTTTTTACTTTACTTTTACTTTACTTCAATAGCATTCTGTAAATTTCAGTTATGTCTAGTTGGTTAATAAAGTTGTTCACATTTTGTATATCTCTACTGATTATGTCTACTTGTTTTAATAATTACTTGAGAAAGGCATTTAACTCTCCTCCTATAATTATGAATTTGTGCATTTCTTCTTGAAGTTTTATCAGTTTTCATGTATTTTAAAGCTTTGTCATTATGTGCATATGTTATGTCCTCTAAGATTAACTGACTCCTTTATCATTATGAAATGACATTTTTCATCCCTGGTAATGTTCTTTGCTCTGAAATCTACTTTGTGTGATATTAATATAATCATGTCAGCTTTCTTTTGGTCAGTGTTAACATGGTTTTATTTTCCAATCTTTTAAACAATTTGTGTCTTTATATTTTCAAGTGTTCTCTGTTTTGTAGACAACATGTAGTTGAGTCTTGTTTTTTAAAATCTAGTTTGACAACATCTGCCTTGTAATTGAGGTGTTAGACAATTTACGTTAATGTGATTGCTGATATAATTGGGTTTAAATGCACCATCTTGCTGTTTATTTTCTATACATTCAATCCCTTCTTTGTTCTCTTTTCTTTTGCTGCCTATTTTGGAATTATAGAATGCTTTTATGATTCTATTTAATTTCCTTTGTTGACATCATAACTGTAACTTTTTAATGTTTTTTGTGGCTTATAATATAACTGTTTAACTAACCACCATCTATCTTTAAGAAATATTATATTATTTCACTTGCAGTTAATGAAGCTTGATGCAGTATGTTTCTGTCTCTACAGTCTTTGTGCTATTGTCATGTATTTTATCTCTATATATATTATAAACCCAACAATACATGTGATTATTTTTGCTGTAACAATTCCACATTCTCTTAAAGAGATTTTTAAAATATGAAGAAATGTGTATTTACCCACATATTTACCATTTCCAGTGCTCCTTATTCCTTTGTGTAGCTCCATGTTGCCATCTGGTATTATTTCCTCTTTACTTAAAAGACTTGCTTGAGCATTTCATATGATGTGTGCTTTCTGGTGATGAAGTCTTTCACCTTTTGTATATCTAAATAAGTCTTTATGTTTCATTTACTTTTGGATGATATTGTTGCTGGTTATAGAATTCTAAGTCAACAGTTTTCATTTCAGTACTTTAATGATGTTCACTACTTTAAAGGGACTTTAAATGCATATGCATTAGGCTACTTGGTATGTTCATATTTTTTTTTTCTCGGTATATAATTTCAAAAAGATTTTATTGCTTCAGAGCTACATATTCAAGTTCACTCAAATTTTCCAATATTAATTCCATCTAGTACATTTTTAATCAGATATTTTCCCCTATGTTTAGAAGTTCAAATTGGTACTTTTCAATACCGTCTATATCTTTCCTTAACAAACTTATCCTTTTCTCTACCCTCCTGATCATTGGGAAGATAGTTATAACTGCTTATCATCCTTTTCTACTAACTGTATTATCTGTATTACTTCTTAGTCTACTACTATTGATTGAACTTTGTTTTCATTATGTGAATCATATTTTCCTATTTGTTTTCATACCTGGAAATTTTATTGAATGCTAGACATTTTTAATTTTACCTTATTGTGTTCTAGATATTTTTGTGTGTTCTTACAAATCTTTCTTTTGAAGTACAATTGTCATGTAGAAACAATGTAATCCTTTTGAGATTTAAGTTTTGTTAGGCAGAAACTGAGCAGCATTTAGTCTCTGAATTTTGTCTTACTATTGACCTAATATACTTATGGTTGTTCTAGCCATTGCTCTTGGAACTATGTTGTATTTCCAGTTTGGCTAGAATAAATACAAACTATTTCTGACCATGTGTTACTCTTACGGATTTTTCTCTCTGCTTTGTCCAGGTGATTCATTTCTCAAATGCAGATTACTTCTTCACATTCATTCACCAATCAGTACTCAGTTGAATTTTCAAGAGGAATACATTGTATCTATCCAGAGCTCTTACTCTGTAGTTGTCTCCTGTCTGACACATTTCCCTGTGAATTGTAGCTGCTTTGACTTTGTCAGACTCCCAACTACATCTTCTTAACTCAGGCACACCACCAGGCTCTACCTGGGTCTCCTCTCAACGTGCTGTGGCCTGGAAACTTTGGCTCTAATCACAGGTATTCATAGTCCTTATGCATTTGTTTACTCTCCCTTCAGGATTTTTGTCCTGTGCTACTTGATGCCCAATGCCTGAAAACCATTGTTTAATACATGTTGTCCAAATTTTTAGTGATTTCAGCTGAAGGTTAAATCCAATTTCTGTTAGTTCATCATGGCTGGGAGCAGAAGTTTTGAACTGCTCAATTTATATTTGAAAATTATTTATCATAAATTGGGGGGTCTAGGAGGAAGTTTCATTTGTAACCAGAGGATTTGTATTGTCACTACAAGCATGTGACAGCAGTAAGAATAAAGTCCACTTTAAACTTAATTGAATTATGAGATCCTCAAGTTTTGAACTGCAAACATTTAAAAACTTGCTTATGGGTACAACTTCTCAGGGATTTTTTTTTTTTTTTTTTTTTTTCCTTTCTCTCCTCAGAGTCAGGGCAACCATAGTCCTTTGATGATTGGAATGAACATATTTATTTTTGTATTTTTGCTTCCTCCTTTTATTAAGGTTTCCAACTCAATGTTTGAGAGATTCTTACTATATTTTCCAACTTGAGTGAGCTCTGGTTGTGAAAAGCACTGAAGGCTGTGAAAATCACTGAAGTTTTCAGCTGTGATATACAGTCTCAGGACATAAGCAATTTTATTGTTCCTGCTACTAGTGGAAATACAGCTGATCCAGTAAACACTTATTACATAACACACCACCATAAACCAGTGGTATAAAACAACAATAATTTTCTCATGTCAAAAATCTTGTGCGTCAAGAATTTGGACAGGATTCAGCAGAAAGTGTTTGTCCCACAATATCTGAGATCTCAACTGGGACCCCCTAAATACTGGGGAATGACTGAAATGACTGGCAGTTGGAATCATCTTCAAGCTTTTCTTCACAATTGTCTGCTACCTGGGTTATGATAAGATGAAAGCTTAGTTGTATTTAGGTGGAACTGTTGACAGGAGGACCTGTGTATAACCTTTCAGAGTGGTTTGGAATTCTCACAGCAATGTCAGATCATGTTATAGAAGATCTGTAGGATGAAAGATATTGTTGTCACTCTCTTTGGAAGATGCAATTTGCAATATCCTCTCAGATTTTTTCATATATATCCAGTGCTTTTAGTTGTTTTCACTGTGAAGAATTCCAGAATGCCAGGGGTCAATCTGAACATTTAAGCCTAAGCATATCACCAAATATGGACCTCTCAACTTTGATATATATTTTCAAATCAATTTTTCAGGTTCCACAAAAAATCCTAGTGGAAATGGATGGATATTGCAAAGACTTTTCTATTAACTTTTGAATTTTTTTTTTCTGCAATCCCAATTGTCCTTATTCTTGAACTTACATATTTTTTATATCTTATGAAACTTTCACAATTTTCTACATTCAGGTCATGTGTTTCTGTTTACTACTTGAATATTATAGTTTTGTAGTTTTATTAATGGCAACTACTACATCCTACTATAATTTCTAATTGGTTACCAATGGTCCGTCATTTGTGAAAAAGCTTGCATTTTCATCTTGTATCTTCCCATTCAACTTACTTTAATTTCTTAGTTGTTTCAAAAGTTTGTTTGCTGATTGTCATAAAATTTGAAATCATATAGCAATAATGGTAGACTGTCTTGAAATTATATATGAAAGATAGAGTTGCTTCTTCCCTTTAACTGTATATATCGTTTTATTTTCATTATTTCATTACTCAGACTTCTGGTATAATGTTGAAGAATAGCAACAATAGAGAGTATCTTCATCTCAATATCAACTCAAATTAGAAAAATTTATAATGTCTTACCATTAGATCTGATGTTCACTTAAATTTCTGGTACTTTATTAAGTTAAGAACACTCTATTTTGAACTTCTTTTACTAAATCTCTTTATTACTGATGAGTATTTATTTCCAGTAAATGTTGTCACTACTCATTGAAATGAACAAATAATGTTTCATTGTTAGTAGATATTAATACATATTCTAATACGGGAATTTACTTTATCCAGAGAAATACTATTTGATTATTATTTTTTTAAATATGCTACTCAAATTTGACTTGTTAATACTTTACATTTTTACATCTATTTTATAATTGGCATATTGGTGAGTGTGTGTGTGTGTGTGTGTGTGCATGTGCGGGTATGTGTGTGTGTTTTGGTACCTGTTGCATACACTAGCTTCGTAAAATCAGTTAGGTAGCTTCACCTCATTTTCTTTGTTATGAAAATCTTTGTATAAGATGGGAAATTGTTTATTTTGTAAAGACTTGGCAGAACTCATTATCTGGGTAAAAAGTATCTGGACCTGGTACTGCTTCAATTTCTTCTAGAGTTAAATGTCAAATTCAGTTATTCTACTCTCACATGAACAGACCTAGAAATGCATACTTTCCTAGAAGTGTATACATTTTATGTAGGTTTTATGTCGGTTTTTAAATTGATGGCATATAATTAGTCATTCTCTTATATTTTAAATGTTACTCAGTTCCATTGTCAATTTTTGGGATTCATAATGTGTTTCTCCTTTACTTTTTTTCATGATCATATTTTCCAGTTTTTTTATTAGTAATATCTCTAAAAAGCTAGCTTTGTTTTCCATTAAATAACTTTAGAAATATTTTTTATTGTTTCATTTTCATTTTATTAATATATGTTTCATTTTTATTAATTTCTGGTTTTTCTAAGTTCTATGTTTTAACTTAATTTTATCTTTATTATTTTATAATAATGCCTTTGGGTGCATAAATTTTTCTCTGAGTTCTATTATGAACTTGGAGTATACATTTTGATAAATATCCTTTGAAAATAGCTTATAATTAATGTATCATTTCTTCTTAATAAATTATTATTTAGAAGCATCTTCTTTACTTGATAGGTGTATAGGTTTGAAGGGAACCTAAGGCAGAGCTATGTTTTGTGATTAATTTCTTGTTTTCTTGCAATACCTTCAGTGAATGTAGCCTGTTCATTAGGTCTGTTTTTGGTGGCTTTTTTGAGGTCTCTTTGTAGTTTATTCGTACATGGTCATTTGTTTCTCATTTCTTTTGGTCTCTCCTTTGTGCTAAATCCTCTGTTGAATATAAACTTCTAAAAAATTCTATGTATATCTATTAGATCAAGCTTGTTGTGTTACACAAATATTGCATATCATTATTTATTATATGTTTCTGTTTCAAACTCAAAAAATCAACAGTTTCTAATAGTAAGTTTTAAAGTTTCTCACTATGATTGTGGATTTGTCCATCTTTTTTATATTTTTTAGTTTCACCTTATGTATTTTATAACTATGTTGATTGGTACATAAAGAACCATTACTGCAATATACTGTTAACATTCCTATGTTATTTTAAGTCAGTATAAAATATCAATTTATTTCCCTTTAAGGCTGTTTACTGTAAATTCTAAATGGTCTAATATTAACATTACTATACTTGTTAACAATTTATTGGCTTATTTGTTTTCATTTCTTTTTTATTACTCCAATATTTCTGTGTCATTTTGTTTCGAATTAGCTTTTCTATTGCCAATGAATGCAGTCTGTTTTGAGTCTTCTAAATTTTCTCATAGTTGCCATGCTAAAAAGAGATAGTCTTCTCATTTTCAAGTGTAATCATGTATATTTTTAAAATATTTTAACTGTCAACTCCAGGAAATTGAAATAGAGAGGGTGGAGCATTTACCTAGTGTGCCATTGTAGAATTTTTAGACTTACAGCTTACTACGACATCTCAAGGGTATTAATTTTTTATATGAAAATAACTTTTATTATATATTATGAACAATTCAGTGAAGCCTTATTTTCAAGATATCTAAAAATAAGTTTAAAAAAGGTTTTGTTTTTCCTTAGACAAATAAATATTTTAAATTATCAATAATTATTGAAAAAACATTATTAATTTTTTAAATTGGACATCTATTGGGCATTTTTTAATTTGAAATCTGGTAAATTAGCAGTTGCATAATTTTCAGTACTACATCATCTGGATATTTTTCTATGGAATATATAATTTGGAGATTCAGTTAAAGAAGGGAAAACTAAACAGTTGGCTTACCATTAATTTTAGTAGTGTATATTCCTTGAATTTCAATAAAGATTTATGTATTATGTATTTCTTATGGAATATTAAAATATAACTGTACTCTGAAAACTCAATAAAGTATTTTGTCAGTCAACAAAATGCATGTGCACAGAACAAGACAACATTTCTTCAGTAACTTGACATTTACTGAATTAACTCTATCTTGTTTAGTGGTAGGGAATGTCTAGGATGAAGGAGAGGTTATGACTGACTGCTTTCTAATTTTCTTGTCCTGGAACATAGGCCAGATGTCATGCAAAAATCAGAAAATATTTTGCTATTGTTAACTGGTTGAATAGATTAAGAATACATTGGTCTTTTAAGTGTTCCCACAGAGTCAGATGCTGCAAATATCAATGGGAGCCATTATATTCTTTTTATATGCAGCCAACTTCTGCTTTTATGCATTCCAAAAGGGGTCACATTGTAATTCCAGAAGTAGGATGAAGTTGTAACCTGATACTAAGACTTCTTCCTCCTCCTAGGTACAGAAGGATGGTGCTTAAAGAAAGCTGGACCCACTGCAATCCGTTTTGATGAATGTTGGGTCCTTACTGAATTGAATGTAGATGCTAGGTCTATCCAATCTATAAGTGACACATTATTTAATGTCTTTGTGCCTTAATGTTCTCATTTATGAAATTAGGATAACAATATCCAGTTCATATGGCTGCTGTAAAAACAAATAACATAATGTTTTAAAAGTTACAAATACAATGAAGCCATGGTAGAAATTGTATATATTTAAAAATTAAAACTGATTCTCAATTATTTTTATTTATTCTAGAAGTGCCGCACTAAGGACAAAGCAGGGCTGCTACCCGTGCTCTGGGACACTACTAGCTTTGTCAGACTGTTAAAATAGAAATAATGTCACAGAAGACACAAGGCAGAGGCAGACAGAAGAGAGAAAAATCTCAATTCAAGTCAAAACAAAAGATTTCGTGACTGTTCTTATATACACAAAGTAGATTAACTGCTATAAGAAACAACAGTCAAATTTTGGTGGTTTAACATAGTAAAGATTTATTTCCTGCTGACTCCTCAGTGGAATGGGGAGGCAGTGAAGCCTCTGCTCCATGCAGTAATTCATGGAGTCAGTCTTCCTTAACCCAGAGGCTTCATTATTCCTAGTGTCTTGAAGATCACAGGTTGATTTATTACATCTGGCAAGCAAGAAGTAAAAGAAAGTAAGAATAAAGAATCACATGGGTGTATTTTAGGGACCATACAAACAAGCAGTATGTATAATTTCTGAATTTCTCATATTGCATTGGCCAGAACTCAGTCACATGTTCTCCCTTACTGGGAGGCTTGCAGATGTAATCTGTGTGTTTAAGGTGGAAGGAAATTGATAAACACTTAGTGTCGTTTCTGCCACAGATGTGGTTTGATCAGGTGCCAGGATAAGGGGCGTGAGTCCACTGAACTTTTCAATTTCCTCACTTAAGTTTTTTCACACTCTTTTCTTATGGTCTTCAAAATAAACATACAATTATTGCTTAAACTGAAAAATAAACATGAAAATGGTTTAGGATTTGCTAATCAGTTCAGCTCAACAGGTTTTAGTTCAGTGCTGTATTCCTATGCCTAACTCTTTGTAAATTTGGTCAAGTCACTCCAACCTCTCCAAGTTTCGGTTACCTGAAAAATATCTATGTATAAATCCAGGAAATGGAATGCTAAATTGAGATAATACATTAAAATGTATTTATAAATTAGGAAGCATGAGGCATTAATTTTACTAATGAAAGATGGTTGAAAATATACTATAATACTGACTTGGCATTCCATTACCATTGTGCCCTGTCTTCATCAAGTCGATTAGCATCCCTGTGCAAATAATGCTGCTTAAATGTCAGGCATATATTTGAATTTCACATGTGTTATACAGCTGGAATCTATGTTTATTTAACACTTTCTTACACTGACAGAGTCCAAATAGGTTATGATATAAAAACAGTATGAAGTCATCACAGTGGACCAGATCCTACCATTACACATGAGCCCAGGATTTGAAAGGCAAAGATTCAGATTATGGCAAGGGGAAAAAAGTGTTTCTAGAGGTCAAATTGGGCAGGGGTCTGAAAAGTGTGAGTTCAGTTTGTCATAAGCATTATATAGATATGAGAATAAAAAAGAAAGCATAATATAGGTCTTACTTAATCTAATTATTCATTAAAGGATTGAAAAGAGAAAATCATTTAGTTTGCCTTTTATTGTTACAAACATTTTTTGATCTTTCAAAACTTATTTTCTTTGCAATAAATCATCACTTATTTAACATTTGTAACCCTGTTTTTAATCATCTAAATGGAAACTTAAGATAAAATAATTTTCCATGTAAAGCAGAAGATATGCCAGTTTTATGAAAGTCCAAGTTATAATTTTAGGTAGGCTTGAAAATGATTATTTTGTTTCTCTCTCTCTATTCTTTTCCATTTTGACTTTTCCTCCACTGTCTTCATAATTTTTCAACAAGTGATCTTGACTGTATAGATATTTTGTGTGTTTTCATATTACATAATATCTGGAAACAACAAAAAAGAATACTCAACTGTTATGTGTAATGCAAGACTTGTTATTTCTGAGATAAATTTAAGAATAAGTTCCTTATTCTTGCAATTTTCATGAAAACTTTATCTTAGCCTTTTATGTTTCTAAAGCTAATCAACTTATTTTCCTAATTTTTTTTCCAGACTAAAATCTGAAACTATTATACGTTTGTTTCATTTGTTTTCTTTGTTTCAAAGTCAAATGACACTGTGATTGATTTTAAATGACCCTATCATACTTCGAAGTTTGAGACCATTTCTTGAACACATAGTTTTTTTGGCTTATATGTGAGATTTTCTGTGTGTGTGTGTGTGTGTGTGTGTGCATGCACATGCACGCGCGCGCGCGAGAGAGAGCGAGAGAGAGAGAGAGACAAGAGAGGGAATGTCTGTAAAGTAATTGCTCATTAGTTAGTTAGTGGCTATGAAAACTTCTCCATTCCTTATGAACTCCATTCCTCCTAGCTCCTGGATTCCACCCACTGTTTCTTCCACTTTTTGATTTCCTAGTAACTACCATCATATACTATGGTGTAGGTGAGATTAATGAACATATCTATTCCTGGTACAAAAAACTGGGGGACAGCTACTGTAGAGACATCAGAGGAGATTTTGCTTCACTATGTTTTCAGTTGCCATCTGCTGTGGGAAGACAAAGTCTAATGTTGTGCCCTGAGTTCCGAGACCCCCCTCAAAGACGACCACCAGAAACCTAAGTCAAAGCCAAGTGGCCGGGATCACTTTATTGCAGGTTCGAACCCGGACCTCTCTCCGTACAGGCGTAGTCAGGAGGGCAAGAGAGAGGTCCCAAGCACAGCTCAAGCCTACTTTTTATAGTAAGGCACAAACAGGTTACAGAAGATTAGGGCATTTTTGCAGTTACAAGATTGGGATTGGTTGACATTTTGAAGTTTGAACATTCGGCAGTTTCTGATTGGCTCCCACCCTTTTTTAAACCCCAAACGTCTAGGGGTTTTTTTTTTTTAGACAAACTGCTTGCTTAACCATGGGTGGGAGGGGGGTGGTTTCGATTGAGCAAGCAGTGGGTACGTGACTGGGGGCTGCAAGCACCGGTAATCAGAACAGAACAGAACAGGACAGGGACTTTCACAATGCTTGTCCATACAACGTCTGGAATCTATAGATAACATAACCGGTTAGGTCAGGGGTCTATCTTTAACCAGGCCCAGGGCGCCGCCTGGGCTATCTGCCTGTGGATTTCATTTCTGCCTTTTAGTTTTTTCACTAACAATCTCATATGCTTATTGTTTGTACATGGCTGACATGTCTTAAATCCTTCAAGGTTTCACCAGGCCAAGTTGTCATAAAACCTCTGGTAAACTTGATCGAAGCATGCTTTTTACTATATTTGTAAACTGAGTTTTTGTTGTTGTTATAATTTTTGTTAAAAAACTGTATTATGTGTTTTGTGCCCAGGCTCTTGCCAATAAGATCAGATATAGTAGATGAGTCCTAGCCCTTCATATTCACAGGCCAGGAACCTTAATGTGTCAGTTTACCAAAATTAATAAGAATCCAATATTGTCACACACTGCCAGAGTTCATAAACACTGATGTGTAAAGCCAAAGCATGAACTTAATAATTTACAATGACTAATTTAAGTTGTTATGGGTACCGGATACTTTCCTCTATTTGACTAGCACATTTTCTCCCGATATATTAATTACATGGAATGTCAATTACCAGACAGGTATTTGTGGCCTTCAATCACAGGGAGGCACTAGTTGAATGATTTGAATGTATGGCAGCATTTGATTGTGATTATTTTGGATCTGTTAAGATGATTTTACAAATCTCTGCCAGAATTGAGTACAACTTCATGTATACTAACGTAAAGAAACCTTTTTTTTTTTTTTGCGAGTTCTTCAAAGGCACCACACTATTTTGCCAAGTATCAATGCAATATTATCTTGTTTTACATTGTTTTGTGACTAACATATAGACATATGCTTTATCTGAAATTTACACAAAAGCCTTTAACTCTAAAGACTTTTCTTCTACAGACAAAATACAACCATTTGGGGAAAATACTTGAACTCAGAAATTAGTACAATTAGCAAATGTATTTATAGGAATAAACAAGAATATCTTTTTCATCAAATCTTTAGCTACTAATAATCACAATTTAATTTACCATGAGAATTTTACACTGATTTAATGAGAACACACCTTTATAACTCATGTTCTGTGAGTCACACAACTTTCTAAGTAATTCTATAATACAGAACATGTGAAGACTAGAAGTCTTTTCAGTTATTCTTAGTGAAGTAATTTATTGGGGCTAAGTCTCCCATTTAGTTCTACTTTCTTATTTTGTACATGCAGAATAAAAGAGTAGGAATAAAATTTGTTTTGCTGTAGTCATGCTAAAGAAGGTAAAATCGGTATTCTATAATGATTCATTCCCAGATATAGAGATTGGAGGCTGAGGGTGAATGTGCAGAGACGTATACATCTGTAAAGGGAAATAACTGGGTGTCATCTAAGAATGATAGTTAAGATTGTTGTCCTCTAATAATCTAGAAATAAAAGAAATGAAATCATATATTGAAAGTATTATAAATCAGGACATGACATATGACAAGCTACCCAAGTAATAGACCTGTTTCCCCAGATGTTTTCCTAACAGGAATAAATGAAGTGGTCAGCTATAAAGTTTTATTTCTCATTTTAATTTTGAAATGTGAACTGTCTTTCAGAATTTTTCATTTCTTATAATTTGACATAATATGGTCACCATCCCTGAATCTAAAGTGTTTTCTTTTTCAAGAAAATAATGCCATCACATAGGCCATTGAAGCATCAGCCACTGGCTTACTTCAGCGACATTCTGTCAGAAAGTCCACTTCTGCCTCTCCCTTGTAGTACAGTGACTGATGCTTTCAAGAGATGACTGTAAATCTAAAATTAGGAGCAGATATCAGAAGCTTTCTAGATTCTCCAAAGAATTTATTCATCAGTTTCTTAAAAACCAACTAAAAGGAGAATTAGTTTTCCTCCAGAGAATGGGAACTCTACAGAGAGTTATTTAATGTATAGGCTTGTATGTGTGTGTATGTCATTTGGTTTTACATGATAAGTATTTGGGTTTCTTCTACATAATTAGCACAAAATAGAGTGAATGGGTACTATTATTGTCTTTGAATACCAGCAGTCTTAAAAAGCAGCTTAGTTTATTGGTGAGCTATTACCAGAAGTAATTGCTTAGCATAGTAAATAATAATCAGAATTATAGTGGGTGAATATATGATTCATCAAAATAAAGAAAATTATAATTTTCTCAAAACGATTATTAGAAAAATTATTTATACTAATTTTAATGCAAAGACCTTCACAATACATTCATATTCTAGGATACTATGTATGTATTAAAATATTGTTTTTGAAGAATATTTAAAAACATAGGGACAGTTTCTCAAGTAAAAATTCAAGCTAATAAACAGAATATTTACTAAGATCTCAATATTGATATTGATGAAGAGATAAATAGAGAGAGATACACATAGGTACAAAAGATACAGATAAAGATGCAGATAGGGTAGACGGTTGTATCATCTTTAGATGACATAATCGTCATTTTTATTTTTAGTTCATACTTGTTTATACTTTCTTTCTTTTTTTTTTTTTTTTTTTTTTGATACGAAGTCTCCCTCTGTCGACCAAACTGGAGTGCAGTGGCGCGATCTCGGCTCACTACAAGCTCCGCCTCCCGGGTTCACGCCATTCCTGGGCCTCAGCCTCCCGAGTAGCTGGGAGGCGCCCGCCACCGCGGCCCAGCTAAATTCCTTTTTTTTTTTTTTTTTTTTTTTTTAATTTTTAGTAGAGACGGGTTTCACTGTGTTAGCCAGGATGGTCTCGATCTCCTGACCTCGTGATCTGCCCGCCTCGGCCTCTCAAAGTGTTGGGATTACAGGCGTGAGCCGCCGCGCCCAGCCTATACTTTCTTAAATTATTATACCCAAAAGGTGAAATCATATTATTTATTGTCGAAAAAGGATGGATAAAGAAAGAAAAGTAAGTATGTCTGTGTACGTATGTGTGTGTTTACATTTTATGCCACTTATTCTGACAGTTAAATGTGGTAGGTACTATACTAGTTTGCTAAATTTATTTTCTACTTTCATGCTAGAAAATATAAACTCGATTTTATTTTCAAGTGTCACAATTTGATCAGTGATTCAACTCATCTCCTAAATTATTTGATACAAAATGATATCTTCTCTACTTAATCCTCAACATGTACTTGCATAACATTTTTACTTAAAAAATTGGTCAACTTAGAAGATTGCAGAAGATTTCCAGGATCCTTTGTTTGGCCCACGTATCAGTTTTGTTATCTCATTACACCAAAGGATACTTACCTCTCTTAACAATTAGCAAATTTTGTTGAACATCAGTTTCTCGATATCAGGTATTATGTCTTATTCAACTTCTCAGGCCTTGAAATATTATATAATAAATATATATTGAATTGCATATCATAAAAATGTTCACCCCTTCCTCCCTTTTTGTTGTTTTAGTTTCATTCCAACTAAAACATGGCAGTGATTTATTTATTTTTGACAGCAGGTATGCAAAAACTATTCTAAACTTTATTCAGAAAAGTAAATGAACAAGAAAAGATAAGAAAATTAGTGTGTTACAGATACAAGAATACATGGATAAATCAGCCATTGACAAACCCTGTAGACATGAGAATTTAATATGTGATAAAGATAATACTACGTATCAGGAATGGAGGAGTTAATCTATAAAATACTTTTTATTTTAAAATAATCAACTTAGAACCACAGCTCATTCCCAAAATCAAAATAAATTTTAGGTGTATCAAAAATTAACACTAAAACATAGAAGAAATTAGGGCTAGGATAAAATATGTCAGAATACCTGAATAATCAAAACCATTTAAGCAGGGGTTCTCACCCCTCAGGCCATGGACTAGTAGCAGTCCATGGTCTTTTAGGAACCAGGTTGCACAGCAGGAGGTGAGCAATGCGCAAGTGAGTGAAGCTTCCTCTCTATTTACAGCTGTTCCCTATCATTTGCATTACTGCCTGAGCTCTACCTCCTGTCAGATCAGTTGCAGCATTAGATTTTCATAGAAGCGCGAACCTGTTGTAAACCCCTCATGTGAGGGATGTAGGTTGCACACTCCTTACGAGAATCTAATACCTGATGATCTGTCACTGTCTCCCATCACCCCCAGATGGGACCAACTAGTTGCAGGAAAACAAGCCCAGGGCTCCCACTGAGTCCACATTATGGTGAGTAATATAATTATTTCATTATATATTACAATGTAATAATAATAGAAATAAAGTATACAATAGATGTAATGCATTTGAATCATCCTGAAACCATCCCTCAGCCCAATCCATGGAAAAATTATCTTCCACAAAACCTGTCCCTGGTGCCAAAAATATTGGGACAGCTGCATTTAAGCATAGAAGTAGGTGAAGACATCATGAAAGAATGTATTGACACATTTGACTAAGTAAAAGTTTTTTAAAGAAACCTCATTTGTTAAAAAGAAAAATCAGATAATTAAAAGGCAAATAACAAATAGTAGAAGATTGCCACAAAGATTAATGACTTTAATAAAGAGTTACTAATAAGTGATTTAAAAAAATACTAAGACTTCAATAACTAAGATCTTAAAAAGGCAATTTATAAAAACATAGATTAAAGATAGAATATTGTTATAACAACATTCAGGAATGGTCAGAATGAGGTAAGATGGAAACATAAAGCTGGAATCACCAAAGAAACAATATATTATGCTCTTCACATTGCTTATTAAAACAACACATGAATGCATGTCATAAAGATTTTCTCAAGAGTAGGGAGCTTCTTTTTGTCAGTTAATAAGAAAATTAAATTAACCAGAACATCTGCTTTTCTAAGAATTCCAGTCAATTATGATAGTAATGTGGATGCTATTTTTGCTGTGATGCTCCTTTTTCATTTCCTATGTTTGATTTTTGTGCTTTCTTTGTGTTTTTTTGGTTACACTTGCCAAACGTGTCGATATTACTGGTTTTTAAATTAAAGAAGATCACATAGTTGTCACTGGCAAGATGGCTGAATAGGAACAGTTCTGGTCTGCAGCAGCCAGCAAGATCAACACAGAAGGCAGGTGATTTCTGCATTTCCAACTGAGGTACCCGGCTCATCTCACTGGGACTGGTTAGACAGTGGGTGCAGCCCACAGAGAGCAAGTTGAAGCAGGGTGGGATGTCGCCTCACCTGAGAAGTGCAAAGCGTCAGGGAACTCCCTCCCCTAGCCAAGGAAAGCCTTGAGGGACTGTGCCATGAAGGATGGTGCACTCCGAACCCAGATACTACACTTTTCCCATGGTCTTTGCAACCCAAAGACCAAGAGATTCCCTCGGGTGCCTAGGCCACCAGGGCCCTAGATTTCAAGCACAAAACTGGGCGGTCATTTGGGCAGACACTGAGCTAGCTGCAGGAGTTTTTTTTTTCATACCCCAGTGGCATCTGGAATGACAGCAAGACAGAATCATTCACTCCCTGGAAAGGGGCTGAAGCAAGGGAGCCAAGTGGTCTAGCTCAGCAGATCCCACCCCCATGGATCCCAGCAAGCTAAGATCCACTGGCTTGAAATTCTCACTTCCAGCACAGCAGTCTGAAGTTGACAAGAAACACTCTAGCTTGGAGGAGGGAGGGAGGTCCACCATTACTAAGGCTTGAGTAGCAGTTTTCCCCTCACAGTGTAAACAAAGCCACTGGGAAGTTCAAACTGGGAGGAGCCCACCACGGCTCCGCAAAGCCACTGTAGCCAGACTGGCACTCTAGATTCCTCCTCTCCAAGCAGGGCATCTCTGAATAAATGGCAGCAGCCCCAGTCAGGGGCTTATAGACAAAACTCCCATCTCCCTGGGACAGAGCACTTGGGGGAAGGGGCAGCTGTGAGAGCAACTTCAGCAAACTTAAACGTTCCTGCCTGCCAGCTTTGAAGAGAGCAGTGGATCTCCCAGCACAGCACTTGAGCTCTGCTAAGATACAGACTGCCTCCTCAAGTGGGTCCCTGACCTCCATGTCTCTTGACTGGGAGACCCCTTCCAGCAGTGGTCGACAGACCACTCATACAGGAGAACTCCAGCTGGCATTTGGCTGGAGCCCCTCTAGGAAGAAGCTTCCAGAGGAAAGAACAGGCAGCAATCTTTCCTGTTCTGCAGCTTCCGCTGGTGATAAGAAGGCAAACGAGGTCTGCAGTGGACCTCCAGCAAACTGCAACAGACCTGCAGCAGACTAGCCTGCTGTTAGAAGAAAAACTAATGAACAGAAAGCAATAGCATCAACATCAACAAAAAGGATGTCCACACAGAAACCCCATCCAAAGGCCACCAACACTGAAGACCAAAGGTAGATAAAACCAAGAAGATGAGGATAAAACAGTGCAAAAAGGCTGAAAATTCCAAAAGCCAGAATACCTTTTCTCCTCCAAAGGATCACAACTCCTCTCCAGCAAGGGAACAAAACTGGATGGAGAATGATTTTGATGAATTGACAAAAGTAGGCTTCACAAGGTAGGTAATAACAAACTCCTTCAAGCTAAAGAAGCATGTGCTAACCCAATGCAAGGAAGCTAAGAACCTTGAAAAAAGGTTAGAGGAATTGCTAACTAGAATAACTAGTTTAGATAAGAACATAAATGACCTGACAGGAGCTGAAAAACACAGTATGAGAACTTTGTGAAGCACACACAGGTATCAATAGCTGAATCAATCAAGCAGAAGAAAGGATATCAGAGATTGAAGATCATCTCACTGAAATAAAGCGTGAAGACAAAATTAGAGGAAAAAGAATGGAAAGGAACAAACAAAGCCTCCAAGAAATATGGTACTATGTGAAAAGACCAAACCCACATTTGATTGGTGCACCTGAAAGTGACGGGGAGAATGGAACCAAGTTGCAAAACACTCTTCAGGATATTATCCAGGAGAACTTCTCCAACCTAGCAAGACAGGCCAACATTCAAATTCAGTAAATACAGAGAACACCACAAAGATACTACTCAAGAAGAGCAACACCAAGACACATAATCATCAGATTCACCAAGATTGAAATGAAGGAAAAAATCTAAGGGCAGCCAGAGAGAAAGGTCGAGTTATCAACAAAGGGAAGCCCATCAGATCAACAGCAGATCCCTCTACAGGAAACCCTACAAGCTAGAAGAGAGTGGAGGCAAATATTCAACATTGTTAAAGAAAAGAATTTTCAACCCAGAATTTCATGTCCAGCCAGACTAAGCTTCATAAGGGAAGGAAAAATAAAAACCTTTACAAACAACAAATGCTGAGAGATTTTGTCATCACCAGGCCTTCCTTATAAGAGCTCCAGAAGGAAGCACTAAACACGGAAAGGAAAAACTGGTACCAGCCACTGCAAAAACAAACCAAATTGTAAAGACCATTGGCATTATGAAGAATCTGCATCAACTAACGGGCAAAACAACCAGCTAGCACTTTAAAGACATGATAAAATTTACACATAACAATATTAACCTTAACTGTAAACAGGGTAAATATCCCAATTAAAAGACACAGACTGGTAAATTGGATAAAGAGTCAAGACTCATGAGTGTGCTCTATTCAGGAGATGCATCTCACATGCAAAGACACACATAGGCTCAAAATAAAGGGAGACAGGAATATTTACCAAGCAAATGAACAGAAAAAAAAAAAGCAGGGGTTGCAATCCTAGTCTCTGATAAAACAGACTTTAAATGAACAAAGATCAAAAAAGACAAAGAAGGGCAGTACATAACGGTAAAGCAATCAATGCAACAAGAAGAGCCAACTATCTTAAATACATGTACCCAATACAGGAGGACCCAGATTCATAAAGCAAGTTGTTAGAGACAACTTACAAAGAGACTTAGACTCCCACACAATAATAGTGGGAGACTTTAACACCCCACTGTCAATATTAGACAGATCAATGAGACGGAAAATTAACAAGGATATTCAGGACTTGAACTCAGCTCTGGACCAAGCAGATCTAATAGATATCTACAAAACTCTCCACCCCAAATCAACAGAATATACATTCTTCTCAGCACCACATCACACTTATTAAATAGTTATGGTGTTGGGAAAACTGGCTAGCCATGATGCAGAAAACTGAAAGTGGACCCCTTCCTTACACTTCATACAAATATTAAATCAAGATGGATTAAAGACTTAAATGTAAGACCTAAAACCATAAAAACCCTAGAAGAAAACCTAGGCAATACCATTCAGGATACAGGCATGGGCAAGGACTTCATGACTAAATCACCAAAAGCAATGGCAACAAAAGCCAAAATTGACAAGTGGGATCTAATTAAACTAAAGAGTTTCTGCACAGCAAAGAAACTACCATCAGAGTGAACAGGCAACCTACAGAATGGGAGAACATTTTTGCAATCTGTCCATGTGACAAAGGGCTAATATCCAGAATCTACAAAGAACTTAAACAAACTTACAAGAAAAAATCAAACAACCCCATCAAAAAGTGGGCAAAGGAGATGAACAGACACTTCTCAAAAGAAGACATTTATGCAGCCAACAGATACATGAAAAGATGCTCATCATCACTGATCATCATAGAAATGCAAATCAAAACCACAATAAGATACCATCTCATACCAGTTAGAATGGTGATCATTAAAAAGTCAGGAAACAACAGATGCTGGAGAGGATATGGAGAAATAGGAAGGCTTTCACACTGTTGATGGGACTGTAAACTAGTTCAACCATTGTGGAAGACAGTGTGGCGATTCCTCAAGGATCTAGAACTAGAAATACCATTTGACCCAGCCATCCCATTACTGGGCATATACCCAAAGGATTATAAATCATGCTGCTATAAAGACACATGCACACGTGTGTTTATTGCGGCAGTATTCACAATAGCAAAGACTTGGAACCAACCCAAATGTCCATCAATGATAGGCTGGATTAAGAAAATGTGGCACATGTGCACCATGGAATACTATGCAGCCATGAAAAAGGATGAGTTCATGTCCTTTGTAGGGACATGGATGAAGCTGGAAACCATCATTCTGAGCAAACTATTGTAAGGACAGAAAACCAAACATCACATGTTCTTACTCATAGGTGGGAATTGAACAATGAGAACACCTGGACATAGAGTGGGGGACATCACAACTGGTGTGTGTTGTGGGGTGGGGGGAGGGAGGAGGGATAGTGTTAGGAGATATATCTAATGTAAATGATGAGTTAACGGGTGCAGCACACCAACATGTCACATGTATAAATATGTAACAAACCTGCACATTGTGCACATGTACCCTAGAACTTAAATTATAATAATAAAATAATAAAAATAAATAGGGAATCCTTTCCTCATTTCTTGTTTTTGTCAGATTTGTCAAAGATCAGGTGGTTGTAGATGTGTGGTATTATTTCTGAGGCTTCTGTTTTGTTCCATTGGTCTATATATCTCTTTTGCTACGAGTACCATGCTGTTTTGGTTACTGTAGCCTTGTAATATAGTTTGACATCAGGTAGTGTGATGCCTCCGGCTTTGTTCTTTTTGTTTAGTATTGTGTTGGCTATACAGGCTCTTTTTTGGTTCCATATAAACTTTACAGTAGTTTTCTCTAATTCTGTGAAGAAAGTCAATGGTAGCTTGATGAGAATAGCATTGAATTTATAGATTACTTTGGGCAGTATGGTCATTTTCACGATATTGATTCTTCCTATCCATGAGCATGAAATATTTTTCCATTTGTGTCCTCTCTATTTCCTTGAGCAATGGTTTGTATTTCGCTTTGAAGAGGTCCTTCATATCCCTTGTAAGTAGTATTCCTAAGTATTTTATTATCTTTGTAGCAGTTGTGAATGAGAGTTCACTCATGATTTGACTCTCTGTTTGTCTATCATTGGTGTATAGGAATGCATATGATTTTTGCACACTGATTTTGTATCCTGAGACTTTGCTAAAGTTGCTTATCAGCTTAAGGAGAATGTGGGCTGAGACAACGGGGTTTTCTAAATATACAATCATGTCATCTGCAAACAGAGACAATTTGATTTCCTCTCTTCCCATTTGAATACTCTTTACTTCTTTCTCTTGACTGATTGCCCTGGCCAGAACTTCCAATATTATGTTGAATAGGAGCAGTGAGAGAGGGCATACTTGTCTTGTACCAGTTTTTAAGGGGAGTGCTGTCAGCTTTTGCCCATTGAGTATGATATTGGATGTAGGTTTGTCGTAAATAGCTCTTATTATTATTACTACAACCATCAGATCTTTGACAAGCCTGACAAAAACAAGCAATGGGGAAATAATTCCCTATTTAATAAATGGTATTGGGAAAACTGGCTAGTCATATGCAGAAAACTGAAACTGGACCCCTTCCTTACACTTTATACAAATATTAACTCAAGATGGATTGAAGACTTAAATGTAAGACCTAAAAGCATAAAAACCCCAGAAGAAAACCTAGGCAATACCCTTCAGGACATAGGCATGGGCAAGGACTTCATGACTAAAACACCAAAAGCAATGGCAAAAAAGCCAAAATTGACAAGTGGGATCTAATTAAACTAAAGAGCTTCTGCACAGGAAAAGAAACTATCATCAGAGTGGTATCATCAGAGAACAGACAACCTAGAGAATAGGAGATAATTTTTGCAATCTGTCCATCTGACAAAGGGATAATATCCAGAATCTACAATGAACTTAAAAAAAATTCACAAGAAAAAACAAACAACCCCATCAAAAAGTGAGTGAAGGATATGAACAGACACCTCTCCAAAGAAGACATTTATGTGGACAACAAATATATGAAAAAAAAGTTCATCATCACTGGTCATTACAGAAATGCAAATCAAAACCACAATGAGATATCACCTCATGCCAGTTAGAGTGGCGATCATTAAAAAGCCAGGAAACAACAGATGCTGGAGAGGATGTGGAGAAATAGGAACTCTTTTACACTGTTGGGGAGTGTAAATTAATTCAACCATTGTGGAAGACAGTGTGATGATTCCTCAAGGATCTAGAATCAGAAATATCAGCAATCCCATTACTGTGTATATATCCAAAGGATTACAAATCATTCTATTATAAAGACACATGCACACATATGTTTATTGCAGCACTGTTCACAATAGCAAAGACTTGGAACCAACCCAAATGCCCATCAATGATAGACTGCATAAAGAAAATGTGGCACATATATACCATGGAATACTATACAACCATAAAAAAGGATGAGTTCATGTCCTTTGCAGGGACATGGATGAAGCTAGAAACCATCATTCTCAGCAAATTAACACAAGAACAAAAAACCAAACACTGCATGTTTTCCCTCATAATTGAGTATTGAACAATGAGAACACATGCTAAGGGAGAGGAGCATCACACAACAGGGCCTGTCAGGGGGTGGGGGGCTAGGGAAAGGATAGCATTAGGAGAAATACCTAATGTAGATGACGGGTTGATGGGTGCAGCAAACTACCATGGCACATGTATACTCATGTAACAAACCTGCATGTTCTACACATGTATTCCAGAACTTACAGTATAATTTTTAAAAATCAATTAATTAAAGAAAAGTGTAAAAAACAAGTTTTAGCTATTGCACCAGGTAGGATGTATTGATATCAGTTGACAAAAACTGACTTCGACTAAATTAAGCCAGAGAAACATAAATTTGCTGCTGATTTCTTATACTTGAGAAACATGAGTTAGGGGAGCTCCAGGGATCTCAGGAGGAAGGGCCTATGAATCAATTACAGTTGCCTCTTACCCTGTGGAGATTTAAGTTCCCCTCTATATTTAAATTCCTGGGAGGAAGAATCTAACTCCTTACCAAATTGCTCATTATTTCTAGTAGTTTTATTTATTTTTAAATTTTAAACCTTAGGTTTTCTTGATATATGTATTCAGTAAGATTAAAAAGTAATTTTATCCCTTCTAACCCAATTTTCTTATCTTACTGCATTAGTTATTACCTCAAAAGTATACAGAATTAATTGCTTAATTCTTCATTTATTTAATTCCACTTTCTTAATTCTTATGCCAGGCACTGTTCAAGGCTGGGAGGAAATAGCAGAGAACAAAACAAAAACCTCTCTGCTTGTAGAGGTTACACGCTGTAGACTGATATGACACACATAGGAACCCAGAAAAATAAGTAATATGTACACTGCTACATATTTTTAAGGGTTAACAATAAAAATAAAACATGGAGAGGCATGGACAATATAATCTTTGTGGGTGGACTGAAAACAGTGGTAACAGGAAAAATCCCTATTTGTTTCTAGTTTTAGGATATAGAGTCTCACTATTTAGATGATTGTTGTTTCTGTGAAATCAGTCTACATTTTATATTTAATCAGTTTCTTTTAATTTCAGATCTTAAAATTAAGAATGGCAGCTAAATTTGATCAAATTATTTTTAGTATTTATTTTTATATTCGTAAGGATTTCTTTCTTTAGTCCATTGATAAGATTAATGATATTTGTGGACATAAGCCCATTCTTGCCTTCCTAGAATAAACCATATTTTGTAATAATGTGTGCTTATTGGCAGTATGCTGGATTTACCTTGATAATATTATACTTAGAATTTTGTAGCTCTGTTTGTAAGTAAAATTAATCTTTCTTACTTAAACTCATCTATTGGTCCAGTTTTCTATTTTGTCTTATCATAATTACATTTTAATTATTTCAATGAGGAACTTTTCAATAGCATGAAATCTTTAAATAGCATTGTAATACCTTCTTCAATAACAAGAGTAACTAATAGTTATATAATGCCGAATATATTACACCATGTTCTAAGTACTTTATGTATATTAACTTAGTTAATTGTCACAATAACTGTGTGAGGTAGACATTATTACTATTTTCTACATTTTATGTTATTATTATTACATTATTAATGTCTACATTTTACAGACGATGAAACCAGCACAGAGTGGTTACACAGCATATCTAAGTTCATTTGACCTTGGTGCCTTTTTTAAATGGTTGATATTAAATATGCTGTCCAATTTATTTTATGATCATTTATATACTCATGTTTTCTACTTCTTGGATTTCCTTTATTAACTTAAATTGTGCTAGAAAAGCATTCATTTGAAATGAAATTCATTTCAAATTTCCTTTGTTGCAATTTGAAAGTTTTTCAAATTTGTTGCAGTTTGAAAGTTTTTCAAAATTGTTGCAGTTTAAAATTACAAGTGTTGTAATTTTTTTCTGTTACAAATATTTTATTGTATCCCTATCTGTGATTATATTTTCATTCATAATCGATTCACATGTATATTTGCTCTCGTTACTTTGTCTTCAATCATTAAAAAATTTATCTATTTTATTGGTCTTCCCAAAGAATTCACTTTCTGTTTTTTAAATTTTATTAAGCTTAGCCTATTTTTTTATTATTTAACTTTCTTGCTTTGTTTAGTTTATTATTTTTCTTTATTTTTGTTTTCTTTTATTAATATTAATGGGGTCTTAAACTTATACAATTTTCTCTCAGAAGAATGTTTAGCTTTGTTATAAGATTGCATACCAAATGCTGTCCTTTTCATTGCCTTCTAGTTTGTAATTTCAGTTTTCATTTCAAAAATACTTCATAATTACTCATTATAATGAATAATTAAGTTATTCTAAGTGAAGAAATATTTGATCAGCATTTTATTGTTCATCTAATATCATAGAATGTGATCTGTAACATTTCACTTCTTTGAAATTGTTAAGGTTCTCTTTGTGTCTAGTCCAGTTAAGATCAATGATTTCTAAATGTGCCAGGAACACATAAAGAACATATGTAAAATTTTATAAAGAATATACTCAGTACTATATGTGTTTATATGCATCTATGTTTGTGTGAATGACCTTTGTTATGTATGTCTCTACTATTTTGTATAAAATTACATTTTTTGTTTTTCATATTTGATTTTTAAGTGTAATAAATAGAGGAAATTCCACAATTTAACATGTCCAATTCATGTCAAACAAGGATGGGTGTTCAAGCCCCTTGGACCTTGCTCTAGATGCAGAACTAAAGAAAAGTAACTAGTAGACATAAGCAGATGGAAGCAAATGGGGCAGCAGGGCCACTAAAGGCATGTGGAGTGCTTCTTTGTTACACTTGAAGACTGTGTTATCAGGAACAACAGTACTGGGTTCCTTTCCAGTCACTTCCTTTTCACTAATGATAAGGCCCAGGTGAATGACATCTGAGTATTCTGTGAGATCTCAAGGGAGACATGGGAGGAGAGCAGCTGCGTTTCATATGGCAGCAACACCAAATCCTTGTTAGCTTTGTCATTCTATTTGTTCTCATCCTTCTCATTATGTTTGATGACTAGGCACTTTGTGGCCACAATATAGCCCCATTGTGGAGTCCTTTGAAGTTCCTGGGTTTTGATGAGCTGCTGCTGTTGGTTGTCTAGCCATACATGCAGGTCAGCGTGCAATAGAACAATCACACCCACCTGTTGGATATTGCCACCATCTCAACCCTCTCATCCAAGATTTCCTTCATGGGCTTAGATGCTCAAAGCTTGACTTTCCTTTCTTCCATTATCTTTTCCTTCTCATCCTCAGAAAACTCCAGCCTGCCTCAGCGAGCTCTTCTTATTGAGTTACTGAAGGCAATGCTCATTCAAAGACCCAGTCATTTCATTATCTGAAAGTATAGCTTTCACACATTTCAGAGTCAGAGCTTCCTCCTGATTTTTCCTTTCACCAGTGATGGCTCTCCTTTATACAAGGCACATTCAGAGAGAAGTCATTTCATCCATAGATGAGAAAGTAGTCTAGCAACTCAGAAGGGAATCATTGATTAGTCGATCTTCATGGATTCTCAGCTTCAGACTTGGAAAATGCCTTGTAAATTCTCAAGATTGCATTTTACCATTTCAGAGAAGAGTTCAAAGCACTTCTTGACAATACACTTGTGAATGACATTAAAGGTTTTACTCTTTTAACCATTTTTTGATTCCCTGGATAAAGTAAAGTTTGGTGATTTTCTTCTTGTTCTTAAAGAGATCAATGTGAGAAATTTGCTTCCACTTAAGATACAGAAAGCCACACCTACCCTATCAATGAGAAAAAGTCCAATAATCTCCAAAATCATAACTTCCCTTAAGACTATTAGAAAATTGTGTGCAAATGAACTAAATCTCTAAGAGTGACAAGCCTCTTCAAGGAGAGGTGAACATACTAAACTCATCCTTGGCAGACCATGAGAGGAAGAGGTAGAATTCACCATTTTAGTGAATTCTTATAGGTCAAGTGTGAGCCAGTGTAACAATTTAGAATCCCTTTAGAAGCTCTAGATACAAAGGGAGTCGATGCTTACACATCAGCTCTTTTCCATGGGCTTCTATCAGGTGATCATAAGAATAACTGGGGCTGGGCACTGTGGCTCACACCTACAATCCCAGCACTTTGGGAAGCTGGAGTAGGAGAATCACTTGAGGTCAGAAGTTCAAGACCAGCCTGGTTAATATAGTGGGACCCTGTCTCTACAAAACAAATTCAGAAATTAGAAAGATGTGGTGGTACACACTTGTAGTCCCAGCTACTTGAGAGGCTGAGGTGAGAGGATCACTTGAGCCTGGGATGGGGAGGTTGCAGTGAGCCTTTATCACACCATTGCACTTCAGCCTGGCTGACTGAGCAAAACCCCGTCTCAAAATAATAATAATAATTGGGAGCATTGCAAGAGACTCTAAGGAGTCCTTTCAGTGGCACAGAGGCATGAAACTCTGCTTGTACCCTTCTCTGACTTACACAAAGCAAAAGCCATCCACTGCTGGGACAGAAACAGGAAACTTTCCTGCCCCCAGGACCCAGGCAATGCTCCTGGGGGAGTGGAGGAAAAATGGAAGTTGCCTCTGGAGGAGGAGGAACAGCAAAGATGCTCTGCTCCTGAGGGAGAGGTGGAAGCAAAACCCTCTACCTCTGAGGACAGGGGAGGAAGATCTTCCTGCCTCTACTGGGAGCATTGTACTAGTAACAAACAGTATCAGTCTACCACTGGACAGTGCCAGGCAAAGCTACAATAGCACCAGGGGGGTGAGGGACAAAGGTCATCTGCTCATGGGAGAGGGGAGGAGTCCAAACTCCTGCAGTGATACAAGCAGGGGTCTGAGAGAAAGCCAGGATACTCTCTCAGGCCCAAGACTCCACATAGAGATGACAACAGTTTGACTGCCACAAGGGGAGGTGTAGGAATGCTGTTAAAGTCACACCTCTGAGGCCAAGAAGCACAGGGCCAGCCTGAGGCTGAGGCAGGATCAGGAGAAATGAGAACTCCAAGAGCTTTCTATTTATGGCGAGACCATGAACACAGACTCCTCTGTGGGGCAGGTGAGTGGGGTCTGCTGAAAGCTGAGAGTGAAACAGAAAACTGAGTAAAACCTCTGGCACCCCAGAACCCTCATTAAGCCAAAGAAGAGCACCCCATTGTTGGAAGAATTTGAAGTCCTGGTGCACTGAAATGGTGACAGCAATGACAAAATTCCAAACTAGCTCAACTAATGAAGAGATTGACTCATCTAGTCATATTAACAGCCAGTCAGGAGAATTGAGATTTATTTCTTTCAATTTCCACTCTTCTTTCATACACTCCAATCAAAGAGGTCGAAAGGAACCTATGAAGAGAAGCCATCAATACCCTGAATTCTAGGATCTTCTAAGAGACCTATTTGATTTTCTACTGGTCTTGTCAGTCATTGGTAAGGCCGTTGGATCATTGGTAAGGCTTCTGGATCATGTCATCTGGGTTTCTGGTGCAAATGAACTGAGTTTTATTCAGTTTTCCCCAATCAACATATTTCTTTTTAATCTACTCTGTTTTCTTTCCTTTGTGCTTGTCACTGTCATCTTCCATATCTGAATCTCAGACTTATCCCAATCATTCTTTCCTAGCTCACCTTATTCTTTCTTATTCTTCTCATCTGCCTCCTCATCGCTGGTTTTCCTCTTTCATTTCTTCTCCAAAGAAAAAGCAATGTGATGGTCGATGAAATGAGGGTGCATCTTCACTGCTTCCTGACAAGCCTCCTTCTAGGTATTCAGTCTAGTTTTCTTGATGATAAAGATCACTTTGATACACAGGCTAATAAGTTCATTGTAGTCAGAACAGACTGTGAAGGAGTCCCCAGCAGAAAACACCCAGATATGCTGCTCATTTTCAGTGCTTAGTGAGCACAATTTTCTGGCATCAGGTAGGCAGAATAAAAGCCAACACCAACCCATCCAATCCTGGAGATATCTGCACTGGTGCGCAAAGCCTCCCTGAAACCTTGGCAATAGTTTATGAACTATTATGATGGTATCAGCCTTGATCATGCCAATTCCCGTGTCTGCAAGAGTTAGGATCAGTTTGGGAGATCGAGAACAATGTCTACCTTTAGCTCTTTAAGACTAGCCATCTTGGCTGGGCGCGGTGGCTCACGCCTGTAATTGCAGCACTTTGGGAGGCTGAGGTGGGCGGATCACGAGGTCAGGAGATCGAGGCCATCCTGGCTAACACGGTGAAACCCCGTCTTTACTAAAAATGCAAAAAATTAGCTGGGCATGGTGGCGGGCACCTGTAGTCCCAGCTACTTGGGAGGCTGAGGCAGGAGAATGGCGTGAACCCGGGAGGCGGAGCTTGCAGTGGGCGGAGATCGCGCCACTGCACTCCAGCCTGGGCAACTGAGTGAGACTCCGTCTCAAAAAAAAAAAAAGACTAGCCATCTAACTTGGAACTGTCTATTAGGCTTTCATGACAAATCTTGTCCAGGATATCAGAAACAATAGAGGTTTGTTATTTTCCTTGTTGGAGTAAGAGATATTGATGATAAAAGACTAGGCAAACTTCTTGGGAGGCAAAGGTTCCCACCTAATCCTCTCTATGGTACACTTTCTCGGGTAGTTGGAAAAAGGGCAGAAAGAACCAGAAAGGAACTACAAAGACTATTCCTGTTTCTCCTTGTGTGGATGGCACAGGACTGACTAAAGAGCCTTTAGTTATTTTTGTACACTGTGCAATTTTGAAAGAGGTATATTAAAATTCTCTGTGAAAATTGAGTGCATTATCTTATTTTTCATAGTTTCAGCTAATATTGTATCGTGTATACAGGTTTACAGTTTTCATAAATTATGCATTTCATAAATTATAAATTTCTCTCTGTTCTGTCTTACTGAGTTTAACTTTAAATTCCACTTTCTATATTTATACTTCCCTGACATCTCTTCTTTTGTCTATATATCCCTAGTGTCTGTCTGCTTACTCCATTTTTTCAACATTTTAAAAATTTGTTTCAAATGTGTTTTATTTTTTAAAAATCATATAATTTTTTTTCCTCCAAGGCTGACCACTGCTGCACTAATAGAAAAAAATCCAGTCCATTAATATTTAGGGGAACAATTTACATAATTGTTTATATTATTTTCATTTTTTATGCATGCTTACCATTTAATTTACTTTGTTGTTTCTTCTTTTTCCTTTTTCTTATTTTTTACTACGTTGCTTATTCCAGTTTTAACCTTTGTTAATTTAGAAGTCCTGGTCCTTCTCTTTCTTCCCATTCTTGACGCTCAATCCAATATATATTTTTATAATATTACATCAAACCAGATACCACCTCTGACCTTATACTATTCTATTTACTCACTGCCTTATTGCTCCAATTCCTGTCAAAATAAATCCCTTAGAACACTGTTGATTTTTGTTGTTTCCACCTACAAACTCCTTGGCTGGACAGAGTTTAGAACTTTTATTCTAGAGTACTGTTGATTTTCCATTACAATATGTTCCTTCTCTTTAAAAAAAAAACTGTATTTATTAGTTATGTTACTAATTCACAGTCACAGTATTATTACATATATTCACTAAACTATTTCTACTGAAAGATTTACTGCTCATTGCATTTTTCCTTGCTATTCTACTTTTATGTAGGGGTCTGGTTTATAATTCATTCCTTATTTTAGGGGAGAGTTTTTCTCACATAGATCACCTATATTTTCTCGGTCCTTGCATACCCATAATGTCATTTTTTTATGTCTTGATCTGAGATTTACATCTTTGCTAGGTATAGAATTTTCTGATTACTCTCATTATCTTAATGCATGTTATCCCACTATTCCCTTGTTATCAGTGCTATTAATAAGTAGTTCAATGCCACTCTGATTCTTCATCCTTTAGTTTTTAACTTATTCTTTCTGATTATGAGCTTCTGCATTTTTCTCCTTATTGTCAGAATTCAGGAATCTTGGCAGAATATGTGTGTTTTTATTCCCCATCTACCCTGACTGGTATTCAGTAAGGCTTTTCAATCTTTAGGGTCTTTGTTATTAAAACCAATGAATTTTTCCATTTTCTTCTGTTAACTTATGCTAGGTCTTCTGCAGCTATCCTATGAGATTTTTATCATTTATCTTATTTTTTTCACATCTTATTTTCACTCTGTGTTTGAAGTAGTTTTACCCTTCTCTTCCATATCACTGATTTGGTTCACGACAGTTATCATCTTCCCTCAATTCAGCTACTAATAATTTTTTAATTCAAAAATTATCTATGCTTCTTCCAGAAAGTCATACATATGTTATAATTGACTTCTCTTAAAGGGACTTAGTATTTTGTTTGTTGAAATTGATGAACATGGTTATGTGTCACATCTTACAGCTCTAGTTCACAAGGGCCATCTGTTCTAAGGATTCTGCTTCATTCTTCTAGCATTATCAATGTTTTTATTCACCTACTCATGATTTTTATTCAACTTTAGTAGCTACATCAAGTTTCCCGGGATAGTCATGTGATGGGAATTCTAAGAATAATAGAAGAGACATAATGGCTTCTTGTGAGAAAGTGTTACGTAACTACCAACTGTCAGGTCTCTGTTGAGGCACTAGAAGGAGGTCGCTCTGATCTTCATTCTCACCAGTTTAGAATGCCATTTTTTTAGAACCTCCCTGAGTGAGATTTTATCAATGTAAATAAAATGATTTTGACTTTCTTAATTAAAATATTTCAATGACTTTTGATTGTACTTGGAATTAAATCTAAACTTATTTTTTGTGGTCTGCAAGATTTGCATAATTTTGTGCTACTTCTCCAGCACCACACTTGGTCTAAGTCTTCCATTCTGTTTTCTATTCTTTCAAAATAGTTTAAATTCTCTGGTCTCTCAATGGTACTTTTATTTTCCAATGTTCTCATGGCATTTTAATTTTATGTATTTTAGTTATTCCAATAAATTCAAAAAGTTAAATTTAATTGTTCAGCCTACTGCACTGAACCATAAATCAAGACATGTAAGCAAAATTGTGTGTAATATCTGATAGATTCCACAACAGTCATATGTGAGGAATAGAGTTGAGCATTAAGGAGTAAGTGGCTATATGTATGTGAATTGAATAGTTGTTAAGAAAATGGCTAATAAAGGAAGGACACGAACTCAGAGACTGTAATCACCTTGATATTTTAAACTATAATTCTTCTTTGAATATCTCAATACTGGTTATCTATTAATATTGAATGGCTATGTTTACATCTTACATAGCGAAATAAGTGATCCAAACCCCTTCTAAATTTTAGGGAGCTTCTACTGTTTTATTATTACTAAAGTATTAGAGCTTGGATAGACTGCTCTTCTTTGGGGAAGTATAATAAGGATTCTTTGTAAGTGTGTATAGATAGTACCATGGTTAAGACTATCATAGATACTGAAAAATAGTTTACTCTTCAAAATAAATAAGAGAAATCTTAGCAAGCAGAAAAAAGTGTTGGTGGAGGAAGTAAAGAAATGGGAAAATCACGTCAGTGAAGTGGGTAGTAATCAATATACAGGCAGAGTGAGACCCATGGACATTCGTGTCTACTGAGAAATTCCTTGTGTTGAAGGTGACTAGATAGTGTATGATGACCAGTACTCAATCATACATTGTTTCTCTGTTAGTACTGGGTAGTAATTCTTTTCACTTCCTGAATGCTTTCAGTAGAATATGTTATAAATAAAAGCCGTTTACTGGTAATGTTCTAAGGAATGAATGATTGGGCAGAGAGGAGCTGAGAGAGGAGGTCCACAGAAAGTGAGACAGTGGTGGCCACCAGGCACAATAAACATACTGGCACTAGGAATTCAGACTGAGCAAAGGAACAAGGAAATAAGTACTTCAGAAAATTTTCAAAAATATTATGCATCTTGTTGGACTTTTTACAGTACATGTGAGATACTATTTGCATATTAGAAGAAAGCCTCAGAAGGCTAAAGGACTTTGGACGTGAGGTTAAAAAGTACTTTGAGATATCTAGGTTACAAATTTATGTGTGTGTTTTGGGGGTGGGGTTGTTAAAGTGAACTGCACTATGTCATCTTAAATGCAACTCAATTTCTGTACTTACGTAGTCACCAATAGTGAGAACTGACATTTGTGATTTACTCTTAGATTCTGCAACATCAAAGAATATTTTCCTGACATTGTAAGCTCTAGTGAGCAAATTTGAGGACACTGAAAGAGGCACTAGCACCTGCACATAGGGTATTTTGATATATATTTGTTGCATGAATCAATCAATGAATTAATCAGTGCATGAATATTTGAGTGAATGAATGAATTAATGAAAATGAACAAATGAATGAGCCAGAGGAACTGGATTAAGTTCTAACTTAACTCCTTTGGGCTTTTAAAAAATCCATAAATGTAAAGAATTCGAATATTAATTTTAAGTATCTTTCAAGTTCTAATAATAGAAAGTTTATTTTAAGATTTCAAACCGTAAGACAACACTTACAAAAATCAAACAAAGTGAAATTTAGAAGTGTTATGGTACTCATTAAACTAAATTTATTAATTACATTATTGATTTTCCTAATATTTACAGAAATAAGATATTTCTATATGTATATGATTAGTATGAGAAACAAGAGCATTATCAATACAAATGAAAACAATATAAATGCTCAGTCAGCCTCAAAGCTAAACCTTTTTCTGCTAAGAATTTAAAGACCCAATACAGTACTTGATCCTTAGTGAACTCTTAGTAAATGTTTGTAGGATAAATGAATGAATAATTAATGGTTACATTATATAATCAAATATTAAATATTTAGCTTAATATTGATACATTTTAACTCTCTTTTGTATTCATTTTAATTCTTTCCATTAATTTTCAGTGTGATAATAAAAAAGAGAGAAATGGAAATGGGTTTAAGCTTTAGTGTGAGGGATTTATATTTCATTTAAGAAAGACAATTTGGCAGAGAAGATTGTTTGATAATAGAACAGTTTACTGAAAGAAATTGGAAAATTTCTTAAGAGATTAGTGTTAGCACAGTACAAAGGCAGAAAATTAAATTAAGTCAATAGTTTCAAATGTATGCATTTTATATCTCATCAAAGACTCTGTGTAGAAACAAAACTCCCCCATTTGGTGAAAAGGGCAAGTATTTAATGTATAACATTAGATGAGTTGTAGGTAAGTATGTAATTGCAGTAGCATTTTAGAAAATAGATTTTATTAATATCTCAAAGAAAATGTTAATTTCATTAGTTTTTATTCATTTGAAAAGATAAAGGGACTACTCTTGTTGCTATTTTAGGCATAAGGACAACAAAAATGAAATGACAACCTTAAGGGACTCACACTTTACTGGCAAAGTCAGACGAGTAAGTCAACATTTCCAGGAGAGCCTAACATTTTTAATATGTAAAGACCAGGGGACTCTGGGAGCAACAAAGAAAAAACACTTCAGAGGTTTGGAAATGATTTACAAAAATGTCTTTGAAGACCATTAGAAAACCTCTCAGATAAGAAAGGAAATATTTCTCTGATAGAAGGAGATGGACTTGTAGGACTCTCAGATTCTAAGTTGTAGGGGCACGAAAGAGCATGGTTTGTCCAAACACAAATGAATATTTACTTAGTGCTTACTATGTTCCAGATATCTGAGGTGCAGAGTATACAGTGAAGAACAAACCAGACATTATCTCCAACTTCAGGTTGTTCCAGGCTAATATTTACAAAGATTTTGGTAACATTTAATAAAGTGTTTATTTGCCCTTGTTGAATACTAGCTATTGCTGTTTATTAAACCTATGTTATAGTTCTAGTAGTGGCTTGTGTTTTTGTGTGCAAATGACATATTGGTTTTTGAATTTTTTGATTTTTAATGTTTTTATTGAAAATCCAACTGTTTCAATCTATTAGCTAAGGACAAACTTGACTGTTCAATTTGAAACTTATGGCAAAATTAAAAAACACTTAGTCTCTGAACAGATATATTAATTACTCTAAGTTTTCAATCCATTTTACAGAAATTTGGTAAATAATTATCAAATGGAACATTCTGACTACTAGTTTAAACCAGATCACATTTTGTTAGAAATGGTGTATGAAGTCAGAAGGTCTTGATGGCCATGTTCCAGTGTCATCAACCAAGAAAACAGTGAATCTCCAAAAGTTCATTTTCCTGACTCAATTTGTGGACTTCATTAGTTCAACTTTCTTCATCTTCTGATGCACAGGCCAGAACTGGAATTGTTACTTCTGAGTGTTAAAATAATATAAATAATTTATTATTTTCATTGTTGACCAACATTTTGTTGTTCTTTTAATAAAGACTAATGGTTTACAGAGATTGTTTGATCAATTCAAGTTGTATTTGATGAGAATAATTTTTTCTCCTTTTCCATTGGTTTGAACAGTAACTAAGTCTCCATCAAATTAAAAATGTATTATTCTACATATGTGAATTTGAAGTGAGCTATACTTGGCAAAAACCCTTCCTACTTTCATTATTTCAGTTCTTAAAAACTTACTCAAATCCTCTCATTGAAGATTTTCTTTATTTTATTTTTTCTGAGCTCTACATATACTTTCAATTTCCATCATGGTATCCATATTTACTCATTCTCAATGATCTATATACTATTAAACAATTTTTTAAAATATATTTGTATTCAAAGTATCACAATTTACATCAAAATATAAAACAGGTAGTTAAGTTAAAGCATAAAATTATCTTAATATATATTCAAAAATATTTTCATAGGATAGCATTCAAATTTCTAGTATGAAAGTTAAAAGCCAAAATCGTCAAAAATAACTATATCTGTATTAGTCCATTTTCATACTGCTATGAAGAAATACCTGAGACTGGGTAATTTATAAAGAAAAAGAGCTTTAACGGACTCATAGTTCTTCATGACTGGGGAGGCCTCACAATCATGGCAGAAGGTGAAGAAGGAGCAAAGGCACGTCTTACATGGTGGCCAGCAAGAGAGTGAACTGCCCTTTGTAAAACCATCAGTTCTTATGAGATTAAATCACTATCATGAGAACAGGCTGGGAAAAACCTGTCCTCAGGATTCAATCACCTCCCACCAGGTTCCTCCCATGACTCATGGGGATTATGGGAGCTACAATTCAAGACGAGATTTGGGTGGGGGTTGGGAACACAACCAAACCATATAAATATCTCAAATAAGTTGTTAAGAACACACAATATAAAAATATATAAGTTAAGGCAACTATAATATAAATTGTGGGAAAAAGGTAAAAGTTTAGAGTGTTTATATTCAACCAAAGTTAAGTTGTTATCAGTTTAATATAGACTATGGTAACTATTAAAGAGTCTTCATGTTTGCCTCATGTTAACCACAAAAAAAATTACAGCACATATGCAAATGATAAAGACAATTAATTCAAAACATAGCCCTACAGAAAAACCACCAAACCACAAAGGAAAAATAAAAGGCAGAAAGGAACAAAAGAGCTACAAAACAATCAGAAAAAACACAATGGCAAAAGTAAGTCTTTACCTATCAATAATAACCTTGAATGTAAATGAATTAAATTCTACAATTAAAAGATATAGAGGCTGGGTGCGGTAGCTCACGCCTGTAATCCCAGCACTTTGGGAGGCTGAGGTGGGTGGATCATGAGGTCAGGAGATCGAGACCATCCTGGCCAACATGGTGAAACCAAGTCTCTACTAAAAATACAAAAAATTAGTTGGACATGGTGGCAGGCACCTGTAGTCCCAGCTACTGGAGAAGCTGAGGCAGGAGAATGGCGTGAATCTGGGAGGTGAAGCTTGCAGTGAGCTGTGATTGTGCCACTGCACTCTAACCTGGGCAACAGAGAGAGACTCCATCTCAAAAAAAAAAAAAAAAAAGAAAAAGAAAAAGATATAGAGAGGCTACTATATGGTAAAAACAAAACAATACTCAAATATATACTGCCTAGAAAAGACTCACTTCATCCATAAGGACACACATAGACTGAAAGTGAAGCTGTTGAAAAAGATATTCAATGCAAATGGAAACCAAAAGTGAATGAAAGTAGCTAAATTTATACCGGATAAAATAGACTTTAACTCAAAAATTATAAAAGGAGACAATGAAGGTCTTTGTATAATGATAAAGGGATTAATTCAGCAAAATGATATAACAGTTATAAATGTATATGAACCCAACATTAGAGCTCCCAAATACATAAAGTAAATATTATATCTAAAGGGAGATATAGACTGTAATAGAAGAATAGTAGGAGACTTCAATATCCCACTTTCAAAAGTGGGCAGGTCATCCAGACAGAAAATCAGTAAAGAATCATTGAATTTAAAGTGTAGCCTTGATCAAATGCACCTAACACATTTACAGAACATTTTGTCCACAGCTACAGAAAACACATTCTTCTCAACTACTCATGGGCCATTCTCCAGGACAGATTATATATTAGGGCACAAAACAAGTCAACAAATGTCAGAAGATAGAACTCATATTGGTGATCTTTTCTGGCTGTAATGTTATAAAACTAGAATAAAAGTAGGAATTTCAGAATCTTTACAAATACATGGAAATTAAGCAACATGTTCCTGAATAACCAAGGAGACAAAGAAGAAATTAAAAATAAAATTAAAACTTTTTTCCAGACAAATGGAAATTGCAATACAGCATACCAAACCCCACAGAATACAGCAAAAGCAGTTATATGAAGAAAATTTCTAGCAATAAATACTTGCATAAAAAAGAAACATCTTAAAAAAAAAGCATTGTATCTCAAGAAATTAGAAAAATAAGTAAAAACTAAACCCCATAAACTGAATAAAAAAGGAAATATTAAATATCAGAGCAGAAATAAAGACTACAAAAACAATTTAAAAATCAGTGAAACAAAGAATGAGTTTTTTGAAGCAATAAAACTGACAAGCTTTTAGCTTGACTATCAAAAAAGAAAGAAGACTCAAAATCAGAGATTAAAACTAAACAACATTGCAACTGATATCACAGAAATATGAAGGATCATAAGAGTCCATTATGAATAATTATACACCAACAAAATAGATAACCTCACAAAAAATGAACAAAAGTATTGGACACATACATCTACCAAGATAGAATTATGAAAAAGTAGAAAATCTGAACAGATCAATAATGAACGAGGAAATTAAATTAGTAAAAAAAAAAAAAAAAAGTGTCTCATAAAAAAGAACTTGGCTGGGTGTAGTGGCTCAGACCTGTAATCCCAGCAGTTTGGGAGACCCACGTTGAGGGATCACCTGAGGTCAGGATTTCAAGACCAGCCTGGCCAACATGGTGAAACCCCATCCCTACTAAAAATAAAAACACTAGCCAGGTATGGTGGGGGGAGCCTTTAATCCCAGCTACTTGTGAGACTGAGGCCAGATCACTTGAACACAGAAGGCAGAGGTTGCAGTGACCCAAGATTGTACAGTCTGGTGACAAGAGCAGAACTCCATCTCAAAACAAAAAACAAACAAACAAACAAACAAAAACTCATTAACTGAAAAGAAGAGAATACTTCCAAACTCATTCTACAAGGCCAGCATTACCCTAAAACCAAATCCAGACAAGGACACACAGAAAGGGAAACTACAGGTCAATATCCCTAATTAACATAGATGCAAAAATCCTCAACAAAATATTAGTAAACTGTATTTCTTAGAACCTTAAAAAGACTATTTACTATGATTATGTGGGTGTATCCATCTGTTTTCACACTGCTATAAAGAACTACCTGAGACTGGACTCTTTTATTAACTCACGGTTCCACAGGCTGTACAGGAGGCATAGCTGGGTGGGCACGGTGCTCGGGTAGCTTACAATCAATGATGGAAAGCAAAGGGGAAGCAAGCGTGTTTTCTCACAGCTGGCAGAAGAGAGAGAGAGAGAGAGCAAAGGCAGAAGTGCTACACACATTCAAACAAGCAGATCTCATGACAGCTCACTCACAATCATGAGACCAGCAAGAGAGAAATCAGCCTCCAGGATCCAATCACCTCCCACTCCCACTATTTCCCTCCCCCATCATTGACAATTACAATTCAACATGAGATTTGGATGGGGACAAAGAGCCAAACCATGTCGTTCCTCTCCCTGGTCCATCCCAATTCTCATATTCTTCTCATATTTCAAAACACAATCAGGGCTTTCCAACAGTCCCCCAAAGTTTTAACTCATTCCAACATTAACTTAAAAGTCCAAGCCCAAAAATCTCATCTGAGACAAGGTAAGACTCTTCCACCTATGAGCCTGTAAAATCAAAAACAAGTTAATTACCTCCAGGATACAATGAGGGTACAGGCATTGGGTCAATGCTCCCATTCCAAAAGGAAGAAATTGACCAAAAAAAGAGAGCTAAAAGCCCCATGCAAGTTCAAAACTCAGCAGGGAAGTCATTAAATCTTAAAGCTTCAAAATAATCTCCTCTAACTATATGTCTCACATCCAGGGCATGCTGATGCAAAGGGTGTGATCCCAAGGCCTTGGGTAGCTTTCTTCCTGTGGTTCTGCAGGGTGCAGCCCCCATAGCTACTTTCACAGGCTGGCATTGAGTGCCTGTGGCTTTTCCAGGTACACAGGGCAAGCTGTTTGTGGATTTACCATTCTGTGGTCTGAAGGAGGTAGCCTTCTTCTCACAGCTCCACTAGGCAAGCCCCAGTGGGGACTCAGTGTAGGGGCTCCTACATTTCTACTCTGCACTGCCCTAGTAGAGGTTATTCATGAGGGCTCTACCCCTGCAGCAGACTTCTTCCCAGACATCCAGGCATTTCCACACATCCTCTGAAATCTAGACAGAGGTTCCCACACCTCAGCTCTTGCCTTCTGCATACCCATGGTCCAAACACCACATGGAAACTGCCAAAGCTTGGGACTTACAATCTCAAAGTCATGGTCTGCACTGTACCTTGGTCCCTTTTAGCCATGGCTTGGACACAAGGAGCCAGGTCCCAAGGCTGCACACAGCAGCACAGCCTTGGGCTTGGCCCACGAAACAATTTTTCCCTCCTAGGCCTCCAGACCTGAGATGGGAGAGGCTGATGCAAAGGTCTGTGAAATGCCCTGGAGGTATCTTCCCCATTGTCTTGGCTATTAACATTGGGTTCTTCTTTACTTATGAAAATTTCTGCAGCCTTGAATTCCTTCCCCAAAAGTGGGTTTTTCTTTTCTACCCCATGGTTGAGCCACAAATTTTCCAAACTTGTATGCTCTTCTTCCCTTTTCAATGTAAGTTCTTGTTTCAGGTCATGTAAATTAGCTAGGCTTTTAGAAGTAGCCAGGCCACATCTTGAATGCTTTGCTGCTTAGAAATTTCTTACTTCAGATACCCTAAATCATTTCTCTCAAGTTCGAAGTTCCACAGATCCCTAGAGCAGGGGCACAATGCCACCAGCCTCATTGCTAAAGCATAGCACAAGTGACCTTTACTCCAGTTCCCAAAAAGTTCCTCATCTCCATCTGAGACCACCTCAGCCTGAACTTCACTGTCCATAACACTATCCGCATTTTGACCACAACCATTCAACAAGTTTCTAGGAAGTTCCAAACTTTCCCCATTTTCCTGTCTTCTTCTGATCCCTTCAAACTGTTCCAATCTCTGCCCATTACCCAGTTCCAAAGTCACTTCCACATTTTCAGATATCTTTATAGCAATGCCTGAATTCTCTGATACCAATTTTCTGGATTAGTCCTTTTTCACACTGCTATAAAGAACTACCTGAGACTGGGTAATTTATGAAGAAAAGAGGTTTAATTGATTCACATTTCCACAGGCAGTACAGGAGACATGGCTAGAGAGGCCTCAGGAAACTTACAATCATGGCAGAAGGTGAAGGGGAAGCAAGCACATTTTCTTGCGGGTGGCAGGAAAAAGAAACAGTGAAGACATAAGTGCTACACACTTTCGAACAACCAGAGCTCATGATAACTCACTCACTATTATGAGAACAGCAAAGGACAAATCCATCCCCATGATCTAATCACCTCCCACTAGGTCCCTCTCCCAACCCTGGGGATTACAATTAAATATAAGAGATGGGTGGGGACACAGAGACAAACCACATCAGTGGGACTCATCATAAGAGTGCAAGCATGGTTCAATACATACAAATCAACGTGTGATAGATTAACAATAAGAAGGACAAAAACCATATATTATTTCAATAGACATAGATGAAGCATTTAAAAAAACTCAACATCTCTTCATGATAAAATCTCTCAACAAATTAGGTAATAGAAGGTGAGTACCTCAGCGTAATAAAGGCATAATATAGAGAATGGGGGAAATTAAAAGGTTTTTCTCTACTTCTATGAATAGAAGTGCTTTTTCTCTATTTCTAATAGAAGTGGTTTTTCTCTACTTCTACTTAATAGAAGTGGTTTTTCACCACTTCCATTCAACATTGTACTAGAAGCCCTACCCAGAGAAATCAGACATGAGAATGAAATAAAAGTCCTCCGAACTGGAAAGGAAGAATTCAAATTGACCCTGTCTGCAGATGACATGATCTTGTAGGTAAAACACCGTAAAGACCCCACCAAAAGACTGTTAGATCTAATAAATGAATTTAGCAAATTTTCAAGATACAAAATCAATACACAAAAACCAGTAGCATTTTTGTTTGCTAATGGTGAACTATCTAAAAAATAAGCAAAACAATCCTATTTACAACAGCTACAAAAATAATAAGATACTTGGAATAAATTTAACCACAGAGGTGAAAGGTATCTATACCGAAAACTATAAAACGTTGATGAGGACCACCTGTGGGGAGGAGCCAAAATGGCTGACTAGAAACAGCTGTGGTCAGAGGCGCCCACCTAGAAGAAGGAAAACAGCAAGTGAATCCTGATTCAGGAACTGAGTATCCAAGTTATCTCACTAGGACTGACTAGACGGTTGGCACGACTCACAGAGAGTGAGGAAAAGCTGAGTAGTGTGACAGCCCACCTGGGAAAGGGGAGCTCCCGCCCCAAAGCCAAGGGAAGCAGTGAGTGCTCATGCTACCCTGCCCAGGAAACCACTCTTTTCCCACAAATCTGTGCAACGCACGGATCAGGAGATCCCCCTCGTGAGCCCACGCCACCGGGGCCTTGGGTCCCAAGTACAGAACTGTGCGGATTCCCATTGACGACTAAGACTGCCTAAGACTATTGACTTCCCAGGGTGAGGAGCAGCCACCATCACTGCGGCTACCTGCTGTCTAAGACAACAAGCTCCCGGCGGGGAGGGCAGCAGCCATCGCTGCAGCTCCAGTCTGCCCTTTTTCCCCTGTCAGCGCTGGGGAGACTGGATGGATTGGACACAGGAGGAATTCCCTGCAGCCCAGCACAGCGGCTGTGGCACATCCACATCGTGGCCAGACTGCCTCTTTAGGCAGGACTTGGACTCCTCCCTCTTCACCGGGTGGGGCCTCCCTGCAGGAATTTCAGCAACTCCAGCCAGGGGTTTATGGACAAAATTCTGATCTCCCTGGGACTAAGCCCCTAGTGGCGGGGGCGGCCAGGATCTCCGTGGATAAACAGACTTAGTCTTCCCCCTGCTGGCTCTGAGGAACCTGGGCAGTTCCGACGTGTGGGATTTCCCCAGAGCAGTGCACCCCCACCGCCAAGGGGCAGCCAGAGTGCTTCATTAAGTGGGTGCCTGATCCCGTGCCTCCTGACTGGGTGAGACCCCCGAAGAGGGGTCACCAAACACCTTATACAGGATATTTCCCACTGTCATCAGGTTGGTGCCCCTCTGGTACAGAGATCCCAGAGGAAGGATCAGGCAGCCATTTCTGCTGTTCTGCAGCCTCCACTGGTGACACCTCCAGGTACAGGAGGGACCCAGACTAATAGGGTCTGGAGTGAACCCCCAGCACACTGCAGCAGCCCTACAGAAGCACATAGGCCTACAGGCCCTATGGAAGAGGAGCCAGACTGTTAAAAGGAAAACAAACAGAAAGCAACAACAACAGAATCGACGAAAACATCCCCACAAAAACCTCATCCAAAGATTAGCAGCCTCAAAGATCGAAGCTAGATCAACTAACGAAGATGAGAAGGACTCAACGAGAAAACAGTGAAAACTCAAAAAGCCACAGTGACTCTTCTCCTCCAAATTATCACAATACCTTTCCAGCAAGGGCACAGAACTGGCCCAGGCTAAGATGGATGAAATGCAGAAGTAGGCTTCAGAAGGTGGGTAGTAACAAACTTTGCTGAGCTAAAGGAGCATGTTCTAACCCAATGCAAAAAAAGCTAAGAACCATGATAAAACTTTACAGCAGCTGTTAACCAGAATAACCAGTTGAAGAAGAACATAAATGACCTGATGGAGCTGAAAAACACAGCACGAGAACTTCACAATGCAATGACAAGTATCAATAGCTGAATAGAGAATTCTCTATTAAAGAGGAAAAAATTTCAGGGTTTGAAGGCTATCTTGCTAAAATAAGACAAATAATGTAATCCCTGTCTAAATAAGTCAGAGGAAGCTAATCTTGTCTGCCTGTCTTATTTCAGAAGATAGTCTAATCCAAATGCCCATCAATGATAAACTGGATAAAGAAAGTGTGGTACATATACACCATGGAATACCATGCGGTCATAAAAAGAAACAAGACCAGGTCCTTTGAAGGAATACGGAAGGAGCTGGAAGCAAACATCCTCAGCAAACTAACAGGAACAGAAAACCAAATACTGCATGTTCTCACTTATAAGTGGGAGCTGAACAGTGAGAACACCTGGACATAGGAAGGGAAACTACATGCTCTAGAGCCTGTTGTGGGAACAGGAGGAGCGAGAGCGTCAGGATAAATAGCTAATGCATGCTGGGCTAATACCTAGGTGGTGGGTTGATAGGTGCACCAAACCACTATAGCACAAGTTTACCTATGTAATAAACCTGCACATACTGTACATGTATCCTGGAACTTAAATCAAATTAAATTTTTAAGAATTGTTGAAAAATATTGAAGGGGACTTGAATAAATAAATGGTATCCAGTAGTCTTCAATGGGAGGAATTAATGTCATTAAAACTTCCATACTACTCAAAGTGATCTGCATATTCAATGCAGTCTCTATGAAAAGAATATCAATATCCTGTGATATTCTTCATGGGAACAGAAAAATCAGTAATAATCCTGGAACTACAAATTACCTTAAGAATCCAAAGTAATCTTCAAAAAGAGCAAAAGTAGAAGCATTATACAACCTGACTTCAAAATATACCTCAAAACTACAGAAACAGCATAGTGCTGGCAAAAAATCAGATGCATAGACCAGTGGAAAAGATTAAAGAGCTCAGAAATAAATGTATTCATTGACACCCAACTGATTTTCCATGGAGATGTCAAGAGCACACGTTGGTGACAGGATGTTCTCTTCATTGTGCTGCTGAAAAAATTATACATCTACATGGAAAAATAATAAACCTAGACCCCTTTCTAACCACATACAAAACCAACTTCAAATGGATTAAAGACTTAAATGTAATACATGGAACCATGAAACTACTAGGAAAACGCAGAGGAAATGATTCATGACATTGGACTGGGAAAGGATTTTTTTTTTTTTTTTTTTTTGCAAAAGCACAGGCAACAAAGGCAAAAATAGACAAATAAGATTACATCAGACTAAAGAGCTTCTACACAGAAAAGGGAGTAATCAAGCAAGTGAAGAGACAATATGGATAACAGAAGAAATTATTTGTAAACTGCACATATTAACCCCCTGCAAACAGCAAAGGGTTACTATCCAGAAAATATAAGGAACTCAACTCAATAGCAAAACAACAACATATAATCTAATTTTAAAATGTCAAAGAATTTTAATGGATATTTCTCAAAAGAAGATATACAAATGGACAACAGGTACATGAAAAAATGTTCAACATTGCTAATCAACAGGAAAATACAAGTTAAAACAATAATGAAATATGATCTTACTCCAGTTAGAGTGGTTGTTATCAAAAAGGCAAAAGAGCCTGGGCACGGTGACTCATGCCTGGAATTGCGGCACTTTGGGAGGCCGAGGTGGACAGATCACCTGAGGTCAGGAGTCTGAGACCAGCCTGGCCAACATGGTGAAACCCCATCACTACAAAAATACAAAAATTAGCCAGGTGTAATGGTAGTTGCCTGTAATCCCAGCTATTTGGGAAGCTGAGGCAGGAGAATCACTTGAACCCAGAAGGCAGAGGTTGCAGTGGGCCGAGATCAAGCCACTGCACTCCAACCTGGGTGACAGAGTGAGACTCTATCTCAAAATAAAAGACAACAGATAAAAATATTGGCAAGGATGTGGAGAAAAAGGAACCGTCACAGATACTATTGAGAATGTAAACCAGTACCGCTATTATAGAAAACATCATGGAAGTTCCTCTAAAAATTAAAAATAGAACTACAGTATGATCCAGCAATACCACTGCTGGGTTTATATCCAAAGGAAAACAAAATCAGTATGTCAAAGAGATATCTGTACTCTCATGTTTATTGTATCACTATTCACTATAGCTAAAATATGGAATCAACCTAAGTGTCCAACACTTAGGTTGAAATGTAGTATACATATACAATGGTATACTATGCAGACAGAAAAAAATAGAATCCTGTCCTTCATAACAACATGGATGAAACTAAAGGGCATTATGTAAGTACAATTAGCCAGACATAGAAAGACAAATACCAAATAATCACACACAGATGAGGAATCTATAAAAGTTGATCTTGTAGACAGTATAACAGTGGTTATCAGAGACTGGGGAGAGTAGGAGGGATGGAGAATGAGGAGAGACTGGTCAATGGTACAAAGTTACCATTAGATAAGAGGAATAAATTTTGGTATTTTCTTGCACAGTAAGGTGACTATAGTTAACAATAATGTATTGTATCCTTTAAAATAACTAAAAGAGAGGATTTTGAATGATCTCACTACACAGAAATGATTGAGGTGATGTATATGCTAATTACCCTGACTTGATCATTACTTAATGTATCTATGTATTGATACATCACATTGTACCCCGTAAGTATGTATAATTATTATGTGTCCATTAAAAAACTACTTAAAATAAGGTAGTCAAAGCATAAGAAGTATTTTAATATATATTTAAAATAACATTTTTATTCTAAACAATCCAAAATCACCAACATTAAAAAAGTACAAATTATAATTTATATGAATTTTTAATTAAAATTATTTAAAATAGAATTTTACATTTTTTAAAAATGTAATTATATCTCATTAAATATTTTTCTAAGAATAAAATCTTTGTAATTCTAGTTTAGCATCCATTTAGTATAGAATATAAATGTCACACTTTATAGAACTGCATGTACAGAAATTTATGAGTAATATAAATAGTTTAATACTGTAAAATATTTCTGAGCCACCACGTGCAACTATTGCAAATACTGCAATAATTCATGAAAATTTTTAGAGACACAAATTAGAACATAAAGAGGGAAAATGGGTGTTTGGATTCCTAGAAAATAATACTTAATTGAACATGTATCTGCTTCATTCATGCTATTTGCAGTCAAATGCTCTACCTCCTCTATTATGCTATTTGAAAGAAGAATTTAACAGTTAATTTACTGTTTCTCTTACCTACGCATTTTTGCCTCTCAAATTCCACATGCACTTTGAAGCATGGCAGCTATGGCATAACTCACAATGTATCCTATGGTATTTTACGGCACCAAAATTGTGATACTTATGAGAATGGATTTTTCAAGTTAATGGCATTCTGTGCTAATGGAGCGTATAGAATTCTGAGTGTCACACATGCCCATATGATCTTAATAAACTGTATGAATGTATGTGTGTGAGTATACACACACATATATATACACATACATGTAAATATAGGAGGTATTTCTGTTGACCCCTTTAATTACAGTACTGACTGATCTAAGCAGTAGAACTGACTGTAAATTTGTTTACAACAATATTTACTGTTTTAACTTTAAAACTCACAAGTAGAAAATAGTGTCTTCAGTAGGCAAGATACAGATGGAAAAAGTTTATGGTGCTTATAGGTAGTATTTAAAACAGCAGCTCAAAAATGAGCTTTAGCTTACACACAGCTTATTTCTTTTTAAAGAAATATCATCAAAGAACACCACAACCATTTTCAGGTTCCCCTTCCTGGTCAAAGAGGTAGTAGAAGAAATGGGAAGACTGTAGCAATTTAGGTTTTGTGGAGAAAAAACTTATGGGTAGGGAAAAAGATGAGAAGAAGGAAGAAGAACATCATCAAATAGCATTCACTATGTGCCAAAGACTGGGTTACATCTTACAGACATTTTGTCATTCATCCACGACCATAAAACTGTGAACTGGGAATTAACCTTATCTTACAGAAGAAGCAGCTGAGGACCAGGGAGGTTAGGAGACGTGATCCAAGTAAAACAACTAATTGGTAGGGATGGGATTCAAACCTAGTCTAAATCTAAAGCCCATTCTCTTACCCATCACCCTGCTACTGCAAATGTATCGAAACCAAGATAGATGCAGATGTTGAGAGTGAAAGATAGCGACGGATGGTGGACAGTTTGGGGACAGATGGAAAATATTTGTAAGCTGGAAAAAAGTATCTAGACAGTGAATGAAGCAGATATGTACTCAGAAGGCAAGAAATAGAAAATAAAATAAAAAGTAAAAAGCCAGGGGAATACATTGATAGGAATTAGAAATGGCTGGGAAAGCAATATGGGCTAATTTGAACTCTTGAAATTGGATGGATCAATCATACTCCTGTAAGTCTTGAGGCAGAAACTTTGTTGAAAAGGTAAATATTTGTTCAACCTTTTCTTTTCCCCATTATAAAAAAAAAGAAAATTTTGCCAGTAAAAAGAATTAACATTTTGTCTTTTCTTTGTGCTGGGAAACATCATACGTTTAACCAAATACACAGAAAATATCTTTGTTGATGATCAGGTAAAACAGAGTGCCCATGATTCTGTCCATATGCCAAAATCTCATGAATATATAAACTGGAGGGAAAAGTGGTGTTTGCAGTCACAGGTAGATACAGTGGTTTCAGAAAAGCCAACTCTTCATTGTGGTTATGAATACATGGTATCAAGTTTGGTCATATTCAGAAAAGGTTAAGGAAAACTGAACTAGATAAACTATTGAAAGATTTTTCTGGTCTTTAATTTCGCTTTTTTTGTTCTTTAATTTTAAAGCAAAATTTAGATTTATTTCTAATCTAGCCCATAATTGTACATTGGTACCAGAATAGACCATAAAGCAATTATAATTCTCTAACTCCTAACAAAGTGATGCACCAGCTTAAATCCTGAACTCCAATATCATTTTGTCAGTAGGTTCGTTTTCTTACTAAACCGTCTGAATAAAAGGATAAAAAATATTCCTAAATAATGTAATACAGTGGCTTTCTCAAAATGTAGCACTGGAACCAGTAGCAACAGCAGCATCACTTGAGAACTCATCAGAAATGCAAATTTTCAGACCTTAGCTCTAGACGTATTGAATCAGAAACAACAGGGGCTGGGGCTCAGCGGTCTGTGTTTTCACAAGCACTCTAGGTGATTCTGATGCATGCTAAAGCTGAAAACCACTGGTGTAGTGGATCTTTATGTTTGTGTGCATAGTGTGAAGGGGTATCTAAGAACTATGATTGTCTTACACAAGAGCAATCAAATGGGCTTTGCTAAATGTTTTCAGGATTACTCATGGTATACAATGAGAAACTTTCTAAGACTACCACTATGAAAACTTTGGGTCGCTTAATGGTGATTAGATGAGACGACAATGCACAGTCTCCTAAATATTCCATCTTCAGAAAATCCCCAATTAAAGAGTAAATATGCTAATTCAATAAGCTTTTATTGAGTAACACTTGACTATTTGGATTGACTCTCACCTAATTTAAAAAATAATAATTATCTGTTTCTTTGTCTGTCTTCCTTAATAGATGGTGAGCTTCCTGCGGTTAGGAAACATGTCTTACTGACCTTTGCATGACCTATGGAAGCGACAGATCCTGGAACACAGTATGTGGTCAATAAATGCTAGTGGGAAGAAGGACAATGCAGAAGAGAGGTTGGGAGAGAGGGAGAGAAAGAGGGATCAACTTGAATGAAATAAAGGAATTAAAAGAGGGCTTTTAGAGAAGGACATTCAGTAATGATTTTATTATGGTACATGAATTTTATTTTCAAATAGTGTGGTCGGAGAAATAGAAGCATCCCTCAAATTACTCAATATATAATACAACTACAGAATATAAATATGTGGTTAAGTACATGCCATCAATATTTGTAGGTGCCAATTTTTACATATCCTTTGGTAACATTATTCATGCAGTTTTTCTATGTATTTTACTGACAAAACAATTCCGTTTTCTTAAATAATAATAATTGCTAGCAGCCCAATTCTAATAAACAACCCACAATAAGTCAGTATGTGCCCATATAGAAGAAAGAGAAAGGAGTACTTCAGAAAACAGATGTCAGCTTCAAGCTTCCAAGGATTTATTATAAACAGAAATGAGTAAAGAACATGAAAAATACTTTGGCAGTGCTATCTGAATACAGAGCTAATGAAAGGCTATATTCACCATCAAATGTATGCTAACAGCCAAATTGCCAGAAAATCTACTGTTTCAGGAGTAGTCTATGCCAAAACACAGGCTACAATTACACATAAAAAATGGTTAAACAAAATGTGAAACAGCAGGATTAACTTTCTACTGGGAAATCTGTTTCAGTATAATTGCATTCTGTTGTGACAAATAGGAAATATATGCAAATAATGAATTAGAAATCAATTTTGAATAAACAATGTTACAGAAAAAAAAGGAATTCTAAGAGTAAAATTTATAAACTAGGCATTACTGTGACCCACACTTTCTCTTTAATATTCCTTTCAATACATACTTTAATAATGTAGAGCAATGATATATATGCAAGCCCATTATTACTAACTCTGAATATGATTTTATCATTTTTCATTCTGGCCATTTTTCTATATGAATAACTATGAGGAAAAAAGTCTTAACATTTTCACTGAGAAAATTTAGCATATTTAAAGAACAAAATTGTCTAGTAAATCTTTGAAATAAACTAGATGTTTATGTTTTACAGTTTTGTGGGTCTTACTGGTTTGGTTTTTTGGTTTGTTTGTGGTTATTCTGGGTTGTTTTGTTGTTATTGCTGTTCAGAGCACCAACCAAATGATATCATAAAAAGTAACTTTATAACTTTTAATCACATATATTTCAAATTGCAAATAGAGTGTTTAGACAATACACTGTTTGGAAGACCCTATTATACTACACAGTAGTGTGGGAGGAGGAGATGCTACATTTATTTTAAGAGAGGGGAAAAAAAATCTGTATTTCATTTGTTACACTGCTAACTTCACTTTAGGTAATTGCATTCAGCTTTATTATTGCCCAGAGCAATAACTGATTGTTAGTTATTGAAGTCTGAAATGATTTTCTCATTTCCCAGGGGAATCTAGAGATTTACATGGTGCACAGCAGTAACTAATAGATATAATCTGGCCATAATGTAGCCATATAATGTGTTATTTACTTGTGGAGAACATAGATGTTCAACATTTTAACATTTCCTCAAGAAGAGTGGGATATTTTATTCAAGATATATAAACATTAGCTGTAACTGCTTGACTTTTTAAAGACTATCAAAATACGAGAATCTTTCTTAAAAGGTGTCCAGAAATAACAACATTTTGCTAGAATTTATAAAATTATATATTTATGGGTATATGAACTAATATATAATGATAGTTTTTCCTTTTGTAATTAAAAATTTGTTTTACTTAGATGCTTTTCAAAAAGTACTTTATATTATTTTAAAATTTCTTTATATAATGCTAATGTATTTCTAAAATTCCTGTTAAATTGTCAGATTTAACGTATAACCAAAGTAATATAATACTACAAAGAAATTTAGTGGTGGTTATTCTGCAAGCACGTTTTATTTTTTTAAATAATTAACTCTTTTCCCCATTATAAATTTTACTTTTATAGTTTTGCTAACTTCTCACTCAGAAAGTTAAATAAGCATAAGCTTTTTATTTTGCTTCTTCATCTTATTTATTTAAAATGCGTAGCTTGAGTTCTAACTAGGAATGACACACACACAGAAACCCAAAACGATGGACAAAGAGGCAAGTTTCTAACAAATCCTCGCTTTTGCTGTTCAGGATGCTATCTTTCATTCTGTGCAAAATGTACATAGAATGAAAATTTATTGCTCGTGATTCTTGAATAAATAAAATTCTAAAACAGCATAGCATAATAGGGGCAAATGTTTTATTAAAGGAGGTTTTTCTTTTTCTTTTTTTTCTATTCAACTGATATAAATGTTTTATGAAGGTTTCAGAGTATTCCTCCTGGAAACATTATGGGGCCTGTACTTTTCACAAAGCAGGAGAGATTTTTGCATCTTACTCCCATTAACCCTAATGAGTGTTCTCCACAAAACACCTTGTGCATCAGAAAAAAAAAAAAAAAAACTCCCTTTTTTCAAATAAAAAAATAAATTAAACAGAACTTTCATGAGCTATGCATAGAGATTTATATTCTTCAGAACTGAACTTAATATATATAATGTATGTTAAAAATATCCTAATTCTTTACTAATTCTGGAAATCCTCATTGAAATCTGATGATCCTGCATGCTTCTCAGCAAAGATTTACTTGCAAAGAGCTTCAGTAAGGGCTCACATTACTCAGAGTATAAAATATAGTATAAAGTCTGATCATAAATAATTTAGAGTAGTGTCATCACAATAAATGAACAAAATACATTTTGCAAAACAATCCTACTGATTTCAAAAAATATGTTTCCCACTTGGTAGTTCAAAAAAGCCAAATTTTCTGAGTTCCCATGTGTCCTCTGGCATTATCCTTAGGTTTTAAAATCAGTTGTTATTTTCTATTCTAATCAGAAATTATTCAGTGCAATGTGTACAAAAGAGAATATAAGATGCACATTTGGATTCATTAACAACTAGTTTTCTAATCTAGTCTTAGAGAAACAGTTCTATCAACAACGGAGCAAAGTTTACTTTTACTTTTGTTGAGATTTAATGCAAAAAATGTACAAAGTTTATCCCACAAATATTTCACTTTTGTAGAGAACTCAAATGTATAAAACATTTTAAAATTCAGGTCTTATTTTTAAAATGTGGATCCTTATAACAATCTGGGAAAGGCAAGGCATGATGAAGATGAGGGAAGGCTTTATGAAGATACAAATATCTGAGCTAAGTTCTGAATATTGCAGTCACCCAGGCAGTGAGCACTGGATGGGTGATGAGGAGAGTGGAGGGAGGTATTCCCGACAGAGGCAGCAGCAGGTGCAAAGCCTCAGAGCTGGGTAGCTAGCACATCAGGAGGTGGGGTACAGCTAAAGCAATGATGTAAGGCTAGCAAAAGAAGTGCTAGCACAGAAGGGATGAATTAAAAAATGTATGGCATATGCATATGATGTAAAATACAACAATTTTAAACAAACTACCTATATACATATTAGTATGGATAGAACTTAGTAACTTAAAATTCAATGGAAAAAACAAGCTACAGTACAATATATACCATGTGAAACATGTATATAAAGTGTAAAAGTACATACAATAATACTGATTTTTAATGGTTAAACACAAATGTAGCAATATCTATATAAATGGAGAGAGAGAGAGAGAGAGAGAGAGAGAGAGAGAGAGAGAGAGATACATGGACCAGAAGAATCTATACCAATATCAGGAAGCTATTGCTCTGGGGAGAGTGGAAGATAAATAAGACTGCGGATGTTTAGATAAGCCCAACAAATGACGCTCTCCTTCAGTCACTTCAGGACTAAGTAAGAAATAAACAAACAAAAAATAGCATCTGGAGATCAAAATATCACCTCTATTATGATCAAGTCTAGGCTGAGGGATGTGACTTAAGACTATAGCAAAATAGGCTTCTTGATATTGAAAACAGACACAGTTGTCCACACTGCCATGCACAATTCCAGACTTACACAGACCCACTCCTGTAGTGGCAAAAGATCTCCCTGTGAAATTAATGTTGTGTTGCTGGGGAACAGTGCCATGATTCCCACCAGCAGGCCTGTTTGCAGATAAAGAGACGCTGAATGTCCAGATCCAATTCCTTCTCCCAAACTCACCAGCAGGATAAAAGGCTGCTCTCAGAAGAAAGGCAGGAGGCTGGAGAGGCCAGCATTGCCAGAGTGTTGGAAGTCACCTTTATATAGGAGGAAACAGCAGGAGTGGGCAGTAACTGTTTCTCCTCTAAAGCGTTTAAAAATAACTTACAAAGCATGCAAGCTTCCCAGAACAACGATTGGAATCTCATTTGCTCGCTCGTATGTCTCAAATACCAACAAGAGTGGCTGGCTCACAGTAGGTGCTCAAAAAATATTTGTTGAATGCATGAAGATCGTATCTTTTATGAATAAATAAAATGTGGTGTATACATACACAAAGGAATACTATTCAGCCTTTAAAAAGAAGAAAATTCCATCACATGTGGCAACATGTATGAACCTGGAGGATGTTATGTTAAATGAAATAAGTCAAGCAGAGAAATACTGCATGATGTCACATATATGTGGAATCTAAAAAGGCTGAACACATAGAGATAGAGAGAAGACTGGTGGTTACCAGGGGCTGGGGATGAAGTGATGGGAAATGGGGGGATGTTGGTCAAAAGGTACAAAGTTTCAGTCTGACCGGAACAGTAAGTTTTTCAGATCTATTGTACAACATGGAGACTATAGTTAATAATAATGTATTGCATCTTCCAAAACTACTAAGAGTAGATTCTTAATGTTCTCACCACAAAAAAAAAAAAAAAATTGATAAGAATGTGTGGTGATGGCTATGCTAATTAGTTGACTCAGTCATTCCACAATGTATACATGTATTAAAACATCACATCGAATCCCACAAATATATAAAATTATTGTCAATTGAAAATATTTTTTAAATGACCTGAAGAAAATGTTTGGGAATCTTAACCCTCATTATCTTTTGATGAAAGATATATGGGCATTATAATATTTGCCGCATTTTTCTCTAAGTTTGAAATATTTCTATGCAAAGAGTATAATGCTGGACATAGCTCAGCAGTAAAGGTAGGTTAGGAACAGATTTTGAAGGCAGTTGAATACCTTGTAGATGGGTTAGGTCCTAAGAACAGCTGACAAAAAATTTTGAAGTCACACCACTACTGAATTTATGAGACTGAGGTCAATTACCCGGGTTAAAGATCATTTGGGACAGGAAGGAGAAGAAGGAAAAAAAAAATTGGTGAAGAAAAAAATTTGGCACCAACTCTGGTGCTATTTTTGCACCCTTCCAATTCTGTTTCTTGGCATGTGCTTACGGAAAATCCCTCGTCATGGAAACCATGAGTGGAAGAAAGATGTCGCCCCTCAGAGCGTCCCATTTCAGATAGGTGTTGGAACAAAAATACTGTCCAAGTACCCAGGGTCCAGTCTGTGTGTCATTTAGTTTTGCTGGAGACTGTCTTCCATTAGCCAATATTCTAGCAGTGATTGGAGAAATAATCTGGCCATTAAAGAGAGTTCTTTTAACATAAACACAAAAAAGGGAGGTTTTCATAGTGAAATGAATTGCATAAAATATATGACTTTGACAATCTTTATAAAAACTTCTAAGTAAGGTTAAGGTTGGTTGAATCAAGACTCACTGGCATTGCATTTAAATAGCTAGTTTCCAGGGAGTCCCAAGACTACATAGACACACACAAACACACGCAGACACGCACACGTAGATGCACAGCCTTGCTCACGCCTACTGTCTCTGATCCCTATGACTCAGAATAGGGCTAGCATAAATTTAGCCAGAGCCAGCTTCTCTTAGGAAAATTGGGGAACACAATATTCTATAGTGCTAAGATCAAATGAGACAAAGGCATTGACATTTATACAAAATTGTGTTTTAAAAACAAAGTTAGTGAACACTTGGACAGTAAGAAAAATGGAGGGGAAGTACTCTGCATGGTGTAATTTGTGGATAAATGTCTAGAGGATGAGAACAAGAGGCATGATATTGGCAGACCAACCCAATTCTCCTAAAAATCTATCTTCAGGATCAACTTCCCTAAGTGTTTCCTGCTTTTTATTAGCGTGTCTTATTCTTCTTGAACTTTTGGTCATCTAGATATTTAGAAAAAAAAAAGTCGAATTATTTTCTCAGAAAGATCACACAGAGAAGCAAAATTTTCCTCCAAAGTCAGAATAAACTAGTTCTTTAACAGTTCTCTCGAGGAGATAGTATGACACAGTGATGAGGAAAATAGGCTCCAGACTCAGGGTACCTATAACAAAATCCTGACCCCAACACTCACCAGCTGTGAGTTGACCTTGAACAAGTAATTTAATCTATGATTTAGTTTCCTTGTGTGTAAGTGAAGCTAGTTAATAGTCACTAACTCATTGGACATTAGATAAGTTAATGTGTCAAAGTAACTCAGTAGAGTATGTAACACACAGTAAGAAGTCAATAAATGCTAGCAAATGGGTTACTGACACTTTAAATTATTAATAATAACATATAACTTTGCATATTTATAGCATGTGCAACCTAAGTAATAGGTATGTAACATCAAAACACCTGGGTGACAATGAAAACATGGAATTGATTTAAGTGCATGGTTCTTGACCTCCTCTTTTACTTAATTCTGTGAGGCAATGAATTGTTTTATTCTATATTAATAAAGCTTCACCTGGTAAATCCCTAGAGCCTGAAGTCCTATTTTTATTTCATCCACTTCACATAATGCCAGATATTGACTACCATTATTTTTTAATGGGGGATGTGCAAAAGATAACATACTTGTTCTGGTTTCAATTTTGTCTACACGCTCCTCGTGTTTCCCAAGAAAACTGAAGCCTTTTGAGAATAACGCACCATTTTATTGCAAAGAGTGTTAGCGTCAGCATATGCCAAAGAAGCTCTGGAAGCTCACAGAAGCTCTGGAAGTAAGTGTTAGAAGTAAATATTCATAATTTAATAAACGTCCTGTGGAGAGAACTCCAGGCAGCAGCTCAGTCACGGGTAGCTGTGTTCTCTACCACCTACCCCTGCCATTTTGACCACAGCAATTTAATCGGAGTGGGCACCTAACTCCAGGAAAGCCAGAAACTTCTGAGATTGCATGACATAAGAGTCTTACCTCCCAATGACACTGACCTCTGAACTAGTCAGAGCATCCTCCTGCGTGGGACTAGATAGCGACACACAGAAAGGTAGCTGGGTGGTGGTGGAAGCAGATGTGAATACACACCAAAGGAAGCCTAAACAGATTGAAATCAGATGCTGACTGAGGAGGGATGGGCTATGTGGAGCCAAGGAAACAATGAGATAAATAGGCACTCACACTGGCTTAACAATGCTGCACTCCAGTTGCTACAAGACCTGACTATTCAGTGATTCCTATTCTTGTTTAAAACAGTTTTATTCTTTTTTTCTGGCTTTCCTAGAAGATTGGCTAAGATTCCTGTTTTCTTTATTTTACAGCATTGCCTACATGAGGTGACCTGAATGAATTTCCATTTTTTGCAAACAAAAGACCCTATAGAAAAATCAAATTAACACAAACTTTAACTATTGGACTTAAAATATGTACCACCTTCATGTTGTTTATTGGTGTACCTATGTTCAATAATTTTAAAAAGTTGCGTTTGCAGTATTTTAATACTGGCAATCTTGTAAATTTTACAGCAACATTTTTTTATGTTTGCTTTCCATGCCTAACCTATCCAGGCGGTGGGGGGAACTTCTGAGTATATTTCCATAAATAGTTCACATTTTAAGCCCTTATAAGAATATAACCTCTTAGTTATTTTATTCTAATTTCATATATGATATTATACTTATTATTATAGATTTATTTTAACACAATATTCTTTTTTCCATTGTTTACATTACAGAAGTTTGAGGATATAGAATTTCTAAAAATACTATTGTGTTTTAACTTATAGATAGAAAACATGACTAGTCTTTTCAGTTATTAAAAATACATAGCTTTGACAAGTTGTATCAAGAAGCCACAGTTGAATTTTGTTCATATAATTTATTCTGTAGATACTATTTTATTTAAATAGCTGGTTTATTTATTTTGCTACATGGAGTGCACATAAACATTTTATTCAGAAACAGTTTTTAACAAGAAAACGAAAACCCATTACAAAACTAAATTGTCCTCCCAAATGCTCTCTTAGCATTACATGAATTTCTACCTATTCAATTAACGCCTTTGCCTGTTCATCGGTGTTCCTCACTAGCTTATAAATTCTAGAGGAGTAGAACTGTTTCCTGTATCTCGTGTACCCAGCATCAGGAACATAGTAGCTGTCGAATAAATATGTGTTAAATTATACAAGTAAAAATAAAAAGCATATACAGCCACCTTTTAAAGGACTACAAATAATATATTTACTTATATGCTGATTGCAGCAGCTATGCGCCTCCATTGAATGCATACTTCCTATGTCACTGTTAGACTTACCAGGCCATTGTGCTCCAAAGATGATAAAAGCAGATGGGATATTTCGCTGCTTTACCCAGGAAGGGGAAGGAAAGTGATCAAAATTTGTTATCAGAAGTACAAAGTAGTAAGGCATTAGAACATCATTTAGAACCTAACATGGTGTGTGCTTCCTGTGGCTATTAAGTAATTTAATTATTCCTGAAAAGTTTGATATTAAAGACCTTTTGTATTGAAGAATTGAAAGCATAGTGAAACCTGTCTTTGTGTGCCCTTTCTTTTTGTGCATTTAATATGGAGCAGTAGACTCGCTCCACTTCATGCTGATGGAGGTGGAAGGGGGAGACGGAGGTGGAAGCCTGCCACTGAATTTGAATTATGTAGGGAACATAGCCGTGTTATACTGTCTTGTCAATATCTCCTTCCAGCTGGTGCTGACATAATTAGGCACATCAAGCACAGAAGAAGACATTTTAAATTCAAAGCACTGTTCCAAGTCCTGTGAGTAGCTATGAAAGGTGCCTGAAGTAATCAATAACACATGGTAAGGTGTGCAGTTCCAGTAGGTTATCCACCCACCTCAGGTCTATTATAAGACACGAAGAAGCAGAAAAGCCAAGATTTCTAACTTCTTTAAGAGTGGCCTTGTTTAAGTAGTTTGACTTATTAGAGTGTGTTTTCTTTAAAAATATATACACTTAGAATTGAAAATGTCATCGCCAGCATAAAGTGAATATATGTAAACTTTCTGAGACCAGGAACATCACCTCCTTTGTTCTCTACTGTACATACCCATAGCATCTAACAGGGTATGTGTCAATTAGTAAGATCTCAATAAATACGTGTCTCAGGGAATAAATAGATAAATGGAGAGCCCTGGTCTTACTCTTCCTTACCAGTAAAGGAATATATTGTACATTATGGAATTATTATCTGGGTTAGAAAAAAATTAGATAAAACACCTTAGCACACAGCTAATGCTCCATAAAGTGAATTAAAATTAATGAAATTAATTAAAATTTTATGTGGTTATAATATAGAATTGAAATTATAATGGAAAATAACCCACAGTTTGGTTTTTACAAATATAACTCGGGCTTCTGTCACTGTCTTGCCTGACTCCCACCTGCCCCTTCTTCTCCCCAATTTTTTTCCTTTTTTCTTTTCCAAGCCTCTATTTCCCATACATTTCTTTTGCAGAGCAGTTATCACTTTTAAATTTGTCTTTAAAGCCCATGGCTTGAGGGTCTCAGATGCCACTCTCTAAAACACTTACCAAAGTATTTTTCTGAACAAAGACAATTGTGTCCCAAGAAAAATTTTGGTGCCAGCTAAGATTAATTTTTCACCCACTTCAGATATGCAATTTCCACTGTCATTCATAGAAAGTTCTGTCACAGTTGAAAAAAAAAGACACCATATGGAACAAGGTCCGTAAATACCTTCCTACACCATGTGGGGGTATAAATTTAGTTTGTGATCCAAAAGATTGCAATATCTAAGTGGTCGTTTTCAAAATTCAAGGTAGCATTCTAGTTGTCCCGGGGAGAAGTAAGATGGACAGGTTGAATCTCTGGGCCCTTAAATACTAATACTTTTATTGGCTTAATAGATATGCATCTGTTTTGGGGGTGGAGGGAATTCATGTTTAAAGGAAAAAAAGGTCTGAAAATTACTGGACAAAATAAGCTGGAGGAATAATCGGAAAAGGGCTGTCCAATAAAATGTTTATGTCATAAAGCATTAGCAGAAGATGAGATAGTGTTTAGTAGCAATAAACTTTCCTCTATTCACAATATTCTTCAAGATAATATAATTTATAGCATAGCCTGGGGCCATCAAATGGCAAGTGTACATGGTTTTGGAGCATGTCATCTATGCATATTTATCCATGTCTAACGGGAGTCCAAGCAACAGAGGCAAATCTTGTGATGTAACATACAGTGGTATTCCCCTTTTGCCTAATAGCTGTCAATGCTGGCCTATAATAGTAACAAATTGCTTCTCGTGAAAAAAAAAGTTTCATACTACTAAAACTTTGATTTAAAAGTGTGAGGTGAACGACAGAGTTTTTATTCTATGTGTTTCAAGAGAGAACAATGACTATGATTATGGCCTTCCAATAGCAGCTAATGCTCTTGCAAACAAAATAAGAGCCAATTTTTCTACCATATATGTTAAGAGAGTTTGCAAGGATTACCAAACTCATGTCCTCTGAGTAGAAGTTAAGGTAGGAGTCAAGGTTCGAGAGACTTACTGAGGGAAACTCCTGTGGAGAATAAAAGTGGGGAAGCAGGAGCAAGCAGGGAGAGCTTCAGAGACCACGGTGTGTCTGACATCTCCGAAAGGACAGGGGGGAAGAAAGGAGGCTTAGGTACTAGGAGTCTAGAACTGCAGCACAGTCCTAAGAAAGTTTGGGCCTGGCAATGGAGTCCCCAAGCCAACATTACCCTTCAGAGGAGTCTCGTTTCCCGCTAATACGCGCACAGTGCCCCAACTGACGCAGCCTGGCCCCAGACAAGCGCTGATTGTGTATCCACAGGGACAGCAGCTGGGTCTGTCAGTCAACCATGTTCCTGGCGGCAAGATCTGAGCAGTGCGTCTCCACAGTCTCCACACTTTCCATATAGGGAAACTCTTTGATTCTGAAGAACTGTTAAAAATTCTAACCTGGCAGACAATAAATCTACCTATGCCTTTTAATCAGTCTGAAAATCAATTAGCCTTGATCTTTGCTTTCACAGAAAAACCTCTCTCTACAAATAATCTGTCCTAAAACAGGACACCTTCAACTAACTGAAGGATTCCTGGCTATGTTTCCACAATTTGTAAAATTTGTGGTTTCATGGATACATGTGTCCATTTAACAAGCATGAAGTAATGAAGTGTCTACTGAATGCCAGACAAAACAAATATCATACCTTTCCAATTCTTTAAGTACTATTATGCACAGAATATGCATTTTAAAAGTTATTCTCAGAATCCAAAGTCTAGGACGCACAGCAACCATAAAATAGAATGTGCTCAGCAAGTATTTGGTGAGTGAATGGATTAACTCATACTATTTTGGGCAATGGGATTCACAGTCACCTTGAGAAGATACATTGCACTAGAATGTATTCAGAGGGCTCATATTCCTCTTAAACATCTCTACCCTAGAGTCTTTATTCAAAATAATGTATTTTCAGTGAATAAAATGTTTAGAACTAGGCCCGATGCGGTGGCTCACGCCTGTAATCCGAGCACTTTGGGAGACCGAGGTGGGCAGATCAAGAGGTCAGGAGTTGGAGACCACCCTGGCCAACATGGTGAAACCTCATCTCTACTAAAAATACAAAAATTAGCTGGGCTAGGTGTCGCGTGCCTGTAATCCTAGCTACTCAGGAGGATGAGGCAAGAGAATCGCTTGAACCCAGGAGGCGGAGGTTGCAGTGAGCCAAGCTCATGCCACTGCACTCCAGGCTTGGCAACAGAGCGAGACTCTTCGTCTCAAAAAAAAAAAAAAAAAAAAAGGTTGAGAACTAAAAACAGTATGACTAGTGATTCAATCATCTTACATTTTTGCAAAATTTTCTGCTTTGGGAAGATACGTTTGGTCGCATGTTTATAAATTTTTATATTTGATTTTTTATGGGCTGCATTTTCTAAAGCTTAATCTTTGAGGATAATATAAAACCCAGGATACAAACCATACATTTAATAATGAGATTTCCTTGAAATCAAAAATGAAAATTTTTTTCAAGCACTGAGTATTTTTGAGTATTTTAGACCGACTTAAAAACATCTGATTTTTCCGTTTCCAGCTAACTGTATGGCTATATAAACTCTGTTGCCAATAGGATCGTATTCTATTAAGTTTAACAAGAAAAATTAATAAAATAAAACCATGATTCCAGAAACAGATGGTACTATGTCCTTTTTTTCTTCCAGCCATGACATATAATAAAAAGGCATTTTATAGCAGTAGCCCAAGCAGGAAACTATAGTGATATTGTGATTTAAAAACAAAAAATCTTGTTTCTTTCAGCTCTATAGACATTTGAGAGACTGGGAGAGTGTCTGTTATCAAAATGGAAAAAGTCAGCAGTACTAAAATCAACCTCTGCATTTACACACAATTTCCTGAGATCGTATAAATCACCCTGAACTACCTTTTTTTCCATATCCCTCCTGAAAGACCACTGAGGAATTAACTGCAGGGTTCTGAAAGTTGAAGGCATGTTTCAGCCCTACAGGATTTGTACAAACCATCAGATGCTACCCAGGCTTGGAAGACAGACATTTTTTATGTGTTTGTCGTCTGGCCTCTTTTAGGTCTTGCTGTATAGCTCTGTATTTTTAAATAATAGAAAATCATTATAGGTAATGATTATAGGAGGTCTTGATTTAATTGACCAATTTGGAAATTAAGCCTAAAGGGTTTTTAATTGTTATTTTGTAAGCTTTCAGAGTTTCCAGTTACCCCTGTCAATTTCTAAGGAATAACAAAACACTTTTTCTAGTTAAAGTGAGAATATTTCCCTGTTGAAAATTGCCTGTTTTTATTATTGTAAGAATTGGTCCACTGAACTTAGCTCAGCCTCCAAGGTCTCAGCGAGAATGCTATGATTAATGAGGTAGCCATTAATGTCAGTAGATTGAACAACCAAAATCTGATTATATTAAAGTGCTTCCCAAACATTAGGGTCACATTAACAGTTTATTGAAACAAGCTGATAAAATTTAAAATGGTCATCTAATTCCCTTGGGTTCCTAATTGTTACATGATAAATCACTCTGTAGAGAAATCTATTACAATGTTCCAAATGAGAAAATGTAATTTACTGTACCATTACTAGAGTGTTTGAAGCACTTCAGTTCTTTAACAGGAGAATTTTTGCTAATATGAGAAAAAAAAAAGTTTAGATTTTTGTAAAGGGCCTGGCCTTGAATAAAATCTCTTAATGATAAATCTTCCAACTATATATTGGGTAAGAAAAATGATGCATTTTATGAGCCTGCATTATGTAAAAGCAAATTACATTAAAGTTCCTTATGAGTCGATTGCTGAAAGTTCAGGGTGAATGAGCCTTTATTGATGCTCATCTACTCTTTAGAAAGAAATCACTGCAGAAATCAACTGTACCGTACAAACTAAGTGAAATATTTCTTTACTGTGGAAGTCTGGTCAAGTTCCCTCCAGAGACTCTGCTCTGAAAGATAATTTTCAGGGGTCCAAGCAGAACAAATTAAATCTTTACAGGTTCAGACTTCTGATCATGTGTCAATCCCTGAATGTAGTATTTCCAGGAATGACCCAACAGTTTCATATATTGTGAAGTATTTGAGATCGTGTCGTCATTTATTCCTGGAAGAGCCACTGGCCAAGAGAGAGGGGGAGGAGGTGAGCATTTCTGGAAATGGTCTGAAAAAGTGGTGACCCCAGTTGTTTTGAAATAGCTGAAGACATAGTTAAAGGAAAGGCATATAAGCTTGTGCAAATAATGGGAAATGGTTAATTTATGTAGTTTATGGAAAGGAAATATTCTGGGCTTTGAAATGCTAATTTACTAGAATTATTATTCAAATTCAAAGAAAAACATGTTTCCAGGAAGCTCTGCTTGACCCCCTGTCTTTCCCAACTCGGAATGTGTTTTGGGTCTCTCTCCCCACATTTCTAAATTGATTGCGTAAAGCTTTCACAGAACACTCACAAGATCATATTGTAATAATTTCTGTGTTTATGACCTACTAGTTCTTCAAGGACAGTGATTATATTTTGAAACAACTGTTTAATCCCAGATCTTGTCATGATGTCAGATGTACAGTAAATGTTCAAGAAATGTTTACTGAATAATTAATGAATGAATAAAAAATGAATAGATCTCCAAATGGCCAATTTGCCATTGTATTTCCCCATTGTATTTACTCCATGGCTATTTTAAATGTTTAATTTGTAATCAAGATGTCTTAAAAAATACGTTTTATCCCTGTCTTTAATTATATTTTTCATATGACCAGAAATATTTACTTTTGTATCGTTTCTCTTTCATTTACCCATAAGTCCTACTAGGAAGGACGTGGTGGGATGAGTGTTACTTGGTGTTAGTACATCCAGTACAGTTTAGAAATTCAAGAAAGACAGTGGTTCAAGAGTGAACTATGTGTTTAGGTAGCTGGATAGGGGACATTGCGACAGCTGTCAGTGCTTGGAGTGATGATTACACTTCCAGCCAGGAAATAAGCCCTTGAGAAAGCAGGTTTTTGGAAAGACTAGTTGAGCTCCATAGAAAATGATGATAACCAGTCCTCAAATTAGTACTTATATCTTAAATATCCCCAGTAAAGTCCATATACACATATTTTACCTGTTTGAAGAGTTTTGCAAGAGTGCTCAGGTGCTTGTTGGTAATTTCATTCTAGATCTCAGTAATCTTAACTGGAGGAAGGAATAGCAGAGAAAATATAGTACAAAAAGCAAGACTCAACTTCTGCACACAAAGAGAATACAAAGAATTGTCTTAGGTAAGAAAAAAATAGGTGAATCACACTCATGCCTTAAGTTAAATATGAGCCCCTTTTATTTTTCTATAGAAGATACTTTATAAGAATAAGATATATCTGTACTGAATTTCAAAAGTTTAATATTTCTGTGGTCCAAGGCTGACAGAATTGATCATTCCACTGGGAGGAGAGTCTGTGAATTTCAAAAGGCTATACCATTTTCTTTTTACTTCAGAGAAAAATATTCTTTGGCAGAGTGAGAATATTTACAATATTTTATTTGTTTTCAGATACTGGCATCTTGCCCTTCATATTTTTAGACTTTAAACAGTAACCCTCTATTTTGATTACATTGTTGACAAATACAGAGCATTCGTTTTTTGGTAACTGCGTGGCTGGCTCCCTCACTACCCTCAAACCTTTGCTTAAATCTCTTCTAATCCAAGTCTTTCTTTACCAGTCTACCTAAAATAGCCCTGCTCCATTACTCTATCCCCATATCCTTTTGGCAAAATTGTTCTTAGGAAACTGATATATTATTTACTTTTAATACTATTGCATATGTCATCCCACTTTCATATAAATTTCATGAAAATGTGATGTTTATTATCTATTTATAGCTGAAGCCTTAGGGCCTATAACAGTGCCTGGCATATCATAGGTGCTCAATAAATATTTGTAGAACAGAGGGAACAGAATGTGTTAGTCGCAAAGGCATCTTCTGCTTTCGGAAAGGTATGTAATTTATTAAAGTTGGAATACGAAGTGCATATGGGAGTACAGTGATCAGATATGCATTTTAGAAAATTCATTTTGGCATCATGTACAGGATAGTTCATTTTTAGAGCAGTTTTAATAAGCAATATTTTTATAAGACTGGATTTCATCACTTTTGATGGGACTTTAATGAGTATTGAATTGAAATGAACATTAAATGAGCATCAAGAAAGAAAATAAGAAATAAGGGTCCTGGAAAATGCATATATTGATATTTCTTAAGTAATGAGACATCAACTTGGCTGGGTATATTTCAAATGCCCTTGGTTCTTGAGAGTGCCATTTTCTTCCTTTTTACATCTTCGAGGACTTCAAAACATGGAAGAAGAAATCCACATTTACTATAGGCGTTAAGGGAGGTGTATTTAACCTTATGCATTGCTCGAAAGGACAAGTAGAGCCAGAACTCAATTGCTCCCTAGATTTGTGGTTCTCATCTCCAATGTAACCCAAAAGCACATTTGCCATGATTCTTACAGAAGGTGCAAAAGCATTTGGTCAAATTCAGAATAATGCTACCTCTATGATCCCAGTGGCTGTTCATGGCTGTGCCCATCTCAATAAATTCCTTCTTTTAGAATCTTAACTGATTTGATAAGATAGACAGATAAATAGAATACTAAACAAAATATTAGTATGGATTAAATTTATATTTTCCTCAATATTGAGTATTTTTTCTTAGGTTTAGTTATAATTTGGGTTTTCTCTTTTATGAGTTGCATATTCATATCCTTTGTCTATTTTTTCTATTGGTTGTTTGTATTTTTCTTACTAATTCATTAAAGTTCTGTGCCTATTCTGGATACTAACACTTGGAGGAATTACAGATTGCAAATATCTTCTCAGTTTCTTTTCACTTCCTTTCTGGTGTCTTTTGATGTATAAAAGTATTTACTCTGATGCAATCAAATTAATTAAGCATTCCCTTTATGGTTAGTGGAGGTTTTAAAGTTGTTTTTTAAGTCTTTTTTCAGAATCTTTCTATATCTTAAGGTTACAGAGAATTTTCTCCATAATTCCCTGACCATCTGACATGGTTTGGATGTGTGCCCCTCCCAATCTCATAAGAAATTGTGATTCCCAGTGTAGGAGGTGGGGTCCAGTGGGAAGTCTTTGCATCATGGACAAATCCTTCATGAATGGCTTGGTACTGTCCTCATGGTAATGAGTGAGTCCTTACTCCATTAGTTCACCAGAGAGCTGGTTGTTTTAAAAAATCTGGTACCTTCTCCCCTCTCTCTCTCTCTCCTGCTCTCAGCAGTTGACACGCCTGCTCCCCCTTCACCTTCTGCCATGAGTAAAAGCATCCTGAGAACTCACCAGAAGCCAAGCAGATGTTTGTGCCATGCTTGTACAGCTGCAGAACTGTGAGCCAAATAAGCCTCGTTGCCTGATAAATTATCCAGTCTCAGGTATTCTTTCATAGCAATGTAAAACCAACAAAGTACACCATTCTACTTAAAATTGCAACCCTAGTCCCATCTCTGCAGGCACTCTTTTCTTCCCTCTCCCCATTGGCTCTAGTTTTCTTGTTTACTTGTTACTTGTTTCTAAATTTACTTGTTTATGTTTTTATTGTGTCTCAATGAATTATATGTATACTTCATAAGAGCAAGGATATTTGTATGTCATTTTCACTGATGTATCCATTATACGCACAAGACTGCTTGGTACAAGTACATGTCTAATAAATTACAAATGGAGTTAGTAAATAGATATTTCTTCTAAAAGTTTGAAAGTTGTGCCTTTTACATTTAAAATTTTAAATTTCTTGGAATTAATTTTTTGTGTATGTGTCATAAAGTACGATTCTAATTTTGTTTTCCAAATAGATAACAAATTGTCCCAGCACCAGTTTTACAATAGCCCAACAACTCAAACATCTATGTAGCTTCCCTTTATATATATGCATTTTCATATATTGTATTCACTAGAATGCAAGCTCCATGAAATCAGTGACTTTCCTTTTTTATCTGCTTTTTCCTCAGTGCTAGAACCATGCTTACCACAATGGAATATTATACAGAAATAAGAACAAAAACAATCTTTAATGGCATGCAGCAATATAAAAAAGAGTCAGAAATATACTGAATTTTAAAAAGCTCGATACTAAAAAAGTACAAACCATATGATTTCAGTGATTTAAATAATAAATTGGGCAATATTAATATATGCTTAGATGTCAGATAATGGTTATCTACTGAAAGAACAGTAGTAGCTGAACAGAAATAAAAGGGAGGTTTCTGGGTTGCTGATAACATACTGATTCATTGTTTATGAATTAATTCAATAAAAATGTGTGAAGGTTTAATAAAAATTTGTTGTGGGGTTCTTTATTCAATTACATTGCTTTGTCCGTGTATGTCTGCATCAATACCAGACTGCATTAATTACTAAACTTTCAAATGTTTTCATATTCAAGAGAATGAGTTTTCCATATTGTTCTTATTTATCAAATTTATATTAGCTAAAGTAATCAAGCATTTATTCTGCTATTTCTGTACAAACTATACTATGGATAATTAAGTAGTAGATAAAGAAATATTTCTTCTTATAGAAACACTTAAGCTAATAATGAAGAAGAATTATTATTACAGCATTACAGTATCATTACTTTGCAATCTCTTCTATATTAATTAATCTGGACATTGATCACCAATGGCTGTTGGCGTTTCAAAGAAAGATGCAATGAGAATTATATTCTTCCAAATGGAGGAGCACCACCTGAGAAGCAGTCTGACCAAAAAAATTAAAATTAAATTAAAAATTGTGTCTGAATAGTATCAAGTCTCTATTAAAACTAGGAATTTACAGAAAATTCAGAGGGCAAAGCAAGACATTAAACTGCACCATACGATGCACTTAGCACAGCGCAGACTAAGAAACTTTAATGTACAAACAACTTGGTTTCTTCAATAAGCAAATTATAAGAAAAGAAAAGAGTTGTTGGAGGGGAAATATATAGACTTTCCACCAATTGCAACACATGAGCCTTATTTGAATGCTGAGACTGTAAAATAATTGTTAAATTTATGAAACAATTGGAAATTTGAACACTGAGTATGTGCCAATGATGATGCAATGGTGGTTAGTTATAATTTTAACAAGAGTGATTCCTTATATTTTAGACATACAAAATATTATTAATGAAACAAATAATTGCTGTCTTCAATGGTTCCTGTTAAATTTAGATGCTCCACTTCAATAAATTTTGATATTTCATTTTGCTACTATTGCAATGAGGGAGGTCGGAGTGGAAGAGGAGGAGAAGTCTGTTGGCAGTAGGATTGCCAGATAAAAATATAGGACACGATTAAATTTGACTTTCAGATAAGCAATGAATAATTTTTAGTACTAATGTCTCCCAAATATAGCATGGGCTATTCTTTACTACAAAAAATATATTCTTTTATCTGAAAATCAAATTTAACTATGTGTCCTGTATTTTGATTTACTAAATCTATTTAGGAGAGATTGCAGTTGATGGGGATAGAAGCAAAGTAGAATTAAGGGCTTGGAGGAATAGTGATTCTGGTGTTGACTTTTTGGACCTTCAGTTACTAACTCTATCTACATACAGAGCATTCTTACACCTGATTCTTCTCTAAAGAGAAAAGGGTTAAAGACTTCTGTTGGTTTTAATTTCAGTGTTAAAATATTATGTCCCCAAGATAGAAGCAGTAATTTTATCACTGTTTCTCCTCTGTCTTAGGTTACTGTAGAGGCTTTCATTTAAACCATTATAGAAACCAAAGTGCCGGTCAGTAGTTCGAAGAAACAGTGCCAACAGCAGCATCAAAAACCACAAGAGCTTCTTGTAGGCTGCTTTTCATACATCTGTGTTCAGTTCTCACATTTTAAATTTTACATAATGCGTTTGTCTTATTAAAAATGAAAACAAAGAGAAAGCACTTGTGTCCATTAATCTTCTCCAGGTGCTTTATCCTCTCCTGTTTTTTTCTCCTCCAACTGGTTTTGTATTTCTTATTTGCTTTTTGCTTTCCAGTCCTTGCACATTTATCTGTTCCTTAAAAAAATATCAACAAATTTTTAAAAAGCCATTAAACTAATGAAAGCATGGCTATGGTTGCTAATTTAAGTAGCGTTCCATCTGAATTGGAGCTGCTCTTTTAAATTAAGAAGATTGTTAGTTTATTGGAGGGTCTTATATGTCTCTTCTTCAACCGATGGCAAGTCATGGGTTTGAATTCCAGTCAATCATATAAAGCTATACCTTGACCTTATATGGCCAATGAGCCATCACTTGGACTAAAATAATTTCCCATATTATTCATTTATTTAAGTCAAGCAGGAGCTAGCAACTCAGTGGATGAGACTTACATTTATTAAAAGCAAAAATCGCTCTTCCATTTATGAAAACTTTTTGTAGGCATTTTGGAAAGCATTCAGGTGCTGTGTCAGATCCAGGTCTGAATTCCAGCTCTTCCATTCACTTGCTCTGTGACCACAAAATTAATTCACTTGATTTCCCTGAATGTAGGTTTTCTTCTATGTAATGGAGACAAGAATGCTTAGCTTACAGGTGTGTTGTTGTTGAATTTATGTAGACAAAGCCAGCCTATGGAATTTTTAGGTAAAAGCCCTGGTGGGACTGTACAATCATTTTAGGAAACATTTTGGAAGCTTACTTAAAGCTAAATATGCACCTACCATACTACCTTGCCATTGCTATTTACCAAAAAGAAATAAAAGGATTTGTCCATACTAAGACCTATACAACAACGTTCATAGAAGTTTTGTTGGTAATAGATAAGATGTGGATACAATCAAAATGTTCATTAATAAGTGAATTGATGAGCAACTTGTGGTACATTCTAACTCTGCACCACTATTCAGCCATAAAGTAAAATTAACTAAAGACACATGCAACAACTTGGTGAATCTCAAGATAAATATACTGAATAGAAGAAATCAGAATAATATTGTATGATTATACTCCCATGAAATTCTAGGAAATGCAAACTAGAGTATAGTGACAGAAAGCGTATCAGTGCTTGCCTGAGGATAGGAGAGAGGAAGGAAACAATTACAAAGAAAGCACAAGTAAACATTTGGAGGTGATATAATTGCATGTTCTTGATTATGGTGAAAGTTTCACAGGTATACGCATGTCAAGGTCATAAAAGTACATACTTTACATATGCATGACTTAATGCACTTCAACAGAGTTGAAAGAAACAAAATAGAAATATAAAGTGATATCATGTTGATCAATAAACTCAGATCTAATATCCAAAAATAAAAATATTATTTGAGTTTTCCATGAAGGAATAGGATGGTGATTCTTATATACATTGTGTCTAGGATTTTCTTTGCTTCTGTGCTGTTTCTCTCCAGAAATAAATCCATTATTATCAATTTTTACTTGAGGGCTTTCAAAATATTTCTAATTCATCATCATTGTAATTATTTATAGGAATTAGAATTCCCATTACATATACATATAGAGATATTCCATTTTAATATGCCAATATTACCATACTTGTTACCTATATTTCTTTGTTTTCCTGTTTCTATCATGAAAGGATTACATTATGCTTGTTTAGAGCTCAATATGTTCACTTCCTAACCTGCTGCTCTGATATGCAGAAATATCTTTCATAAATCATCACTCCCATATCTAATTCATCTCTTCTAGCTTGCCAAACACTCTTGACCTCTCTTTACACATAATTTCATCTGCCAAGTGATTCCTACCCTCTGCTCCTTCACCTCTAACAACACCGTGAAGGCTATGATTCCCTCCCATTTCCCCACAAATTCTGAGCAGAATGGCTTGGTGGCTTCCCTTTCTCCACAGCACAAATTACCTAGGAGCATGACAGAAGATGTGTGATGAGTCATTGGTAATAAATAATACAATTTCATTGTCTTCATGAAGTTTCCTTGAGAAATGCTGAGTAAATTATTAAGATAGTAGGAAAAATATGCTGATGAACATTGTGATGAACAGAAGGAAGAAAGGTAAAGCAGAGAAGATAAAAAGATAAAGGCAAATGTGACCAAATTCTTTGTTGTTGTTGTTGTTAGAGACAGTGTCTTGTTCTGTCACCCTGTCTACAGTACAGTGCTGCAGTCATAGCTCACTGTAACTTCAAACTCCTGGGCTCGAGATCTTCCCTCCTCAGCCTCCTGAGTAGCTAGGGCTATAGGCACATGACGTGAAACCCAGCTACTTTTTCAATTGATTTCTGGAGATATGGTTTCGCTATGTTGCCCAGGCTGGTCTTGAAATCCTGGATCAAGCAATCTTCCTACCTCAGCCTTTCAAAGCACTGGAATTATAGGAATAAGTCACTGAGCATAGCTAAATTCTATCAGCTCTATGTAGGCACTAAATAAACCCGGCACATGAGTCACTTAATGAAATCAGTATCTTTGAACAGGACTATAGTCCTAACAATTTACCCTACCTACATGTCAACACTCATCCAATCCGCACACAGTAGTAAGAGCAATCTTCTAGAAATACATCAGATCACGTGTCTCTGCAGCTTAAAATCTTTCAAAGACTTCCCATTGCGCCCACCCATGCTGACTACTAGGGCCCACATGTCTCCAGACATTCTCATCCCTGTTTACTCCTCCAACCTCACTTTTCACAGACTGTCTTCCCCTCTTTCACTTTGTTCTGAGAAGCCTTACTTTCTTTAGAATATGCCCTGTACTCCTTCTCTGCCACATAGTCTTCATGCATAATGTTCTTCTCACCACTCTAACTTGCCACCTGGCCAATTCCAGATCACTCTTTCAGTTTTAGTTTAATGGTTAGCATTTCCATGAGGTCCTTGAGGAAGCATCAGTCTATTACACACTCCTCTTACACAACCTTGTGAAAGTTGTTTAATGAGTAAATGAACAAATAGATAGATGGAAAATGGTCCTATGAGATAAATTCTTACCCTCTCATTGCTCATGAGAAAATACAGGCTCAGAGAGTTTAAATGGTCAAGTTAATATATACTTGCTCTGTATTCATAGAAGAAATTACAAGGAAGACAACAAAGAGAGAAAAAGAAGTAAAACCAAGAAAACTCTTTAGTGGAAAATCAGTCAATGTCATGAATATAAGCTCTGGCATATATTTACTTGCATAGAAAATGTATTTAGTTACATTTACCCTTTAAATCGGAGTTCCTGATTAGATTCCAATACTGCTGCCTCAAAATTTCTAATTCTAGACCATTAGGTGAGTAATCCCCAGTTGCAATGATTCTATACCCTGAGTCATATTTCATAAGTCAACCTGTGGTTTCAGCTGCAACTACTGTGAACAGTTCTGTGTACACTGTCATTCTCCTGTCTCAGAGTTTCCCCTCAAGACTTTTTCCAAAGCCCAGGATCTCACCCATTCTCCACGCAGGTGAAGTCTGGAAATCACGGGGAGTTAGTACTGCTGGGGCACCAAACACTGTGTGATGGAGTCGGTGGATAAATGCTCACACCTTTCTGCCTTGCATTAGGACAATTTGAAGGTGCTGTCTACACTGGCCTTGTAAAGTTCCCAGAGACTCTTACCCACCAGCCTCGGTGGTGGCCATTTCAATAACTGATCAATCCATTATTGTATTTGCTTCCTTCCTTGTCCCATTCCCTCTTGCTCACTCTTGCTTCTCAAATATACTTCCCAAATAGACTACGTGCACTCCAGACCTTGTTTTGGGCTCTGCTTTGGGGGATATCAAAATTAAGACATCCTCAATTTTTTCATTTATTTCAGTATTTAATATGGGCACAGCTGGCTAGTAGAGTACAAGTTAAATGGCATGCCATTACCCTTGCAAAATTCAGTGCTTCGTTAGAATACACAGAAATATAAGAATGATATATTATAACATAAGCTTTGTGTATAAGAATACACAAATAAAATTGGAAAATAAAATCTGAAGCTGCTATTTTAGTGAGATAATTAGGAACAATTGAACAAATAAAGATGGCATTTGAAGGGTTTTTATGAAGGATAAACCTAAGTTTATTGATAAGATAGGGGAATAGAAAAAAGGCACAAGAGCTCAACAGGTTCAAAAGCACACACAGAATCACAGAAAGACATGAAATGTATTAGTAATAGTGAAACATCCAAAGTATCTGGGCATAGTCACTAGAGTTGAGATCACCAAGGAGGGTGCTACAGAGAGTGAAGTGACATAAATGCCAGGATGAGGGTTTCAATGGCTAAATCCCCATTTTTTATTCAGAACCAATGTGTCAGCATTAGAAGTTTCTAAAACAGAGTTACATAATCAGACCTGAGTTTTAGAAAGATAATTCTGGTTTCCATGAAGAGAATGAATGAGCTGGAATTGAAAAAAAATAAGTTTAGGCCTGGAAACAGGGAAAGATTATGAAGATGGTATCATTGAGGATAGAGAAGGGAGAGAATTCATGAGATATATTTTATTAATAGCAAGACCAGCTTTGAATGTTTCAAATATTCCACATCTAGGGTTGTTAGTTTTTAAATAGATGACCCCATAAATCCATAATTCTCTAAATTTGGCTCTGATATTCATAACCTATTCAGACTAATGAATCAAATCCTATACAATAAGCAGGTGACACAAATGTTTCAGGTTGATTCTGCAGACCACATTTGAGATGAATATTTGCACATGTAGGATATGCCCACATATCCTGGGGCATATTCCTGGGCTCAAAGCCTGTAGTGCAGTGAAAAAAGTCAGGTTGGGCTGATGAAAGATTTGGAATGTGATACATGCGAAACAAAACCATCGACCAATCACATAAGATGAGTTCTAGTGCTGATATGGTCTATCAGAGTTGTGCCACTCTGCAGTAGGGCACAGGGCCTGTATATCCCCACCTCCAGAAAGAACAGCCACTGGATGTGGGCTGTGGGATGTGGAATTAAGACAGTCATTGGATGTGGGCAGCAGGAGTGACCTTGTTCACAGAGGCTTTCTCCTGCTCAGAACCTTGCTTTTAAAGGGACTGATCTGAGCTCTGTCAGATGCCAAAATTCCAGACATCAGTAGGACTCATGAGTGTTTGAGTCCTTAAGGAAGAATCACATCAAGAGTTCACTCTAACTGTTATCATACATCCTGTCCTTTTTATCATGTGGACGTCCTGGTAGGTTTCAAAGAAGCCAGTTTTAATATGGGACATCACAAATTTAGTACTATCAGAGTGCTATCAACATTTTAAAGCAGAAGGAAGAGGAGAATAAAGTCCTCCTTTATGAGGTTATTTTGTTGTTGTTCTTCTTTAGAAGATGAACCCAAACACTGTATAATTTATCATTCTTATTGGAATGCATAAATTACTCTTTATTTTTTTCATTGAAGGCTTTGTCAAAAACAACTCATGAAAACCATCTAAGGTTTTTCTAGGCAGTAGCATTAGGAAACCTTGACAGAAAACTTTCTTTGTTTTAAGGTATTGTTGATCCAGACTGTCAAATAATGACCAACGTTGATATTGAGAAAAGAAGTCTTAAATTACTACATCTACTGCAATATCAGGTAGATACCCATAGTCAGCAGCTTCCTTAATATAAGTAAATAACTGGGTGTTTTATCCATAGTCAGCAGCTTCCTTAATATAAGTAAATAGCTGGGTGTTGACTTAAGTCAATGCTCTACAATGTAGCATTGGCATTAAACTTCCCCCAAGAAAATCCCCGCAGAATTGCCCCAAAGAAACATTTGATCTGTTATGTTTTTAAAGCATTCTGTTCTGGTTTACTGCTTTTTCAAAGAATTTCCACTTAAAATATCAAGGCATGCCATTCTTCTGAGACATGCCTCTATAGAGAAGCTCATCTTTGTCCTCTTCTAAAAGGCATTCTTTCAGAGAACTTTCGAACTCTGATTCAAGGTATCAATAAATGTCTACTAATAATTTTGTGTAAAGAAGATAAGCATATTTGAGACTTTGTTTTCCTAAATATTTATTTCAAATACTACATTTTCACAGTGGTTTTAATCCTAATGTCATTCTTAAAATAAATCATTATGTGTACTTCATGTGATCTTTTCAGAATGCAATAAAACAGATTGTTTTTAATGGCTGTTCCAGCAATGAAAAAATATCTGTGTTAGGTGGAAACAACAAATTGATGCTTTTTCAATTCCTTTTAATGGCACAAGGATCTTTGCAACCTGCTGTGAAAAATATTCTCTTAATGATAGGCCTGTGGCACAACTTAAGGAGTCATCAAGAAATAAATGCGCCGCTGTCTGGTTGGCAGCTTGGTGTCCCTTAATTGAAGTGTTACAAGATTCTGTGCAGAGGAAGCCTCCAGGGTTTCGTAGCTAAATGGCACGGACACCTCTGATGAGACATGCAGATGAAGATGTGTCAATACAATCTTCACCAATTTGCTGTAATAGCAGGGACTGATTAATTTTATAACCACGGGTGCTTCTATTAGCTAACCTAAGGAATGATTTAGACTTTATTAAGCGACTTATTTCTTTTTTTCAAGTGACTACAGCAGCATCGTTTATCTCTGAGTGCTACACTGTGGCACATTTTCTAATAAGGATTCTAAATTTATTATTAAAAAAAGGATCATGAGCTTGCCTTGGCTTAGAGGAGGCTTAATGGTAGCAACTTTCTGTGACTATTAGTGTCTCAAATGCATTTCAGCAAACTTGGAGTTTCTCAAAAATAAAGTAATTTCATATTTCAAGCAATTGAGTTAGCAGTTCTTATATACATTTTTAATGTGCAAAAAGTCGAAGTAACAGAATCAAAAGTTTGTGACTGTATATTTTTATCCTTCTCTTCATATAAAATTGCTTTAATATTTTATCATAATTGCCCTTGGACAGCTAACATCATTTGGTTACACATAATCAACTAATGCTTTATATTTTAGGGCTTTGTTCAATAAAAAATTAATTATCCTTCATGGGTGGGCAATGTATTTGGAGACTGAGCTACATGATTTTATGCGTAAAACAGGCTCTGGTTTATATATTGAAACCAAAATTGCTGTAACATTCACAGTGCAATAAAAATCAGATACAAAGAATCATTTCAAACTTCTGAAATGTGAGCTCTGGGATACACCTTTGTATTTTTTTTTAAACTATAAAAGGAAATGAAACTGCATTTACTATAAGTTGAATATCCAGCAAATTTTATTTTTTAAAGAAGAGTAGGAACCCACTAAATGCCATTATATTCCACAAGCAATGAGACCACTATTGGTACTATTCTAGAGCTTGGTATTGCAAAATGTCTATCCATAGATATGTAATATTCAATAACAATTCACATGCTTCTCTTGGGGATGAGGATGTTTGTAAATGCCCCTTGGAGGAAAGAACATATATGAACTTCTGTCCTACTCCAGTGTTTTATTTGTCCAGGCTTATGTTAGGCTGAAAACGAAGCACAGTGATGTTGAAGAGATCTGCTTCTCAAATTTTACCCATTTTTTTTTTTTGCAATAAGCAGAATTATTCACCTGCATCAAAAATACACCCAACATTCTGGATCTGTTTTATAATGAGAAAATTTCATGGTTATGATGTGTCTCATTCATCCCTTCAAACGTATTTTGAGGCCCACTTTGATTATGTGGCTTTAAGTGTCCATGTTATAATGTAAGATAAGTAGATACCTTGTAACCTCTAACAATGTACGAGAGAAAAATATCAGGTAATTGAGAAAGTCAGAGAATAAATCAATAAACTAAAAAAGAAACATATTATCCAAGTAATAGTCAAACACTATCCTCAAAATGCTCTGTATCCCAGATCCAGTTTAGAGGAAGTATGCTCTTTTAGGAATTCAGGGATTGCGTTCAAGTTCCAGCTTTTTCATTAAGTAACATACAGTCTTTAATAAATTCCCTAAACTTTTAAGGAACATATTCTCTCTTAGTAAAACCAGGAGTTGAATTAAATCATCTTTGAGGTTGCATTTTAATACATAATTTTATTGTAATAAGTCAGGACTAGGTAAGTATGAAATCTTTGACGTTATAAGTATGTTTAATAAAAACCACACTTACACTTCCAAAGATACTGGAAATTTTTATACCCCTCAGAATGGAACAGATTTTAGGATACTTGTTTCCCATAGCACAAAGATGATCAGAGCTGAGAAAATACAGTATTGGATGTGTGATTAGTTAACTTATTTGTGTTTCCGGTGGGGGATGGTGGTGAGAAATTTATACATAATTACCAAAGCCACGGGACGGGTAGTCATTGGAAGCCACACAAAAATGACAGCAGTAGAGACTAATGGTGACACAGGTGACAAATCAGTGACTCCTTATAATAATGTGGATTTTTTTATGTCTTTTTACTTAATATATTTGAAATTCTTCTTAGAATTCCAACCAACCTTAAAGTTACACATGCATACCTATTTTTAAACATAAAGAACACATCAAAATCTCTAAAATTTGACTGAATAAGATGTAATTAGAAATGTTAGGTACTTAGAATGTTTATTCAGTCAGTGAAAGGAAGTTTGTGAGGATTTCAAGAAATCGTGGAATGGGAATTTAAAAAAAAACACATGAATATAATCAATAACATCAAAAATAACATCGAAAATTTTAAATTAATTTTTATTTTATTTTATCTTAAGTTCAAAGATACATGTGCAGGATGTGCAGGTTTGTTACACATTTGTAAACATGTGCCATGTTGGCTTGCTGCACCTATCAACCCAGTTACCTAGATATTAAGCCCCACATGCATTAGCTATTTTTCCTGATGCTCTCCCTCCACTCAACCCCTCTACCCCACAGGCCCCAGTGTGCGTTTTCCCCTTCCTGTGTCCATGTGTTATCATTGTTCAGCTCGTACACATAAATGAGAACATGTGGTGTTTGGTTTTCTGTTCATGCATTAGTTTGCTGAGGATAATGGCTTCCAGCTCCAACCATGTCCCTGCAAAGGACATGATCTCTTTCTTTTTTATGGCTGCATAGTATTCCATGGTGTGTGTGTGTGTGTGTGTGTATATATATATATATATATATATATATATATACACACCACATTTTCTCTTTTTTTATTTGTAATAGAAATTATGTGATTTTATTTCAAAATTACATAATATAGAGAATGAAATTGTCAAATTTTCTTTATCCAGTTTATCATCAATGGGCATTTGGGTTGATTCCCTGTCTTTGCTATTGTGAGTAGTGCTGCAATGAACATAAGTGTACATATCTTTATAATAGAATGATTTCTATTCCTTTGAGTATATACCCAGTAAAGGGTTTGCTGGGTCAAATAGTATTTCTGGTTCTAGGTCTTTGAGGAATTGCCACACTGTCTACCACAATGGTTGAGCTAATTTACATTCCCACCAACAGTGTAAAAGTGTTCCTATTTCTCCACAGCCTCACCAGCATCTGTTGTTTCTTGACAGATGAAACAACAGCATCTGTTATTTCTTGACTTTTTAATAATCACTATTCTGGCTGGTGTGAGATGGTATCTCATTATGGTTTTGATTTGCATTTCTTTAATGATCAGTGCTGTTGAGATTTCTTTCACATTTGTTGGCCACATAAATGTCTTATTTTGAGCAGTGTCTGCTCATGTCTTTTGCCCAGTTTTTAATGAGGTTGTTTATTTTTTTTCTTGTACATTTGTTTAAGTTCCTTGTAAATTCTAAGTATTAGACTTTTGTCAGATGGATAGATTGCAAAAATTTTCTCCAATTCTGTAGGTTGTGTGTTCACTCTGATGATAGTTTTCTTAGCTGTGCAGAAGTTCTTTTGTTTAATTAGATTCAATTTGTCAATTTTTGCCTTTGTTGCAATTGCTTTTGATGTTTGCATCATAAAATCTTTGCCTGTGCCTATGTTCTGAATGGTATTGCCTAGATTTATTCTAGTGTTTTTTAGTTTTGGGGTTTACATTTAATTCTTTAATCTATCTTGAGTTAATTTTTGCATATGGTATAAGGAAGGGATCCAGTTTCAATTTTCTGTATATGGATAGCCAGTTTTCCCAGCACTGTTTATTAAATAGGGAATTCTTTCCCCATTGATGGCTTTTTCCAGGTTTGTGGAACGTCAGATTGTTGTAGATGTGTGGTTTTATTTCTGAGACCACTATTCTGTTCCATTGGTCTATGTGTCTGTTTTTGTGCCAGTACCATGCTGTTTTGGTTACTTTAGGCTTGTGGTATAGTTTGAAGTTGGGTAGTATGATGCTTCCAGCTTTGTTCTTTTTGCTGAGGGTTGTTCTGGCTATAGGGGCTATTTTCTGATTCCATTTGAGTTTTAAAGTAGCTTTTTCTAATTCTGTGAAGAATATCAATGGTAGTTTAATGGAAATAGCATGGAATCTATAAATTACTTTGGGCAATATGACCATTTTCATAATATTGATTTTTCCTATCCATGAGCATGGAATGATTTTTCACTTGTTTGTGTCTACTCTTATTTCTGTGAGCAGTAGTAGTTCTCCTTGAAGAGGACCTTCGCTTCCCTTGTTAGCTCTGTTCCTAGGTATTTCATTCTCTTTGTAACCATTGGGAATGAAAGTTCATTCATAATTTGGCTCTCTCCTTCTCTATTATTGGTGTATAGGAATGCTTGTGATTTTTGCACATTGATGTTGTATCCTGAGACTTTGCTAAAGTTGTTTATCAGCTTAAGAAGCTTTTGAGCTGAAATGATGGGATTTTCTAGGTATAGGATATGTCATCTGCAAACAGAGACAGTTTGACTTCCTCTCTTTTCATTTGCATATCCTTTATTTCTTCCTCTTGCCTGATTATCCTGGCCAGAACTTATAATACTATGGTGAAGAGGAGTGGTAAGAGAGGGTATCCTTGTCTTGTGCCAATTTTCAAGAGGAATGGTGTCAGCTTTTGCCCATTCAGTATGATATTGGCTGTGAGCTTGTCATAAAAGGCTCTTACTATGTTTAGGTGTGTTCCATCAATATCTAGGTTATTGAGAGTTTTTAACATGAAGGGATGTTAAATTTTATCAAAGGCCTTTTCTGCATCTATTGAAATAATAATGTAGTTTTGGTCTTTAGTTCTGTTTATGTGATAAATTGCATTCACTGATTTGTGTATGGGAGCCTTGCATCCCATGGAAGAAGCCGACTTGATCATGGTGGATAAGCTTTTTGATGGCATTGGATGGATTTGGCAAACCAAATCCAGCAAAAAATTGAAGATTTTTGCATCGATGTTCATCAGGGATATTGGCCTGAAGTTTTCTTTGTTGTTGTTGTTGTATTTCTGCCAGGTTTTGGTATCAGGATGATGCTGGCCTCATAAACTGAGTTAGGGAGGAGTTCCCCCTTTTCAATTGTTTGAAAGAGTTTCAGAAGAAATGGCCCCAGTTCCTCTTACTGCCTGTGGTAGAATCCTGCTGTAAATCTCTCTGGTCCTGGGCTTCATTTGATTTGTAGGCAATTTATTACTGCTTCTATTTTAGAACTTGTTCTTGGTCTATTCAGGAATTCAACTTCTTCCTGGTTGAGTCTTGGGAAAGTGTATGTGTCCAGGAATTTATCCATTTCTTCTAGATTTTCTAGTTTATATGCCAGAGGTGTTTGCATTATAATCTTATGGTTTTTTTTTTTTTGTATTTCTGTGGGGTCAGTGGTGATATGCCCTTTATCATTTTTTACTATTTGATTGTTCTCTCTTTTCTTCCTCATTAGTCTAGCTAGCAGTCTATTTTAATAATTTTTTCAAAACACTAGCTCCTGAATTTGTTGATTTTTTAAAGGGTTTTTCATGTCTCTATCTCATTAAGTTCCGCTCTCATCGTGATTATTTCTTGTTTTCTGCTAGCTTTGGGGTTTGTTTACTATTGGTTCTGTAGTTCTTTTCATTGTGATTTTCGGATGTCAATTTGAAATCTTTCCAGCTTTGAGATCTTTCTAGCTTTAAGAGTGCTAAAAATTTCCCCCTTAATATTGCATTAGCTGCATCCCAGAAAGTCTGTACCTTGTCTCTTTGTTCTCACTGGTTTCAAAGAACTTCTTGATTTCTGCCTTAATTTTATTATTACCCAGGAGTCACTTATGAGCAGGTTGTTCAGTTTCCATGTAGTTGTGTGGCTTTGAGTGGGTTTCTTAGTCTTGAGTTCTAATTTGATTGTGCTGTGGTCTGAGAGACTGTTTGTTATGATTTCCGTTATTTTGCATTTGCTGAGGAGTGCTTTATTTCCAATTATGTGATTGATTTTACAGTAAATGCCATATGGTGCAGAGAATAATCTATATTCTGTTGTTTTGGGGTGGAGAGTTCTGCAGATATCTACCAGGTTCTCTTGATCCGGAGCTGAGTTCATGTCCTGAATATCTTTGTTAATTTTCTGACTTTATTATCTACCTGACATTGACAATGAGGTACTAAAGTCTCCCACTATTATTGTGTGGAAGTCTAAGTGTCTTTGTAGGTGTCTGAGTGCTCTTGTATTGGGTGCACATATATTTAGGATAGTTAACTCTTCTTGTTGAATTGAATACTTTATCATTATGTATTGCCCTCCCTTGTCTTTTTTGTTCTTTGTTGGTTTAAAGTCTGTTTTGTCAAAAACTAGGATTTCAACCCCTGCTTTTTTCTGCTTTCCATTTACTGATAGATTTTCCTCCATCCCTTTATTTTGAGCCTATGTGCGTCTTTGCATGTAAGATGGTCTCTTGAATATAGCACACTGATGGGTCTTGACTTTTTATCCAGTTTGCCATTCTGTGTCTTTTAAGTGGGACATTTAGCCCATTTACACTTAAGGTTTATACTGTTATGTGTGAACTTGATCCTGTCATCATGATGCTAGCTGGTCATTTTACATTTTGTTGATGTAGTTGCCTCATAGTGTCATTGGTCTGTGTACTTCAGAGTGTTTTTGTGGTGGCTAATAATGGTTTTTCCTTTCCATATTTAGTGCTTCCTTCAGGAGCCCTTTCAAAGCATTTCTGGTGGTGATGAAATTCCTCAGCATTTGCTTCTCTGAAAAGGATTTTATTTCTCCTTCATTTTGAAGCTTAGTTTGGCCAGATATGAGATTCTGGTTTAAAAATTCCTTTCTTTAAGAATATTCAATATTGATCCCCAGTTTCTTCTGGCTTGTAGGGTTACTGTTGAGAGGTCGACTGCTATTCTGATGGGCTTCCCTGTGAAGGTGAACCAGCCTTACTCTCTGGCTGCCCTTAACATTTTTTTCCTTCATTTTGACCTTGGAGAATCTGATGATTATGTGTCTTGGGGTTGATCTTCTCATGGAATAGCTTACCAGGGTCTCTGGTTTTCTGAATTTGAATGTTGGCCCGTCTTGTTAGGTTGAGAAAGTTCTCCTGGATGATATCCTGAAGTATGTTTTCCAACTCTGTTCCGGTGCCCCTGTCTCTCTCAGGTACCCAAATTATTCGTAGTTTTGGTCTTTTTACATAATCTCATAGTTCTTGGAGGTTTTTATTCATTCCTTTTCATTCTTTTTTCTCTAATATTGTCTGCCTGTCTTATTTCACCAAGATAGTCTTCAAGCTCTGAAATTCTTTCTTCCACTTGGTCTTTTGGCTATCAATACTTGTGGTTGCATTGTGAAGTTCTTGTGTTGTGTTTTTCAGCTCCATCAGGTCATTTATGTTCCTTTCTAAACTGGTTATTCTGGTTAACAGCTCCTGTAATAGTTTATCATGATTCTTAGCTTCTTTGCATTGGGTGGGAACGCGCTCCTTTAGCTCAGTGAAGTTCATTATTACCGACCTCCTGAAGTCTAATTCTGTCAGTTCAGCCATCTCAGCCTCAGCCCATTTCTGTGACCTTCCTGGAGAGGTGTTATAATCGTTTGGAAAAGAGGCACTCTTCTCCAAACTCTGGCCACGAGCTGCCATGGCCTCTGTGCTTTTTGAATTTTCAGCATTTTTTGTTGATTCTTTCTCATCTTCCTTAGTTTATCTAGTTTTGATCTTTGAGACTGCTGACCTTTGTGTGGGGTTTTTGTGGGGACTTTTTTGTTGATGCGGTTGTTGTTGCTGTTTGTTTGTTTTTCTTTTAACAGTCAGGCCCCTCTTCAGTACTGAGAGGTGACAATGTGCTAGCAGCCCTCACTCTCAGTGTCTCCTTGGCCTCCGCGTCCACTCTGGCGGTGCTGGAAGAGCCCTTCAGCCCGCCACGGCACTATGGGAGCTCCTCTCTGGGCCGGCTGAGGCGGGAGCTGCCTGCCTCTGCTTCCGGGGAGGTGTGGAGGGAGAGGCACCTGTGGGAACCGGGGCTGCGTGTGGTGCTCGCGGGCCAGTGTGAGTTCCGGCGGGCGCAGGCGCGGCTGTCCCCACACACTGGAGCAGCCGGCTGCCGCTGAGGGCCCGGGCAGTGAGGGGCTTAGCACCTGCGTCCTGGGCTGGCTGGCAGTTGCAGAGGTTGCCACAGGGTCCCCCACCAGTGCCGGGGGCAAAATGTTGCATATAATAACACTTAAACATATGAAGCATACTTTCATCATAGAAAGGCTTTACTTGACCCCCACACAGGCTGAGACAGCTTCCCTGTTGGGAAATGTGACTTTAGAGTTGAAAAGTGAAGCCAACAAATTACAGAGAATGCGTACTCCAGAGCCAGCAATGATCTTCTCATCCACGAAAGCCAAGAGTACATTTCCAGCAGTAATCATTTATGAATGACCATGTATCATCCTCTCAGGAGTTGGCTTCTTGGACTCTGTGCCTGAGAACAAGATTGTTAATTGCCCTTACAAAGAAATATATGGGTAATTATATAAAACATGTTACAATTTTAATAATGATTTCTAGGCCTACTAAAATACATTTCTTGTGTTAGATACAGCTAAAAATTATCTGTCTTTATAGCAAGGATTCTTGTCTGCTTTGTTGATTAAGGGAAATGTCTCTCCAACCTTGGGTGAATAATTCACAATGTGATCTTTGGGTTTAACACAGAGTTTGGATCCATTCCATGAATGCTGGATTGAATGAAATGTTAATATAAGCAGGGGTTTATTTGAATTAGGTAGTATCTACCTAAGATTTTTTTGGTAATGTTAGATATATTTATATTTGTTTATTTATTTATTTAGAAAGGGTCTCATTCTGTCACCCAGGCTGGAGTACAGTGGCACATTCATGGCACACTGCAGCCTCAAGCACCTGGGCTCAAGTGATCCTCCTACTGAGGATCTGAGCTGAGACTATGGGTGCATGCCACCACACTTGACTAATATTTGTTTATTTATAGAGACAAGATCTCGCTCTGTTGCACAGGCTAGCCTCGTATTCCTGGCCTCAGGCAATCTGCCATCTCAGCCTCCCAAAGTGCTGAGATTATAGGCATGGGTCACTGTGTCCAGCTAAGCCAAACATTCATGTTTATACTATAGAATTACTTCCCTATTATTATTACTTATTCAAGCCCTATCTAAAGTACTATGACACAAGGTGGTACAAAACTTAACTTTCATTATGTCTTCTGAATACATGAACATCAACAAGGTAAATAAAGTCATGGATTTCTGACCATCCTCTTACACAATGTTGTAAGAGAAAAACCTATGATAAATGAAAAGGGACTGTGAATATGCAAAAGAGGCCATACTTGACAACTCAAATTTTAGCATGTGTTCATGGGTTCTATATCTATTTTTCATTTAAAAAAGCCAACTTAGTGTTTTCTTTTTTAAGACATTCATTTCATATTTTTTAGGAGCATTAAAGCATGATCTGTAGCAGCAGTTTTCAAAATTTTGGTCTCAAGAATCATTTACACATTTAAAAATTATGGTGAATACTAATGAGATTTTTCCTATGTGTATGTATCAATGGATAATTACTGCTAAATTCTTATAATATGTGTTTATTAATTTATTTTAAAAGAATAGTGAGCCAGGCATGGTGGTATACAATGGTAATCCCAGCTATTTGGGAGGCTGAGGCAGGAGAATCACTTGAGCCCAAGAGTTCAAGGATTCAATGTGCTATGATTATGCCTGTGAATAGACATTGTATTCTAGCCTGATAAACAGAGCGCGATTCCATCTCTAAAAAAAGAAAAAAATAAAAGAATAAACAAATAAATAAAATCCAGTGTATGCTGAAGTGACTGTTTTTTAACAACCAAGCAGAAGATTAATCAAGAATGTCTTCTTTTCATTCTTTTCAATTTCATTAATGTCTGACTCAATATAAGACAACTGGATTCCTGTACATGTGTACACATTCAATCTGTTGTGCTATGCTATTTAGTTGAAGTATATGAAGAAAATCTCATCTTAAACAGATATGGGAAAAGGGAGAGGTTTTTTTTTATTATTATTATACTTTAAGTTCTGGGATACATGTGCAGGACATGCAGGTTTGTTACACAGGTATACATGTGCCATGGTGGTTTGCTGCACCCATCAACCTGTCATCTACATTAGGTATTTCTCCTAATGCTATCCCTCCCCTTGCCTCCCATCCCCAGACAGGCCCCAGTGTGTGATGTTCCCCTCCCTGTGCCCATATGTTCTCATTGTTCAACTCTCACTTATGAGTGAGAACTTGTGGTGTTTGGTTTCCTGTTCCTGTATTAGTTTGCTGAGAATGATGGTTTCCAGCTTAATCTCTGTCCCTGCAAAGGACATAAACTCATTCCTTTTTATGGCTGCATAGTATTCCATGGTGTATATGTGCCACATTTTCTTTATCCAGTCTAACATTGATGGGCATTTTGGGTCGGTTCCAAGTCTTTGCTATTGTGAATAGTGCTATAATAAACATACGTGTACATGTGTCTTTATAGTAGAATGGTTTATAATCCTTTGGGTATATACCCAGTAATGGGATTGCTCAGTCAAATGGTATTTCTGGTTCTAGATCCTTGAGGAATCACCACACTGTCTTCCACAGTGGTTGAACTAATTTACACTCCCACCAACCAAGTAAAAGTGTTCCTATATCTCCACATTCTCTCCAGCATCTGTTGTTTCCTGACTTTTTAATGATCGTCATTCTAACTGGCATGGGAGTCCAGGTCTCTTTGTAGGTCTCTAAGAACTTGTTTTATGAATCTGGGTGCTTCTGTATTGTGTGCATGTATATTTAGGATATTTAGCTGTTCTTGTTGCATTTATCCCTTAACCATTATGTAATGTCCTTGTTTATCTTTTTTAATCTTTGTTGGTTTAAACTCTGTTTTATCAGAGACTAGGATTGCCACCTCTGTTTTGTTGTTGTTGTTGTCATTTATTTGTTTGTTTTGCTATTCATTTGATTGGTAAATATTCCTCCATCCCTTTATTTTGAGCCTATATGTGTCTTTGCATGTGAGATGGGTCTCCTGAATACAGCGCACTGATGAGTCTTGACTCTTTATCCAATTTGCCAGTCTATGCATTTTAATTGAGGCATTTAGCCCATTTACACTAAAGGTTAATATTGTTATGTGTGAATTTGAACCCATCATTATGATGTTAGCTGGTAATTTTGCCCATTAATTGATGTAGTTTCTTCATAGTGTTGATGGTCTTTACATTTTGGTTTGTTTTTGCAGTGGCTGGTACCAATTTTTCCTTTCCATATTTAGTGCTTCCTTCAGGAACTCTTGTAAGGCAGGCCTGGTGGTGACAAAATCCTTCAGCATTTGCTTGTCTGTAAAGGATTTTATTTCTCCTTCACTTATGAAGCTTAGTTTTGCTGGTTATGAAATTCTGGGTTGAAAACACTGGTCTTCAATAATGAATATTGGCCCCTACTCTCTTCTGGCTAGTAGGGTTTCTGCAGAGAGATCCACTGTTAGTCCAATGGGCTTCCCTTTGTGGGTAACCCTACCTTTCTCTCTGGCTGCCCTTAGCAATTTTTCCTCCATTTCAACCTTGGTGAATCAGACAATTACGTGTCTTGGGGTTGCTCTTCTCAAGAAGTATCTTTGTGGTGTTCTCTGTATTTCCTGAATTTAAATGTTGGCCTGCCTTGCTAGGTTGGGGAAGTTCTCCTGCATAGTATCCTGAAGAGTGTTTTCCAACTTAGTTCCGTTCTCCTCGTCACTTTCAGGTACACCAATCAAATGTAGGTTTGGTCTTTTCACATAGTACCATATATCTTAGAGACTGTATTGATTTATTTTCATTCTTTTTTCTCTAATCTTGTCTTCACGCTTTATTTCATTAAGTTGATCTTCAATCTGTAATATCCTTTCTTCCACTTGATTGATTCAGCTTTTGACACTTGTGTATGCTTCACAAAGTTCTAGGGCTGTGTTTTGCAGCTCCATCAGGTCATTTATATTCTTCTCTAAATGGTTTATTCTAGTTAGCAATTCCTCTATCCTTTTATCAGGGTTCTTAGCTTCCTTGCAGTGAGTTATAAAATGGTCCTTTAGCTCAGAGGAGTTTGTTATTACCCACCTTCTGAAACCTACTTCTGTCAATTTGTCAAACTAATCCTCCTTCCAGTTTTGTTTCCTTGCTGGCGAGGATTTGTGATCCTTTGGGGGAGAAGAGACATTCTGGTGTTTGGAATTTTCAGCCTTTTTGCACTGGTTTTTCCTCATCTTCATGGATTTATCTACTTTGGTCTTTGCTGTTGGTGACCTTTGGATGGAGTTTTTTGCATCATCATCCTTTTTGTTGATGTTGATGCTATTTCTTTCTGTTTGTTAGTTTTCCTTCTAACTGTCAGGCCCCTCTTCTGCAGGTCTGCTGGAGTTTGCTGGAGGTCCACTCCAGACCTTGTTTTCCTAGGTAGTACCAGCAGTGGCTGCAGAACAGCATTAATTCCTGTCTGCTTCTTCCCCTGGAAGCTTTGCCCCAGAGGGGCACCCACCAGATGCCAGCCAGAGTTCTCCTGTGTGAGGTGTCTTTTGCCCCCTGCTGGGAAGTGTCTCCCCATCAGGAGGCATGGGGTCAGGGACCCACTTGAGGAGGCAGTCTGTCCCTTAGCAGAGCTCGAGTACTGTGCTGGGAGATCCACTGCTTTATTCAGAGCCAGCAGGCAGGAACATTTAAGTCTGCTGAAGCTGCACCCACAGCTGCCCCTTCCCCCAGGTGTTCTGTCCCAGGGAGATGGGAGTTTTATCTATAAGCCCCTGAATGGGGCTGCTGCCTTTCTTTCAAAGATGCCCTGTCAGAGAGAAGGAATATAGAGAGGCAGTCTGGCTATGGCAGCTTCGGGCGCTGCTGTGGGCTCCAACCAGTTTGAAATTCCTGGCAGCTTTGTTTACACTGTGAGGGGAAAATCACCTACTCAAACCTCACTAATGGTGGATGCCCCTTCCCCCACCAAGCTCAGGTGTCCCAGGTCGACTTCAGACTGCCGTACTGGCAGTGAGAATTTCAGGCCAGTGGATCTTAGCTTGCCGGGCTCCCTAGGGGTGGGATTCTCAGAGCAAGACCACTTGCCTCTCTGGCTTCAGCCCCGTTTCCAGGGGAGTGAACGGTTCTGTCTCACTGGCATTCCAGGTGCCACTGGGTTATGAAAAAAATTCCTGCAGCTAGCTCTGTGTCTGCCCAAAGGGCCACCCAGTTTTGTGCTTGAAACCCAGGGCCCGTGTGGTGAGGGAATATCCTGGTCTGCAGGTTGCGAAGACCATGGGAAAAGCGTAGTATCTGGGCTGGATAGCACCGTCCCTCACAACATAGTCCCTCATGGCTTCCCTTGGCTAAGGGAGAGAGTTCTCCAGCCCTTTGCACTTTCCAGGTGAGGCAACACCCCACCCTGCTTCTGCTCACCTTCCATGGGCTGCTCCCACTACATCCCAATGAGATGAACTGGGTACCTCAGTTGGAAAACCAGAAATTACCCTCCGTTTGTATTGGTCTTGCTGGGAGCTGCAGAGCGGAACTGTTGCTATTCGGTCATCTTACCCAGGAATCCCCAGGATAAGTATTTTAATAGAATTTTTAGAAAATTGTAGACATCTTTCTTTAGTATTATACTGAAGCTCAGCAAGTGGTAATTTCTTAAAAGTTAATTGTAATGCAGAATATAAAACCTGATCAATGGATTATTTTGTACCCTGTGACATTACAACTTTTTGGTTCCTTGTGTGAATTTGAATTTTTTTTTTAAATCTCATAGATGATTTTATAACCTCAAGCATTGGTAATTTAGAAAATATTCAATTACGAACCTTCAAATATTAACGTTCTTTATTTTAAAATGTTAGAAAACTGCACTGTAGACTCATAAAAGAATGAGCAAAGTGGGTCAATAGTAGCTTTGTATTGTTATAAATACAATTTTACCTTACAGAGCCTCCAAGGGTTGCCTGGACCAAATTTTAAGAAGTGCTAATCTATAGGACCCTTTTGAGGTACTTATGGAAATACTGTAAGCATAAATTCACACCTACACCTGGGGAAGGAGAAGCCAATTATTTCTCAAAGAAGCAGGTTATGATCCCGTTGACTGTCCACAGTTGTCATAGGTCTGTTCTGGGTTCTCAGACAGAGGAGGCACTTCCTGTAGAATTTTTGTAGTGTTTGTACAAATGCTTTTAATCTTTCCATATAAAAAGTTTATTATAAATATGTTTCTTAAAAAATGATTTTTTTTATTTTTTTAAAACAAAGATCTGGGTTATTAAATTTTAATATCTTTAAACAGGGCTATGGGAAATTTAAAAGTTTATGAAGGAATCAAGTGGCAGAGTAATGTCAGCAAGATGGTAGAATAGGAGTCTTCACCCTAATTCATAACCCCCCAACTTACACCACACACTAATTTTGATAACTGCCCATGGACAAGAATACTTTTGTAGGAGTCTGAGAGTCAAGCAGAGAGGGCTCAAAACCCTGTTAGATTTAAAAAAAGAAAATCTGATAATAGATACATTGAAAAGTGTAACAGGAACAGTTTCACTTTGCCCATGTCACCTCTCCTCTCAGGCTGCACAGCCCAGTGTCAACAGAGATCACCAGGGATTAGGATTTCTTTCATGAGGGAAAGTGAGAGCACAGAGTGTCTGGCTTCCACGGCTACACAAGGGGCCTACTTCTCTCTTGACCCACCCAAAACACTGAAGCAATCTGAATGGCTGATTAGTCTGGAGGAAAACAGAAAAAGGGAAAGAGCTGGAGGCCCACAGCAATTGAGGCACAAAAGTCAACCAAAGACCACAATTTCTACTAACTGCTTCCATTATTCCACCAAGATGCCTACTTGTAAACTTAATAAAGTACATCACCTGCAAGCCCCTCAAGTAGCCCATGTGTGCCCCCCAGCACTCCATGCATCCCTCACCCTCCCCATAGCTGACTACCTGTGCACATACCTGCAGACAGTGTGCACAAACTTGTGCATAAGCACAAGCAGACAGCCATCTCAATTCTGTGGGATTGAGAGAAGGTGTATAACCTTGAACACCTCAGGGAACTGCCCTAAAGAAAATAGAGAGAGTCTCATCACCTGGCCTGGCTTTGCAGGATCAAAAGCAGGTGTACAATACTAGGATATCTTCCCCACCACTGCCCATGAGGGAACAGAAGTGAAGTGGATGCACCCATAGAAAAGGCCTGAAAGAACTCCAGAGTCCCTAGGATTCTGATGGTCTTTTTCTCTTGAACCATCAGTAAGGACTTGAGGAGGTGACTGCTTTTCTGCTTTTTAAAATGTGAAAAAAGCAATGTAAGAATTCAAGAAATGTGTAAAATAAAGGAAAAATGACACTACCAAATGAACACAATAATATTCCAGTAACCAACTAGAAATACGTAGAGATCTATGAATTACTGACAAAAAAAAATTGAAATAACTGTTTTAAAGAACAACAACAAACTTAAAGAGAACATACACAGCTCAGAAAAATAATACATGAGCAAAATGAGAACTTTAACAAAAAGATAGAAGACATAAAAAAGAAGTAGACAGAAATTCTAGAGATGTAAAATATAATGAATGAAATGAAAAGTGAAATAGAGAACTTCAAGGCAGACCAAACAAGAAGAAACAAACTTTAAACTTGAAGACAAGTCATTTGAAATTACCCAAAGGACAAAACAGAAAAAATAATAGAAAAGAGTGAAGGAGTTCTGCTGGATTTATAGGACTTCATCAAGTGAACCAATATATATATGATGAGCATTCCAGGAGGAGAAAATAAAAAGAAAGGGAAAAAAAGTTATATTTTAAAATTAGGGTTCAAAAGGTTTCAAATGATGGGAGGGATATGAACATCCAGTCTTAAGAAGTGTGAAACTCACCAAATAAGATCAACCCAAAGAAGATTAGACTGAGGATATCAAGCAAATTATCAAAAGTAAAACAAAGAGATAATTTTGGTAACAGGAAAAGTAACTCATCACAACAAGGAAACCCCCATAATTCTATCAATGGATTTCTCAGCAGAAACTTTGCAGGCCAGGAGAAAGTAGAATAATATATTCAAAGTGCTGAATGGAAAGAACTGCTAAGAATAATATATCAGGAAAAGCCATCCTATAGAAATGAAGGAGAGATAAAGTTTAAGCGAATTCAACACCACTAAACCTGATTTACAAGAAATGCTAAAGGGAGTTCAAGTTGAAATGAAAAGACAATAACTAGTAACATGAAAATATATGGAAGTAAAAAACTCATCAAGATGAGTGTATAGTCAAGTTCAGAATTCTCTAACACTGCAATAGTGGTACCTAGATTACTTTTTCTTTTTTTTTTTGAGATGGAGTTCTGCTATTGTTGTTCAGGCTGGAGTGCAATGGTGTGATCTCGGCTCACTGCAACCTCCACCCACCGGGTTCAAGCAATTCTCCTGCCTCAGCCTCCTGAGTAGCTGTGAATACAGGTGCCTGCCACCACACCTGGCAATATTTTTTGTATTTTTAGTAGAGACAGGGGTTCTCCATATAGGCCAGGCTGGTCTTGAACTCCTGACCTTGGGTGATCCACCCACCTTGGCCTCCCAAAGTGCTGGGATTATAGGCATGAGCCATCACATCCAGCTCTAAATTGCTTTTAACTGGAATGAAAGATGAAAGACAAAAATATGAAAATTAACTGTAGCTACAATATTAATACATAATATGCAAACATATAAATTGAGGCATCAATAACAATAATAACATCAATAATAAAGTATTGGAAAAGGAAGAAGTAAAAGTGTACAATTATTGTATACAATTAAATTTAAGTTGCTATCAACTTAACATAGACTATGACAATGATAAGATTTTTTTGTAGCTTTATGGTAATAACAAAGCAAAAACCTCTAGTAGATACACAAAAGAAAACAATGAAATTATACCACTAAATCATCAAATCAAAATTTGAGACAGCAAGAGAGGAAGTAAGAAACAAAGGAATTGTAAAACAGAAAACAACAAAATGGCAATAGTACATTCTTGCACAGCAATAATAAATTTTAAGTAAATGAATTTAATTTTCCAAGTAGTTGAATGGATTTTTTTAATCCAAAAATATTCTGCCTAAAGAAACTCAGTTTAGCTTTCAAGACAATCATAGGCTGAAAGTGAAAAGATGGAAAAATATATTTCACCCAAATGGTTACCAAAAGAGAGTAGTAATGACTATCCTGACAGCAGAAAAACAGGATGTTAAGTAAAAAATTATCACAAGAGACAAACAAGGTCATTATATAATGATATAGGTATCAATTCATCAAAAGGATACAAAAGTTGTAGATATATATGCACCCAACTTCAAAGCACCTAAATATATGAAGGAAATATTAACAGACTTGAAAGAAGAAACAGTAATGCAATAATAATAGGAAACTTCAGTACCTCATTTTCAATGATGGATAGATCATCCAATCAATAAGGAAACAGCAAACTTGAATAACAGTATAGACCAAGTGAACCTAACACATACATGCAGAACATTACATCCAACAGCAACATAATAAACAATCTTCTTAAGGACATACATGGAATATTCTCCAAGATAGAGCATATAATTGACCACAAAAAAGTCTTAACAAATTTAAGAAGGTTGACATCACAGCAGATAACTTTTTCAAATATAATGGTTATACTAGATATCAATAATACAGGAAACTGAGAAATTAGCAAACACATGAAAATTAAACAACATAATCCTTTCCTACCAAAGGAGAAAGAAAGAAAGAAGGATGGAAGCAAGCAAGGAAGGATGGAAGGAAGGAAGGAAGGAAGGAAGGAAGGAAGGAAGGAAGGAAGGAAGGAAGGGGGGAGAGAGAGAGAGGGAGGGAGGGAAAGAAAGAGAAAGAGAAGGGAAGGGAAGGAAGGGAAGGGAAGGGGAGGAAGAAGGGAAGGGAAGGGAAAAAGAAAAAGAAAAAGGAAAGGAAAACTTTAAAAATCTTGGGACAAAAGGAAAAGGAAACACATCATACCAAAACTCCCTGGATGCAGCAAAACAGTTTGGAGGGAAACTTATAATAATAAATGCCTACATTAAGAAAAAGAAATATCTAAAATAAACAATTTTATTTTTCAAGGAATAGCTTTATTCTTCAAGAAATTTAAAAAAAAAAACTAAAACTAAAGTTAGCAGAAGAAAGAACATAACAGCAATAGAAGCAGCAATATGTAAAATAAAGATTGGACAAATAGTAGAAAAGATTGGCAAAACTAACATTTGGTTTTTTGAACATATAAACAAAATTACAAACTGTTATGTAGACTAAGAAGAAAATCAAATGACTTTATAAATGAAAGAGGAGACATAACAACTGATTACAACAGAAAGACAAAGGATCAGAAGCAATTACCATGAACAATTATACATCAACAAATTAGATAACCTAAAACAAATTGATAAATTTCTAAAAACATGGAGTATACTAAGTCATAAAGTAATCAAAAATATGAAAAAAGCAATAATGAGTAAGAAGACTGAATCAATAATCAAAACAAAGAAAAGCCCAGGAACAGATGGCATCAGGAACAGATAGTGAATACAATCAAATATTTAAAGAAAAGTTAACACAAATTTTTTCTCAATCTCTTTCAAAAAATTAAAGAGAAGGGAACACTTCCAAGTTTAATTTATGTGACCGCATAATGCTCATCCCAAATCCAGACAAGGACACTACAAGAAAAGAAAATCACAGATCAATGTCTCTGATAAATATAGATGGAAAAATCCACAACAAAATACTAGCAAATAAAATTCAATATCACATCAAAAGGATCATTCATCATGATTCAGTGGAATTAATCCCTAGGATGCAAGAATGGTTCAATATATGCAAATCAATAAATATGATACACCACATTAACAAAGTGAAGGATAAAATTATATAATCCCCTCAACAGACACAAAAAAAGCATCTGACAAAATTTAGTATCCTTTTATGATAAATATTTTATTTTCAAGAAATTAAATATAGAAAGAATATACCTTAATACAAAAAAGACTATATATAACAAGTCAGCAGCTAACATCATACTCAGTGGTGAAAAACTGAAATCTCTTTCTCTAAAATCAGGAGTAGAACAAGGATGCCAATTCTCACCAAGTCTATTCAACATAGTACTGGAAGTCTTAGCCAGAACAATTAAGCAAGAAAATTAATAAATGAAAAACACCCAAATCAGAAAGGAAGAAGTAAAGTAATCTCTGCCTGCAAATGACATGGTCTTATATTTTGAGAACCCTAAATTCTACCAAACATTATTATAACCAATTAATAAATTGAGGAAAATTGCAGGATACAAAAATTAACGTGCAAAAATCAGTTGCATTCTGATACACTAACAATGAACTATCTGAAGAAGAAATTAAGAAATCAATCCCATTTACAACAGCATTAAAAAGAATAAAATACTTAGGAATAAATTTAACTAAGGAGGCAAAAGATCTATATACTGAAAACTATAAAACATTAATGAAATAAGTTGAAGATGCAAATAAATGAAAACACTTCTGTGCTCACTGACTGAAAGAATTAATATTTTCAAATCACCATACCACCAACAGCTATCTACAAGTTCAATTCAATCCCTATCAAAATCTCTGACATTTTTAATAAAAATAGAAAAACTATACTAAAATTTGTATGCAACCACAAACAACCCTAAAAAACCAAAGAAATCTTCAGCAAGAAGAAAAAAGCTGACAGTATCATACTTTCTGATTTCAAAATATATTACAATGCTACAGGCATCAAAACTGTATGGTATTGACCTAAAAACAGAGAGAAAGACCAATGGAACAGAACAGAGATCTGAGAAATAAATCCAAACATTTACAATCAACTGAAATTCAGCAAAGATACCAAAAACAATAGGAAAAGAATATTCTCTTCAACAAATGTTGTTTAGTAAGTTATGGGCCCACATATAGAAGAATAAAATTGGTACCTGAATATTTTCTCTATCTGTCTATCTACCTACCTACCTATCTGATAAATAATATTCATCTGCAAAAACCAAAGGGAATTCTGCCATTTCACACAACATGGATGAATCCAGAAGACATTGTATGAGGTAAAATAAGCCAGGCTCAGAAAGATATTTCATGCATGATCTTACTTACAGGTAAACTCTAAAATAGCTGATTTCATAAAAGCAGAGAGTAGAATGATGATTGTCAAGGCCTAGTAGTCGGTAAAAATTGGGAGATATTGGTCAAAGGGTACAAAGTTTCAGTTACGCAGGATGAATAAATTCTGGGAATGTAATGTAAAGAATGATGACAATAGTTAATAACTTATTGTATATGTGAAATTTGCTAACAGAGTAAATCTTAAGTGTTCTCACCTCCTCCACACACACACATGCACACACAAAATAGTGGTAGCTATGTGATGTGATGGATATGTTAATTCACTTGATAATTAGTTCAAAATGTATACAGACATATCAAAATATTACATTGTACACCTTAAATATATACAATTTTTACTTGTCACTATACCTCAATTTTGCAAAAATAAAGTTTGCAAAAATATGTACAAAGGACAAAATCACACATTTAAAAGCGTGGTACTTAAACTAGGTTCAGTAAATAAATGTGGTAATCTTGAAAATCAGAGTAATTTACTAATATTTCAATATAACTTAATATTGATACAAAACTCACTGCATGTAAGTGAAGTTTAAGAAAATCCTGGTGAGTCCTTAGACAGTACTGTAGGGGAAGGAAACATCCTCACTTTTGTTGGGCCCTCTCATTGTTACAATTCTGTCATGTAATTAGAGTCACCTACAGACATAAAAGTACAGACTTTTTGAAATAATATGATGTGTATCAATGAGTAATGTAAAATTTATTGTATTTCTTATGATCAACAGAGTGAAAGACCACTATGGAATGCAAGGAAATATTTGCAAAGTATCCATCTGACAAGGGCTTAATAACCAGATTATGTAAGAAATATACAAGGGACTCAAACTACAGCACACACAAAAAATCAAATAATCTGATTAAAACTGGGCAAATAGTTGAGTGTAGTGGCTCATGTCTGTAATTCTAGGCTTTGGGAGGCCAAGACAAGAGGATCGTTTGAGCCGGGGAGGCAGAGTTTGCAGTGAGCCAGGATTGCACCACTGCATTCTGGCCTGGGCAATGGAGTTAGACCCTGTCAAAACAAAACAAAACAAACAACAACAATAAAAATACAGGACAAATAAGTTGCATAGATATTTCTCAAATGTAAACATATAAATGGCCAACAGATATATGAAAAAAATGCCCAATATTGCCAATCATCAAGGAAGTGCAAATCAAAACCACAATGAAATATCATCTCACCTCAGTTAAAATGGCTATTATCAAAATGACAAAAGACAACAGATGCTGGTGAGAATATGCAGAAGGAGAACTCTCATATATGGTTGGTGGGAATGTAAATTAGTACAATCAGTATGGGAAACAGTATGGAGGTACCTCAAAAAACTGAAAATAGAACTATGATATGACCCAGCAATCCCACTGCTGGATTGGAAACCAGTATATAAAAGAGATATCTGCACTCTCATATTTGTCACAGCACTATTCATGATAGTTGATTCCAAGTGTATTAGTCTGTTCTCACACTGCTGATAAAGACATACTCAAGACTGGGCAATTTACAAAAGAAAGAGGTTTAATCAGACTTAGAGTTCCACGTGGCTGGGGAAGCCTCACAACCAGGGTGGAAGGCAAAGAAGAGCAAGTCACGCCTTACATGAATGTCAGGAGGCAAAAAAGAGAGCTTGTCCAGGAAAACTCCCCTTTAGGATAGCCATCAGATCTCCTGAGATTTACTGTCATGAGAACAGCATGGGAAAGATTTGCCCCAATGATTCAGTTACCTTCCACTGGCCCCTCCCGTAACACATGGGAATTGGAAATGAGATTTGGGTGAGGATATAGCCAAACCATGTCACCAAGATATGGAATCAACCTACGTGTCCATCAGTGGATGACCGGATAAAGACAATGTGGTTTATAAACACAATGGAATATTATTTAGCTGTTAAAAGGAATGAAGACTGTCATTTGCAATAACATGGATGAAACTGGAGGTCATTCTATTAAGTGACATAAGCCAGGCAAAGAAAGACAAATACGGCATATTCTCTTTCATATTTGAGAGATAGAAACATGAATCACATGAAGATTGAGAGTTGATTGGTGGTTACCAGAGGCTTAAAAGGAGAGAAAAGAGGAGAGTATAAGGAGATACTGGACTAAGTTACAATTAGATAGGAGAAATAAGTTCTGGTGTTCTATTGCACAGTAGAGCATTTAGTTTACAGGGTAGCAGCCCTCAGGGGCTTTATCTTACTCTAGTAATTTGAAAGGAACAATGACTGGTGGAGGGATTCATAAAATTGAAATTTTTTTCATAAAAGTTTACCATACTATTCTAAATTTAATACCATTATATGAATGTTATACACATTATACAGATTTATATTGTGAACAATAATTTATTGTATACTTCAAAATAACTAGAAGAGAAGATTTGGAATGTTCTCAACACAAAAAAAGATCAATATTTGAGGTGATGGATATACCCATCACCCCAATTTGATCATTTCATATCCAATATCATCACAGATATATGCTGTACGCACATATCAAAATATCACATCTGCCATATAAATATGTACAATTATTATGTATCAATAAAAAGGATTACTCTATCTTGGCCTATTGCTTGGGGAAAATAATAGAAAGTGTAAGTGAATGAATAAATGAGGAAAACTGCTCTCTCTCGTGTGCTTTGCAAGATTAGAGCATTATTTTTGATTAATTTAAACTTATATAATTAAGTCAATATGAAGCATAAATAGGAAATAAAGTCAACTTCATATTAAATTTTTAGAAAAAATACAATGTCTATATTAAAATAAATGAACCTTCTTACATGATTTTTGAGATTGACAACTGACCAAAACCTATTACATACATTACATGGTATAATAAAAATAACTGCTCTGGCTACGTCTGGAAGCCTTTGCAGCTGCAAGGGTACTTCTTGGAAATAAAGTTTGTGTTTACACAGGTGCGGCCATATTTAACAAAAAAATTTTTTATGCACTATGCAAACAGCTGCCTGTCTGTTTTCTTTGGCAGAGTTCTTTCCAACTGAAACAACCTATATCAAGCACATCGCTCTCTGATACTTATATAAACAATACAGAAAAATTCCTGTACAAGGAAGAGGTTTCTCATAATGTGTCTTATAGATAAACTAGTAATGCAGAAGCCACTTGATTGGAGCCTGCTAAGAAAACTATGTCCTTAGTGAAATATTTACTGTCTAATATTATGTGTGCAAGCTGCTAGAGAAACATTAAGTTTTCAGGGTAGCAAGTATCAGGGGCTTTATCTAACTCTCATAATTTGAAGGGAATAATGGCTGGCAGAGGGATTCATAAAATTGAGCATTTTCTCATAACAGTTTAGTATTCTAATCTAATTTTAGTCTTTGCATAGATTGCTTTCCAAAACATGTAGTTGTAAAATATATTATAATATTTATTTTGTTAACAAGTAATTAAGAATGTCATATTTGAAAAGTTACATATATTTATAAAATCATACCTAAGAGTATTAATTTTGGTTGATTTTCTAACAAAAATTGACAGCTTTTACATTGTGCAATTTATTGTCTTGAAGGCAGAAATTCCTTACAGATAATGGGGATAAAACAGTTGATTTATCTCCTATTTCAATGTTTATGTTAAACTTTACTCATTAATTTAACAGCTCCTACAATGTTCCAGGCACTCACTATTCCAGGCACTGAGAAGAAAGAAATGAACAAAACAGACAAAAACTCTTACCCTTGAAGAACAAGTATGCTTCAGAAGACTGTTAAAAGTTACTGCTATAAACTATGTGAAAACTAGGAAAGTTGAATCAGAAATATGAATGATGTAGAGAATGTATGATGGGAGATAGAACAGCAGTGATGAAAGGAAAGTTCAACACAGAGTCCTTAGCTTATTAAAAGGTTTGCTCATGGTAGACCAGTTTATTCCTCACCACTAATTTTCCCTGATTAATTGAAAGAGATTCAGTAATTGAAATCTTAATTTCCCTATTATAAGGCAATCATAATTACAATTTCAATAGTTAAAATAGTTATGTAAGGGTTTCAAAACAAATAATATCCAAATCAGTAATCTTGGCCTTCTCTGAGACTTCTAGCCAGAGGCCAGGTTGTAGCAGAAAGGCTCCCTCAGACTGAAGACTCTGTCTAAAGCAAGTACCACAGATACTTGCCTCAAAAATCTCAAACACATGGGACAGCATTGATCCTCAAGGTTCTGAAATACAAATAGAGGTTTTCACGTGATAAAATACTTTGTGCTTTAGAATATATTTCTATCAATGTTTTATTGTTTAACAGCATAATATGCATTATTGAACACCTTACAATAATAAGTGTTAAGACAACACTTTAAACACTTAAAAAAAAAAAAACTTTCTAAACTGTTTAGAAGCCTTCATTCAAGTATGTTTGTAGAGACAAAGACTCTTTGCTTGACCAAACTTTAGTCACACTCCTAAAACCTTCTCTTAGGCCCATCTGTGCACTTGCTTGTAAAATTCAGTTTTACTGAAAACCCTGCTAAGTTCTAGCAAGAACCCTCTCTTCCACCATATCAGATAACCCCTTGATATCTCACTGGGTTCTTCATTCTTTACTATTCCCCAGATGATGTCTGATCACCCTGACTTGTCTTCAACAAGAATCCTGTTACTTCAGTTTCGCCAAAATTCTCCTCACCTCTGATGCTTCTCCTAACTTTCTATCCAGTGACCCCTCACTGCTCCATGGCTAAAAATTGCTACTTGCCCATGTTATGTTCAGAGCTGAGCGTCTTTCTCCTCTGAAGTCTCTTTGCCTCTAATGTGATAAACCTAAATAAAATCTGTTTTTACCACTTTAACTACCCTCCAGCTCTGGTTTTTCTTTGACCGTGTATTAGGTTGAAACAGCATTTATTCATTTTTGCATTGTAGCCTAAGCTCTATACGAACGAAACCAGTATTTTATATGAAAGCTGTGTTTATTCTTGGGCACATTCAGAGTGTTTCCGTGTATAATTACCAGACCATTCCTAGTTAATTCTAAAATAAAACGAATAATAAAATGTTCTCTTATGTGGTGAAAGCGAATATATGAATGAGTTTTTCATTTTGTGCCACACCTTTACCCTGGGAGGAGCCAATTCAAAAGATTGTTTACTACTACTAACTAACCTGTTTAAATGAAGTGTCGGTCAAGAAATCCAGACTCCTCACTGACCTGATAAAATATCCATGACATACTAGCTGTATCCCGAGGCTAATGGGAGAATTCAGGTAGGAGTTTTCCAAAATAAAAAGAGTAAATCATCATCACCATTAACACACGTACTAACAAATGCCTGATTTTTCTAAGTCGATAGAACATGAATGCAAGGGTATCTGCTTGAATATTTTTCCAGAAACCTTCAAGTTTAAGCAATGAGAAAAACAGAGCTGAAATCCTACAAAGAGATTTTCCTCATTACTCCTTCTTCAGAAGGGCTCTTCTGTGATACATAGTTACGCTCAGGAGTAATTCACAAAATTAGCTCAAGGGGATAGCCTTGATCTTTGTACTGTTAATTACCTTTCAAAGTGCGATTTCTTGGCTGGGTCTTACTTTTTCTCAGAAATTTTGCCATTCTTTTCACAATACATGTATCTCTGATTTGTGAAGAAAATGGTTGAGGTTTCAATAGATAAGCAAAAAAATAAAAGTCAAGAAAACTCTCTTTCTAACATTCTTTTATCCTTGCTTCTACTTCTTCATTTCCTTTTCTCTATTGCCTATTATTCTTTCTGATAATAAAACACTCTTGGCAGACAATATTAAAAAGTACAAAAATGTATAAAGAAGATAGTTAAAATCCCCAAAAATCCTATAATCCAGCGATGAATACCTACATTTTGATGGGCTTTCTCCCAGTCGTTTCATGGTGATTTTTCACATAATTAGTATTACTTAACTTGTCTTACTGGGCCAAAGAAAATGAGTTTGTTTAGAATTCTTCAAAGACAGCACTTTTCATTTTCGGACACAGACACTGACTCACACTTCTATCTTATATAAAATTGTCCATCTCATTGCAGCCTTACCAGTAGTTTATACTTTTACATTTTTTTGTATATGCAGTTATTTTGATTCTCATATCTTCAATGCTAGAAGTTAGTTTTTGTCATATCGTTAGTTTAGTAGCTATTTATGTTACACTGAATATTTTTGTCATTGATTGGTGTGTTCTTTATATTTTAATACTAACTCATTTTCATAAGGGTGGCAAGTATTTCCCATTTTTCTATTTGCATTTTAGTTTTATTAATTTCTTTAGTGGAGAGAAGTTGTTAATGTTTATATAGTCCAACATGTAGATTTCTTTAGTTATGGATTTTTACCTGTTTTGTATTTATAAAGACATTGCACATTCAAAGATCAGGAACATTTGCCAGCATTTTACAGATTTTTTTACAGCTTTTTATTTGTAAAATTTAATTGGCTAATCCATCTGGAATTAATTTTTGTTTCATGAAATGAAGTTTGCCACTCCTTTATCATTTTACACTGATTTCTTTTTCCTCAGACTGCTTGACTGTCTACTATTATATTATTAATTTTCTCTTACACTACCAGAATGTTTCATGCTGGAGGTAGAGGCGCTTTGTCTATTTTGTCAACTGCTGAAGCTTCAGGGACAGTCTCAGTCACGCACTTGATTTTGGATCAGTATTTGTGGTGTTTTGTTTTGTTTTGTTTTGTTTGTTTGTTGTCCCACCAGCTTTATTGAGGTATAATATAGAAGTAAAAATTATAAATATTAAGGTATACAACATGTTTGATATATATGTATGATTGTGAAATTATTACCGCAATAAAGCTAATTAACATATATGTCACCTTACATAGTTACCATTTGAGGGGGGTTGGAAAGACTACTTAAGGCCTACCCTCTTCGCAGAGTTCAACTATACAATACTTAACTGTAATCTCTAGAACTCACCCATCTTATAACTGAAAGTTTGTACACATTGGTCAACAGCTCCCACTTCCACCATCCATGAACCAAATCCCTGGTCACCGCCAGTCTACTCTGTTTCTATGAGTCTGACTTTTTTAGATTCTACATATAAATGAAATTTCACACCAAAAATAAAATTTAATCATGTATGTTTGTTATAGTTGATTTTGACCAAACTTTCAAATGTAATATTGAATTAAATGACTAAAATCATCAAAATTGATAATAATTCCATTTTACAGATGAGGTGACTGTGTCTGGAAATGAGGACCCATCAGGCAAATTTGCAGCCAGAATTAACAGTGAAACAGGCCCTAGTTTTATTTGGCAACTTCAATCATTCTTAGTGATCACAGACAAAAGAATATCAGAAAACAAATGATTTTGTGGAGAAAACCATAGAACCATTGATCTTTACTCTTCACCTTAAATTTCTAGTGAAGGTAAGTCTTTCAAAACAATATTCTTAAACATACTTTGGTGCCTAGTAAAAGAAATGTGAAGTTTTATATAAAAATAATTATACCAATTAAAACTTAATTATATGATTAAAGCCTAATTATACCAATTTTATTCCTAACTATAGATAAAGTCAACAAATTTGTGGGCTTTTTCCCTCCTTGGGAAAAAGGAGAAAGAAAAATTATATATATTTCACTCAAAGTATTAAGGTAGTTTCTCTAAAACAGTTTCTTTTTAAATATGATATGCAAAACACCCCTAAGCCTTAAAAATGTGAGGTTAAGTGAATATTTCTTCATCAAATTGCTAAAGGACTCTATGCTTATATGGCTAAATCCACTTTTGAAGTAATATTAGGCACCTCTTGTTAAAACGAACAGAAGTCATACCCGTAATCCAGAAGAGAATCAAGCATAAATTTTGGGTTTCCAAATCTTTCAAAATTACTCTTCCCAAATCAAAACTGTCTCAGGAATCCTGAATCATTTTAACCAAGTATGAAGCAACGTTGTAATGCTGTGGGAAGAATGCATGGCAATGAACTGATTACAATGAATTATTTTAAAATTAAATTAAAGACAAAGAAAAGCCCTTGATTTCTTAATCATTTTTTACATATTTTATTTTATTAACATTGTGAGTTATTTTCCTGGAGAACAAAATATAAGCTCTTGCTAATAGACACACTTTGTGTTAGTCGGTGCTGGTACAATTTAGTAGGTTTTCTAAGTAACTCATTTATATCTGCCACCCAATTAACTACATATTATTCAAAAATGTTTACTCCTTAGAATAAGAAGTTATATATATTACATACCCCAGTCAAGCTTCTTTCTTTCCTTAAAGTCCAGACATATACTGAGAAGACAATAAAATGTATCACTTTCCCTGAAATCACTCCCTTCACTTTATTTATCCTTTAGATAGATCGTAATGCAGAGAGTGTTTGTTGATTGGTTTGTTGAGGCACATAGGCAAAAATATTGGGTGGAGAGTAGAAACAACTGGGTTCTAGCTAAAGTTCTGCTGGTATTACTACCACTCCTACCAATATCTGTATTCGTTGAACATTTGTCATATGTCAGTCACTGTGAAAAAGGCTTTATTGACATTCAATCATTTAATCCTTTCAGAAACCCATTGTGCAGATAAAGATCCCAAAGTCCCAAGAGGTCAAGTAGCATTTTAAGGGTCACTTGCCTGACTCTTACCTGATCTTTGCCTCATTACTGTTGTATTCTGAATCTTGTGTTCCTGGAAATTCGTATATTGAATGAAACCTAATCATCAATACACTGGTCTTGAAAAATGGGGCTTTTGGTAGGTTATCTTAGGAGCTGGGCCTTTGGGATTAGTGTCGCTGTAACAGAGGCCACAGAGTGCTGCCTTGCCCCCTCTACCATGTGAAGACACAGCTAGAAGGCACCATCTGTAAGTCAGAGAGCAGGCCCTCCCCCAGACACTGAACCTACTGGTGCCTTGATCTTGAACTTCCTATATCCTCCAGCACTGTGAGAAATAAACGTCTGTTGTTTTATAAGCCACCCAGTTTATGGTATTTTGTTATAGCAGCCCAAACGAAGACACCTGGCAAGCAGTAGTGCTGGGATATGAATTTAGATTTTTCTGCTACAGACTCTTAATATAATGCTTTCTGAATCTCAAGATTGCCATCAGTAAATGAGTCAGTTTAAGTTTGGGTCTAGGTTTTCTTTAGCCCCAAAATTATTTTTCCAAAGGCACAGAGGAACAAGATGAAAATTAAATACTCTAGTTGAAGCATAGGTGGGATCCCAAAGTGTTCTCTGTCTAAGGCAGCTCACCCCTCCCCTGGATGCTTGTGAGGACATTCTCTAGAACCTGTAGGAATCTGTGGAACATTAAATGAAAACACCAGATGCTTGAGACTACTTTCAAAGTATTTTCCGGGTCTGTAAGTTACTGGTTAAAGTGAAGAAAAACATACACTTTTATGAAATTTGGCAACAGGTTAACTTAAAGAAGAAGCAGAATGCTTGGCTATTCTGTCTCCCTTTGATCTTCTGTGTTGGGTGGATACGGTGTTTTAGTGCATTTACACACATATGCAGAGACTAAGCCATTATTTTAATAGTGGTGTCTGAGAACCGAAGAAATGTATATACCAAACCTGACTCTTGAAAGAAAAACATACAGTGGACATAAATGTCATTTTTTTTTAATCATTGGCTACTAATTTGTAACTCCCTTTTCTTTCGTTGCTTCACTTAGGTTCAAATTTCCCAGCAGCATCACTTTTTAAGAATATAAAAAATTAATCCTATGTGAGTAGATGACATCTCTTAGTTTATCCTGCTCTTGCCATTGTCTTAGGCAACATCACATCTGTCATAGTACTGAATTTTAGTTCTCTGCTTGTTAGCCTCCTGGATGAAAAAAAAAGGCAAGGAGCAATCTGCTTCTGAAAACAGCTGTGGAAACATGTGGTCTAAGGGAACATGAAAAATTCAATTCAGCAAATATATAGTGAGCATCTATTATGTGCAAGTCCCTGTGCTAGGGACTTGCTGGGGAGGTGGGTAGGGAATATAAAGACAGGATCTTTGCCCCAGGGAATCTCTCAGTCTTATGGGAAATACAGACATGACACAATAGCCAAATTAAATATAAAAAAATAAAGTGCATGCTAAAAATTATTAGCTGTGAGGTTGAGAGAATGATTTGCTCTGAATAGCAGAACCTAGAATGGCATCTGAGCTGGACCTGAAGGGCAGGTGAAATGTGGGAAGAGTACCCAGGGGTTCATAGTTATTAGGCCGTTTGGTTTGAGTGAGTTTGGCCCAAGTCTTGGTTTTCACTGCAGTGTAGTCTTATTTTAAATCTTGTTTCTGATGTGCCTCTCCTCAGCTTCAAGAAGTCATTCAGTGATCAAGGGAGAAGTAGCAATGACATTGGAATAGCAACAAAACAAGGGTGACACCGAATCTTTATTTTCTCCCTTTTTGTTTTAATGTACCAATGCAATCATTTCTACAAACACAGACTCCTTCACATGGCTCAATACTGCCCCATCTTTTTCCAGTCATACCATTTCCAACTTTATGTCTACGTCCTTTCCATTTGAATTACTATAATGGCCTCCTAGATGTTCCCACCGCTTCTAAGTCTTGCTGCTTGTTTTTGAAACTATTCTCCCCCAGGAAAGAGCCACCAAGGTAGTTTCGTAATGGAAAAGTCTGATTCCATGATTCCCCAAATTAAAACTTCTGAATTGCTGTACATTACTCTCTGTATAAAACCCAAACTCTAAAAGACAAGACTTGTCTGGTCTTTCACCCAGTCCCTAGATAGCTTTCTAAATGTAGCCCCTGCAATTCCTCCACGTCCACTGTATGCTACAACTGCACTGCTTGCAGATCTCTCAATGATTCACACTCTTTCTTGATGCCTCCTTTGAACTAAACCTTTGCCCGGGAGCTTTTCTCTTCCACCCCAATATTTTGATTGGCTAACTCATTTGACCCCTGGGTTCCTGTTTAGATATTGCTTATTCCTAGAGGCCTTCGCTGACCTCCACGTCTAGACTAAATCCTTCTCCTGTGGGCTCCCACAGTCCCGTGCAATTATTCTCATATTCTGTATTACATTTGCTTGCTTACTTATCTATATCAGATATAAGGCCGGGATTGTGTTTTGTAAAGGAAGGAAAGAAGTTAGTTGAGGCAGTAGAAATTAAACCCACTTCTCCTTGTCTAGAAGACAATGCAGAAATACTATGGCAGCAGTAGATGCTAAATAATGCACATCTGGTTTTAAAAAGTCTTTTTCAGGGAATTACATTTCATTGGAAATAAATTGGTAGGTCAGCCTTCCCTACATTAAAGATGGAAAGTGTAATGAGTGTGAATAAATGTCTCTTTATGTCATTAAAATTTTACTTTTAATTTATACCTTTTCCCCCCAAGACTAACATAGGTTTATCAGCCATTCTGGAGGGAAAACTGCATAAGCAATTCTAAGTTCCCAATATTCCACAAGTTTTTAAAAAATGTTTGTTTTTAGTACGTGTGTTGACAATAGTGCTGATAGGGAAAAATGGGATATTTACACTACAGAAAGAAAGAAATTTGAAACTTATACCTCTCCTCAATGAATATCAAATTCTTAATTTGGTTACATGGTATTTTGTCTGAAATGATAATATTTTAGAAAAATTTTGAGAAATGTTCTCCTATTGATCCTCATTCACTGGGTAGGACTGACTCTAATAAAGTTTATAATCCACAATCAAATAAATATTGTTTAATAAAATAACTTTCATGGAACCAACCTAAGTATCCATCAATGATGAATGAAGAAAGAAAATGTGGTACAAACACACAATGAAATATTATTCAGCCATAAAAAGAATGTAATCCTGTCATTTGCAGCAACATGGATGGATCTGGAGGTCATTTGGTAAATGAAATAAGTCAGACACAGAAAGACAAATGTTGCATGTTCTCACTCATACATGGGAGTGAAAAAACTGAATCTCATGGAAGTACAGCATACAATGTTGGTTACCAGAGGCTGGGAACGGAAGAGGGAAAAAGAGATGAAGAGAAATTGTTTAGGAGGTACAAAAATACAGTTAGATAGAAGGCTAGTTGGATAGAACTTTTAGTATTCGATAGTACACTAGGTAATGTATAGTTAAAATTTGTTGTTTATTCAAAAATAGCTAGAAGAGAGGATTTGTAACGTCCCCAACATAAAGAAAAAAATAAAAAAAATAAATGTTTTCAGGGATGAATATCCCAGTTACCCTGATTGGATCATCACACACTGTATACAGGTATCAAAAATATTATCTGTACCTTCAAAATATGTACAACTACTATATATCAATTTTTTAAATTAAATACATAAATTAACTTTCCTTTAAAATATTAAAGGCATCATCTTGTCCCTTTTTTCACTGAATTTGCCTAAATCCTATGACTCCTATTGATATCTTTTAGCATCCAGGATTATAGCTCTACATTAGCAAGAGGTTCATGCTAGCTCTTGGCAGATTTTATTATGTAATTTTTCTTTAACTACTCCAGGCTTCAGCTTGACTAGAATCTCAGCAACCTCTCACTGTTTCAAACAGCAATGCCTTTCATCAAGAATAAGGACATTAAAGGGAAAAAATGACAAAAAAATAAAATGAAACATGTGTTTTAAGAGATTTGAATAAGATATTTTAGTAAGCCAATTTCATGTCACCATCTTGAAAATTTACAGCAGTCAGCAATGTAAACATGTACTTGACAAACACCAGCAGCTTGCAGACTGCAAAGTTCATCTACTCATTCAGCGAGGCAGATGTTTCATTTAATACTCTTCATACTATAGATTAGGATTATTTTTTTTTTCTTTTCCTCTTTTTTTTTTTTTTGAAAGGAGAGGGGGAAAAAATTCCCTGACATGCTACTAATATCATCTCACACTGTGGGCCAGATGGTGAAAAATGCAAAGGCTGCAGCTCAGTTTATGTACTATATTGTGGGGGGAAAAGGAATTTTGTTTCAGAATGAGTTTCAGCTTGATCATTTGTTTCTGTAATCTAAACATGAGTCAATGAGTAAAGTAGTACCAGTCGAACTTCAAAAAGTTCCTGAGAGTAAGTGCTTTAAAATGTAATGCATCTGGAGGAAGCGCCTACAGCAATTCAGCCTACCACATCTAGAAGAAACAGGATGAGAAACTTGGGTGGTTGGCTTCGTGAAGGATCCTTTACAAAGACAGTTGACCAAAGAAAAACTTACATATTATCATTACGTCATTTGGTTTTGGATGAAGATTTTCTGAATGTTTTTCTCTTCTGCTTTTCACATAGTTTGTATCATTTGCATTTAGGACTATGACCAGCTTTAGAACTATGTCTATTTACCTGCACCTTTGTGGTTAATAATTTTGGAGAATAAAAAACTAACTGTTAAGTTCCTAGTCATTAAACACTGGCGTTTGAAGGGAAATCAGAAATCACCCAGCTCCACTTCTTTATCTGTATGAGGCAATGGAAGCCCAGAAGGGATAAAAATCTTGGTAATATGTGCCCTTCTGGAAAACTGGGAGATAAATGAAAGCAATCCCTGTCCGGCATCGATGATCTGTTATACAGTGGAAATTCCACAGCTTTTTATCATATTTTTAAATAGAGCCACAGCACCAATAATCTTGAATAAGCAGAGTCTGCCTGCCTTGTTTTCAGTATTAATTATTCACATCCTATGGCTTTTCCATGAATGTTTTCACCACTGGTAGGATAGGAAACAAACAGGGACATGTCAAAGACACCAAACTGCTATGATTTTCCTAATTCAGGGTTTGATTTAAATCATGCGGGTCAGGGAGGCAGGGTTCTGGTTCTGTTGTTCAAATTCGAAGGGGCGAATTGTTATGTTGGGAATAAGTTCATCTTCCGGGCAATGGCTCTGACCGCCTTTACCCACGTATGTGTCAGAGGAGCGTCCAACCATAACCACTTCTTGGTGGGGCAGGCAGATATTCCACCTTTAGAAATGTGCCCTAACATGCCAATACCTTCTTCATTTTGTTTTATCTCCCTTATCTCTTTTATGATCTTTTATGATCCGGACAACTTTTACTAACATGCTACCAGCCTTCCCCAATGTTCCCCCTTCTTGATCATTAGAGAAAAATTTGTCTTGCTACTTACCATCCCTGCTCCTCTTTTCTCCTAAGGAGAGTCTAGGATTTGCTGGCCTGATATTCAGACATTTTGTAATGCTGAATCACGAGAATGGAAAGAGACATACAAAAATAGGAAGAAAAGAGGAAAAGGGTAAGGATTCTAGATTGCTTGCTCTAGTCTAGACTTTATTGAGAAAAATCTGGATAATTGGAAAGTAGAGAGGACGTTTTAAAGAACTCAGGGAGGCTAAGATGTTGTACATATGAGAGTTAGGATGGAGAGAGAGAGGGAACCATGGAAAGATGTGCAAGAGAAATTGGCAAGAGGGTCCAGGTGAAAGGCTAAGGAGAAGCTATGAGATGGAGAATTGGGGAGAAAGGGAAGATAGTTTAAGAAATGTTGCTATGAACCAACATGGCACATGTATACATATGTAACAAACCTGCACATTTTGCACACGTACCTAGAACTTAAGTATAATAAAAATAATAATAAATAAAAATTTTAAAAAAGTAAAAAAGAAAGTTGCTATGATTTTGAAATATATTATAAATAATTATACATAAGATTGGAGTAGTGTTTTTTCTAAGTTTCTTCTGGTTCCTGGACTCTGAATACAGCTCAGTGTAGATACTAGGCTAGACTGATTCCCAATACTTAAGGGGATTCCACTGGCTCTCTTTTCCTCTCTAACTTTGCCATCAGCACTGGGCATTAGAAAGAGAAAATGTATGGGTGTCTTAGAACAATAAAAGCCTTGTACAAATTCCAAGTGTTATTATTTTCATCAGTGTTAGCTTTTGACTAAAGCATGTATCTTTTGAAATAATTGCTCCCTCTAAGTTCCTCTCCCTTCACTGATAAGCATGCATATAAGCATTATAACAATTTTGTCAGTGTTCAGGAGAGGAGATCCCTCTCATACCAGCTAGAGGCCTTTTGAAAATGTATTTACCAACATTTCACAAATTCAGTGTGGTTAGTGGAGGTCGGGAGCATGGGGATGATCTAGGGCAGCGGTTTTCAAAGGCTAGGCTGAGCCCATGATAAAATGTTTACTGACACATTGCAAAAGTTAAAAAAAAAAAAAAAGATAAAAGGACAATGTAGCAAATTTATCAGAAAGCCAAGTTCATTTAGTTTAAGTGATTATATTTCTATATTTTTTGTATTAAAATATCATTTCTTCTATGAAATGACAGTGTTAGTAGATGGTAATATTATGAGAGCAAAATATATGTAACCACTCTCTTTTAAGTGGTCTACATTCTTTGATGCTTTTTCTGATGTATGAAGCCCAGAAGATAAGGAATCACTAATTCAAGGCTCTGAGGCTGCAATGTTCTAAGTGCATCCTACAGACACAAAGGAACCTAACTTTCTATTAGTGTAACTTCTAATAATTAGCAAAGCTCTAATTTAACAAATTTAATTAGCAGAGATACATACAGAAAGATAATGCAGGTATTTTTAGTAGATGATTGTGCATTTCCAAACCAAGTGAAACTACTACTGCTAAACTTAGGAAGAATGTTAAGGAATGGTAAAGGGTTTTTATATGATTCATTAACTAGACTATAAGGTATTGAGGGTATCTTATTTGACTTTGACTATCTAGAAAGCAGCCCTGTACTTGGAGAAGTGCCACTGTTCAATGAATATTCATTTAATGAAATATACTTCAACCTGGAGAATGCACTAGTGGTGAATACATAAAAAAAGATGCAACTTATACAGTTAACCAAAGTATTTTTATTATCAAAAATGTTTAAAGCATAAAAGAAAATTCAAGCAGTAATTTAACAAACATCCATGTGCTTGCTACAGAAACAATTGCAAACAGTAATATTTTGTTTGATTTCATTGACAACTTTTTTTCTTTAAAGAATAAATATTTAAATGATGTTGAATTTCTTTTATCATCACCAATCACATTATCTCTTTCCCTTTGAGAATTAACTATTTTTCTGCAATTAGAATGCAGCATTCCAGGTATGCATCATTTCAGGCTATTTTAAAAAATGCATTCATAAAAAATATATAGTACTAATTTGTATTCTTTAAAAATAACTAAGTAGAATTTCTATTGTTATGCTTCTGCATTGATTTTTTACACATGATTTTAAAAATCTATTAGCTTTAAAATGTGTGTATCTAGTTAATTTTAACCTTTATAGAGTATTTGATAGTATGCATATCTTTAATATACTATAAATTGCCAAATTACCCTCCAAGATGTTTCCTAAATTTAAATTCCAGTCATACACACACACACACACACACACACACACACACACACACACACACACATATATTCTTGCTCATTTTTTTCAACTACATAACAGAAAAATACCCTGAACCCCAAACACTATTTGTTGGACATAACAGTTGTCATATCCCTCTCTTATTATTTTGAGATGGAGTCTCCCACTGTCACCCAAGCTGGAGTGCAGTGGCACAATCTCTGCTGACTGCAACCTCTGTCTCCTGGGTTCAGGCGATTTTCCTGCCTCAACCTCCAGAGCAGCTGGGATGACAGGTGTCTGCCATCTCGCCCACCTAATTTTTGTGGTTTTGGTAGAAACAGGGTTTCACCATGTTGGACAGGCTGGTCTCGAACCCCTGACCTCAGGTGATCCACCCACCCTGACCTCCAAAAGTGCTAGGATTACAGGCATGAGCACTATGCCCCGCCCTGTCAATTACTTAATTTACTTATTTAATAACTTTTAGATATACACTAAATAGTAACTTGAGGGTTGTTTTATACTGTCTTGATATTGTTCTTTGTTGAAACTGTTAGAAACAAAATGAGAGAACTTTATGACGTGGAACCTGTAGACCATAGATAACAAAAATTGACTATCAGTTGTATGATTATGAGAAAAACTTCTAAAATCTCTTTATATTATTTAATTGGGAGACAACTGACCAGATTACTCAAAGGGATAATGGGTTATCAAATTTTCACGAATTCAGTAATCTTAATGATGATTATTAAATTTCTATATTTGTAGAAGAAAACAATTCATAAATATACGATTGCACTATTAGTAACATATGCTCCAGTTTTCTATCAGTGGAGAAATATAGTAATTATCACTAGGACCATTCTCTGAAATTAAGAAGTACTGTAGATAAATAAGGAAAAGGAATGCCATTTATTTTTTAACACTCTAAAGGCAAATATATCTACTTATTATCCTTTTCCATAACCTGACACAATGACAATGGAATAGAAGGTTGTCACAGCATAATAGTACCTGTCTGGGAAATTAATACTGAGGTAAAGCCAAAGCATTTATCAAAAATATCTGTTGAAGTGAAGGGGAAATGGTTATTTTTTCAAAGTTGGAGACATTGATCCTGTGATAATGTTCTATTAAAATGACTTTATTTCTGTTACCCCAGTTGGCTGCTTTTGACATAATCATTTTTAAAAAATAGCATTTGATGTGCTCTGGTTCAACTTCTTTCTTAGGGATTTATTTACCAACATGTGCTTCCCTTTAACCCGTTGACACACGTATTTGAAGCCTTGAACAAGGTAAGAACAGGTCACCTCTATACATCTGCTATTCCTCCTTCCATGCCGGCATCTGAATTACTGAATTAAACTGAGAAGAGATGGAAGACTGATGTTTACCATTAAGGACACCAGTCTGTGCATTTCCTTCTCGTTTAGATGCCCACCTCAATTTCCACTGAATGACCTCTAGGAAAAGATCATTAATTCCACACCATTGATGGTTGTCTCTCTGGAGCCTAAAGAAAGAATAGCACTCCAGCTTCACTCTTATCCCTGTTTTATTGTAAAGCTGAAAATGTTTTATTGTAAACATGAAAACTTAGGATAGCCTCACATCGGCCAGCTCAACCTCTGTAATTTATCTCTTCGCAAATTAAAGTTTTCTACAAGCTTTCCATGCTTGAAAGTTTATAGATGTCTACAAGTATTTTTATATAAAGGGCTGCCATATTAATAGAATTTAAAAGTACAAAAGTAATGTGAAAATTATAAAGCATGATTTGGGAAATCACATTAAAGGCAGGACAGGTGTTTCAGTTATCTGTTTATTTCCACTGAGACCATCATGGAAATTTACATATAACACATTTTCAATAAATAGTCATTAAATGAGTTACTAAAAGAATGAGTCTGACAAAAATATAAATTTGTTTTTCATTTTTTATGAGATCTGAGCAAGCTACCTAGGATCTTGAGTACATCAGACTCTCCTTCTAACACGGGCATAGTGCTAAGCAAGAAAAAAGAAATGTTTCTTCAGTTTTAGAATCTAGCCTGAAGTGTCTCTAAGACAGAAATGTGTCAGTAGGTCTGGTCTATCATTGGATAAACTTTAGAAATACTCTCATGGAAGCTCTAATTTAAAGTGGCCTTTGCAGATAAGAGAAATCCCAACCCTTCAGAAGAACTTCATTTTTATGTCATAAAAGATAATATTCTAAACGTATGAAATAGTTCATCATTACATTTGATTCATTCTCTATGTATTTTTATTTGTTAAAATGTTTGCTACCTTATCAATTAGGTAAAATGTATCATTTGTTTTAAACAATATAACAAAACATTGGCCCAATAAATCTTGACCTAAGTTTCGTGTTTTACACGCACATGCACACACACAAATAATACACAAAAGTGTTTCTAGGAATTATAGCTCTAATCTTTGGTTACTTTCACATGAGTGACATCTTAGCACAAGCCACACATAAATTAGAGACAGCAATTTGGTCCTATGAAAATATAATAGAAGTACATAAAGTACAATCGACAGTAAGACATTTGTTGTATAATAGCTTACCAGCCTTTCTATAATATGTACCCAGTGGCTGCTCAACAAATATTAATTGATGATAATGATTATTTGCAAAAGTCACTGAACTTCCTTCAAGAAATAAAACCATAATGAATATCTGGTATGTGAATTGTGTTTCACCTGAGGGAAGAACTGGTAAACAGAGGCACTGTGCATTGCTTATAGGTGATCACCAGTTTTCTATGGCTCATAAGACGGTTTTCTTCCTTTGTACCATGGTGTTTTATATCTTGAGCCTCACATACCACCCACCTCCTGCGTAAAATTTACACAAGCATTGAAAGATTGTGGAATACCCAAGGAAATCATTTTTCAGTCGATTGAGTTCTTAATGGAAAAAGCTCTCTGAATGCTATCTTACAAATTAGAAGATCCCCTGCTTTCTAAATAGTTCAATTGAAACCAGCTTTGTATTTATCCTCCGGGTCATTCAGGCTGAAATGTTGTTAAGTCTTAAGTCCAAAAGTCAGACTTTTAAAGGTAAAATGTCAAGTCCTTTTAGGCTTCAACTGACCTTTTAAACCAGATTAGGGATTTGAAGCATTACACATGGATTTCTACATTTTATATCCTCATATTTAACAAATGATCAAATATAACTCCCAAGAATACTATTTTTACAAGCTTGACATTTCGGGTCTGAGAGGTGGCTGTCTGACTCTTTTTACATAAATTTATTGGTAGGGGATTCAGTGAATACTTTGGTCTTTCTCACCTTCATTTAACTGAAGAAACTTTGTATTTTTTCCTGTATGGTGGACAATAGCCAATGTCTTAAAATCATCACTAAAAGATGCAAAATTGCCAAGTCTTTGTATCTCTTTAACTCAAGGTTAAAGTAGAGTAAGTAACAGATTCTTTGTAATGAATCATGTCCAATACATATTCCAAATCGCAACTGTCTTGAGCCCTTACTTATCCTTTGTTCTCTACAGGATTTTGCCCACAAGTAGTTCATGGTATTGAATTTCCTTGATCCTTCGTCCTGGAACTATTTGCTATTGTTGCTCTTCTACCTTGGTTCTTAGCCTTGGCTAAGCATTAGTCATCTAGAGAGATTTAAAAAAAATGCCCAAGCTGAACTCCAGATTAACTAAATCAGAATCTCTGGGACTTGGACCCTGGCATCAGAGTTTTTAATGCTTTCCGGGTAATTCCTCCTGTGTGGCCAAGGTTTTACACCACCCCACAGAACTCAACTATGTAGTAATAGATATTCATAAAGTTACTAGGAATAGTTTAATTGTGAAAACAAGGAGTGAGAGGATTTATTTGTGCACCTTGTATTTAACTTCCAATATTTGACAGGGAAGGCCCCAATATCTATTTATTTAACAAGTATTATTTAACAAGTATTTAACAAGTATAATTGAGATCCTTTCATATGTAGGACAGCAGAGGGAACACAGTGGTCCTTGCCTTGATGTGTAGTGTTCAGTAGGATACATAGAAGAATATGCATAAGAACGTCATACACATTTCAGACTCTCAGACTTTTCCATGGGCTGCGGTTAGCAAGATTTATGATTTCCGGAAAGTTAAAGTAAGGACACACAAGCTAACACTGCATCCCAACCCTCAACTCCTATGTGGTTCCATACAACTCTTTACTAACTCCTGCATCTTTTCATGAAGTCAAGATAATAATCACAGGGAAGAATACTCTTTTTCAAGACTCTCTATTTTTTGTAGGCTTCCTTTTACTCAATGACAAGTGCAACAGCAACTGTACAATGCAGATGTGCTTCTGAATCCCCATGACAATCTCACTCATCGCAGGAAGTGATGCTTGCTGTAATGAAGAAGGCTCTGTATAAAGCTATTAGTGACCGTACTATTACTTAAGAGCAGAAAATAAGTGCCAGCGAAGATGAGAAGACTGAATTGCTCATGAATTACATCATTCATTTTAAATGGGAATCAAATGCTCAAAAGGGCCAATTGAGGCACACAGACCCTGAGTGTGGATCATTTTACATGACTATAGACTGCCTTTCAGCTGACTACCATAATGCCAAAAGAAATCACTTAACTGGGAACTCAAACCATCTGATTCTTAGTACAGCTTTGAAGGGCTTTGCTTGTGTGTTGACTTCCTGTTTGGTTTGAGTCTTTAGGTCCTAAAGTCCTCTGGATTTTTGCTGGGCATACTAAGATAGGTGAAGGAGTCCCCAAGGCACACCTTAAAAGTCATTTTGAAATGGGCCATTCATAGTCTGTTAAATTGGAAAAATTCCGATGTGAGAGCCTGAAAGAGAGTGCATTTGGCCTGTATCTTGAATAATAAATATGAATTCCAGTGTTACATGGAAAGAGTCTTCTTTAAGTTTAAGGGCACAGTATAAGCAAAGACAGGTAGAAGTAAATTAGAGGGCAAATTCAAAAAACAAGGAATTGTCCATTCGTGCTGTTGTAACAACACAGTGACATTAACAAAATGGAAGCTACAGAAAAAAATGTTTTGTTTTATCTTGGACAATGTTGAGCATGGTTTGAATTACTCTCTGTACATATTGCAATATTTTTTAAGAGGGCCAAATAGGTAATCTAGCTCAAATCTATAATCTTATGGGGGAAAAAAAGCCAAAACAAACAATGAAGGAAAGAAAGAAATGTGGAGAACATCACAGAACTAGAGGCAAAAGACAGATGCCCTGAGTTTTTCCACTGAAATAGCCGATCTTAAAAAACCCATATCTACCTTTAAATCCCAACTATTTCTATGTCAGGCCACAGAAGCATGCTAAAAATAAATGCATATATCTTTGACAATAATTTTTAAATAGTCATTTTAAATGAACATTATCATTGGAAAATGTCACAAAATCTTAATTTCTAGCAATAACAAATGACAATAGCAACTCAACCCACATAACTTAGAGAAGTGATTTCAGGTCAATCATTACCACACATTTTGGAAGCAGTTCACTTGCAACATTACTGGTCTCTCTATGGGGAATGCAATCACTTCTGTTTTTCCTAGTGGATACTCCTCTGCATTAACAATAATTTGCTCATTTGAATTGCACTAAAGACCATTATCAGACTCAAAAGAGTAAAGTAAAAAAAAAGTACATAATGACCACTTCATTTTCATTGCCAGTTATGCATTCTTTTTCAGTTTACCTACTACTATTTCATTGTTGTTGTTTTTGTCAGATTGTTATTTCTCAGAAAAAAGTGGACATATTATTTTTAAAAATCATAGTTCCAAAACAAAATATGTTACAGGATACACCCATACTGGAAATACATATTATTGTTAATGATTTATTTTAGTGTATGTTCAAATCCAAAAGATAGTTCAGGTAACACTTATTTATCTTCCATGGAACATGAATATAGAAGTTATAGTTTAGATTCAAATAACAACTTTTTGAAGGTTGTAGTTGAACCAAATGTCTGAGAGAGTGTAGAGATTGCACACTCATCTCTCCAGGATGATTTATATACAATCTTGTCTGGTAGAAGACAAGAGCTCGATTTCTCAGAGTCTCTCTCAAAATGCAATTAGAATAATAGATGTTTCAATATTTTCATGAACTCTCACCTCCTTCATTTTCTTTGGCTAGAATTAAAAGGCTTTATAGATGAAAGATGCTGAGATTGCTATCAATAATTAATAGCACAATATTATTTTCAAACAATCTGTGAAAAAGTTAAAGGATTTTAGTGTCATATGAAAATAACATTGAGGGTCTCTGTATGGAAGAATTAGTTAACAATTATCTACGTGACATTTCCTGCACTGAAATGGGATACACGGTGTACTACTAATGACATGATGGTGAATTAATTCTTCCTAGCTCTACACTTGCATTTAATATAGTAGTCACTAGGTTCATGACCATACCTTTTATACACAGAAAAACAGAAAAGGGGAATAATAGCTATGAAATACAATCTTTGCTCTTTTGGTGAATGCTATATCCTTGCTGGGTAAAACAGCCAACATAGTCTTACTTTTTACTTCAAACTGAAGTAAGCAGTGCAGCATAGGAGCTGAAAGGCTGAGGCCTGGGAACATAAAGATATGTAAATTATATTTCGTGTGCTAAAGAAACTCAAAACTAATTGGAGGTTACCGACAATTAGAATTAAATGTGATAATAGAATTGCAGTCAATAGTTCAGAATTTAAACTTGGAAAGAAGTGGTTTTAAATCCTGGCTCTTTTATTTCAGTGGTATATATATACACACACACACACACACACACACACACACATATATATATATTCAGTTCAATATATGTTAACTATAATGCAAATTAGTTATAGTGCCTTCATCTGTATCATAGTTAACGTATATTGAGTCCTTCTCCATTAAGTATCACACATTCTTCTAAGGATATCCTGTGTATCAATCATTCAGTTCTCACAATAACCATTTCATCACTCTCATTTTGTGGATGATGAATCTGAGGCATCTGGAGTTTATGTAACTCATCCTAGGTATGAGAGCTGGGAGACAGTAGAGTTGACATTCGAACAAAAACAGCTTACTTATTAGCAATAGTACCTGCCTGCTAGGTAAGCATGAAAGATGATGATGAGATCAGAACAATGAAGTGATTAGCACAGAGCTTGGCACAAAATAAACACTGTACATTTGACATATATTTATCAACATTATCACTGTCATTGCTGTTGTTGATGTTACCACGATTATTACTAATACTCCATCTACTTGTATACAGAAGAAATTCAAAAGGGAGAGATTATATATTAATAATACAACTGGCTTGACTAAGCAAAGCTGAATAAATTTTTCATATTAAATAGACTGACATTAATTTCCAGTAATTATAGCAAATACAAACTAGTGAACATTTCAAAGTTTGTCTTTCTTAAAAATTGTTATTTTCCTTTAATCCCACTGCAACTCCCTGTTTGGAGGCATTTTCCTCCTATTAGCACTTTCATAGAAAAAAAAAAAAAAAAGTCACTCAGAGCAGGTAAGGAATGAATTGTAAAGTGATCAAGATACTTAGTTGGCAAACCCAGAAATTTGAAAGGGCTTTCTGATATTTACTAGCTTTTAGAAAGACTGAGTATGAATGACAAATATTCATGCTATGTAAAAATACTCAGTGAATTCAGGAAAGGAAGAGGCATAACACCTCTCCCAAATTCAACATTGGTAATTTTGCATCATTTGGATTTTAAAAATAGCTTGTTTTAATTCGTATTTTAATTTTTTGCTTGGTAAGTCTTATTTGGAAATAGAAAGAAGGCAGTGGTGTCTATTTCAACTTTAAACATAACTTGAGTGTGCTCAAGATGCTCAGTCTTCCTGAAAAGCAATTGTTTAATCTATAAAATATAGAAATTCTCTCCCCCAAATTTAGTAGTATAAATTTTAATTAAATAATATCAGATAAATATCATGAGATCCATAAATGAAAGATGTTTCAGACAGTTGATAATTTTTTTTTATTATTATGCCTGTCCTGGAAGACCTAAGAGGGTTGATTTATTCCTGTTAATAATTCTCATTCTTTCTGAATAATTGTAGGATCAAACATGCTGGCACCACAGGGAAATGTTCCAGCCAGCTGGGAACACTGCTTGGCTCTTATATCTTTTCTTTCTTTAGTCTTTAAGTTTCAGTCTACACATTTCCTGCTGTTCTGGTCTGTGGTTTAGCAATAAAAATTAAGGATTTTCATTTTCTCTCTCTCTTTTTAATTAGCACTCTATTTCACTTGTTATCATAAATAATTTTTTTAACAGAGACATTGCAATATTTATAAAATTTGCCAATAACAGGAATGACAATGCAAGCATCAATTTTAAGGTGTGAGTTATTTAAATGTGTGAGATCCTGAGCAAATTGTAGGAAAGGGAAGGGCTGTGTGGTCCAGGTATGCTGGCATAGATGGCTCCTGGTGGCTAGAGTCTAGGACATCAGTTTTCTCTGTGTTGGCTTGGGAGCCAAATTCTGATTTTAACTTTCTTCTTGACAATGAGATTTCCCTGAAAATTTAGACATTACTTCGCTGAACTGATTTTAAACTAATATTTCTGTTTGAGATATTTATATGTTTAAAAGAGGTACAGCAAAATAACCAAATAGAAAGTGGAAGTTTCAAGCAATGCTATTTATCAGACAAATCCGAACTTGAGATTTTAAAAGAACTGCTATATTGATTTTTTGATAATATTTAAAGATGGATAAATTTCAGTTACCTCTATTGAATCTGCTATTCAGTGCTTCTTACGCTCAAAAATTCTCACTCACCCACTCTCTTTCACACCCACCCCACACACCCTCCAGACCCACTCTTCACCTCCACTTCCACACACTTTTATTCAGTATAAACCCAGAATCTTACATTTCTCTCCATTACTGAAATGCAGACGAGAAAACACACCTTTCTTCCAAACCTAGTGCACCACTGTTAAAAATGCTCTGCAGACCTACATTTAAAGTCCACTACTACCAAAACAATTTACAACTTGCAAGCCCCAATGGAAAAGGACAAATATTAATATAAAGACAAGATTTTCTTGCGAAGAAAAGAACAAAAAGAACAAAATGATTTTAATAGGCCATGAAAAGAACGTTAGTAACAGCAAATTTGAATCCCGTCTAGCAAGTTTATTGAGTATTTTCACAAGTGAATTATGCATTCAGAGAATCACAGATACTGGAAATGTCATCACAGAGATTTAAGATTATGATCTGATGAGCCAAGTCTTTGCCCTACCCAATTTTCTATCATAGTGTTATCTTCCGGAAAGTTTGCAAGAACTGAATGCATATGCTTGACCAAAGAACACAAGTTACCTCCCATAATAAGCCATATGCAACATCATCATGGCTGTATGCCATGATTCTATTTTTATACCCCTGAACATTTGTTTTCTGATGTCTTGTGAAACCTGAACATTTTCCCCTGCCTTAATTTTCATGTGGGTACACTCTTCTTCACTTGAATTTCTCTGTACTTTTTGGTGCACAGAGTGGGTGAATGCCAATCAAAACATGGCAATAATCCTTCAGACAGCAAGAAACTGTGGCAAGGCTTGAGGGACTACAATCTGAAAATTGTTGGAAGAAGAAGAAGGAGCAGAGGAAGAGGAAGAGGAAGAAGAAGAAGAAGAGGAAGAAGAAGAAAAAGAAGAAGAAGAGGAGGAGAAGGAGGAGGAGGAGGAGAGTCTTCTGCCAAGACTACCATGGCTTCTTTTGGTTGGAAGGACATCTCCTCATCTGTGACAACAGTGACAATATAATTTTTAACCCAAGGTAAAGGCACCATCTTAGACCAACTCTACCTGGCATTATCATTGTTGAAGTACTAATTCTCTCTACTGTTAGGGGTAATATAAGGGAAATATTTGAAATGGTTTCTAATTGTATGATTTATCTTACCAGCAGAAACCATCCAGAGAATTTATGATCTTAACTATGACTCATGCTTTATTAAAAGAATCTGTGAGGCCAGGCGCGGTGGCTCACCCCTGTTATCCCAGCACTTTGGGAGGCCAAGGTGGGTGGATCACGAGGTCAGGAGATCGAGACCATCCTGGCTAACACAGTGAAACCCCAACTCTATCAAAAAAAAAAAAAAAATAGCCGGGCGTGGTGGCAGGCACCTGTAGTCCCAGCTACTCAGGAGGCTGAGGCAGGAGAATGGCATGAACTGGAAGGTGGAGTTTGCAGTGAGCCGAGATCCGCGCCACTGCACTCCAGCCTGGGTGACAGTGAGGCTCCATCTCAAAAAAAAAGAATCTGTGAGATGGTCATATAATAAACATAATTATATATAATATAATATTTTCACATTATATTATATATAATTTAATATATAACATCTATTATATATATACTTCAAAAAATTTTTAAAGACAAAATTATAAATATTTGCAAAGAAAAATATATTTTTAAAGACCACTCCAAGCCTCAAATAAAATGAGATCTCTATTACCAAAAGACTAACCTGAGTATATCTTATATATATTAAATCAGCACCTTTTTAGTCATCTTATGGTAATAGAAATAAATCATTTAAATAATTATTGACGTTAACAGTTGCAATTATGATCTACTTTAGAAGATGGAGATCTTCATTTTTTCACTTTACTTAACTCCCTGTGTGTTCTGAGACACAGAAAGAGGTTGTCTCCTCATCACTTCACATTTTAATACCAGCATAATAAAGTTGTCCAACGAATTTACAGATAGTCATAGGTATTTTAAACTTAAGGAAAAGTTGGAAGTGATAATCTACAGAATGGACTTCAGTAGCTGTTGATAGGTAATGGTTGTTTTATCAATAATACTTGGACCAAAAAAGCACAAGCATTAATCAAAAAGAGATATATGGTCATGATATGCAGATACCTGAATTTGACTTCAAATCTGCCTTAGCTATATTACTCAAGGTAAATTTCAATTCGGATGAGTAGACAATGTTGTCATAAAAATTAGGTGACAAAGGTCAGGCTAAACTGTCTACAATCTAGACTCCTTAGTATATTTCAGTCACTCAGGTAAACGAAAGACAATGTGAAAAACAGAAATTGTGGAAAGAAGACATGCCTTACAAAATAACATGCACAGGTCACACCAATGGTGTTAGTAAAATTCAAAGAAGGATGACACTTTTCAGAAGATTAGCTGTAATAAAATAGCTCAACAAACACAACAGTTACACTGGCTACAGTAATAGGGAGATAGAAGAAGTCAAAATGCTCCATGAGGCAGAAACTCTATCTTGTTCCTCACTGTGTCCCCAGTGCCTAGGAAAGTGGTAATTAGCAACTACTTATTGGATTAATGTATAAAAATATTCACATCAAATGCAGGCAACCTTTCTTGTTTCAAAATTTTGACATCTTCCCATGATGGTGTAAGTTGCTAAATTAGAGGAAGTTGGGTAAAGGACACAGAGGAACATTCTGTATTATCTTTGCAATCCTGCTGTAAATCAAGAACTGTCTCAAAATAAAAAGTATTTGTAAAAGGTTTTGCTATGGAGAATTAAAAGAATAGTGAGATGAGAAGGACCACCTGCCCTGGCCCCTTCACTGGTGTCTTTGTAATGGTGGCAGCATCTTTTCAGGGAAATCCCAGAAACAACCCAAAGAAGTAATAGGAAATTAAGATAACGAGCAACAGCACACAAACTATATTCATCCTCTGAGGATCTTCAGAATATGAGCAGAAAGATCTAATTTTTGCAATTAAATACGACAATGGATTAAACTACTCTTACTATGTATTAATATGTTGGTTATTAATGTAAAAATGGCTCTGAGTGGCTGAGAAAAGAGATACAGTTAGGTTAGATCAACATTTGTAATTTTGACTCTACTCAATGTAGAAAGTATGCAACTTATGGCTTTACTCAGTGTAAGGAAAGGTGTTTTATTAAGAAAGAAAAAAAGGAATAAGGAAATAGAAAAAAAGGCAGGGAGGATGGAAGAAAGAAAGGAAGGATGGAAGGAAAGGGAGAGGGAACGACAGTGAACAGAAGTCCCACGGAATTCTCCCTAATAAAGGATGTACTCAGTCCTTCTATCAAAACCTAAGAATAAAGGAAAGCTGTCAATCTAAAAGCTCTCAGGATACAGGCCATTAATATAAAGACTTTAAATTTAAATTTGGAAAATAATTTTCTACAACAGTCATTTTTAAAGCATTTAAAAATAGATACCATTTTACAAGTGTGATTTGTGGGGCTGAGGATGGAGCATTCTTTATTGTATGCAACAGACTGAGTTACGTGGCTACAATATCACTGGAGAAGCTGCTGTAGCTTGTTAGACCATGTACTTAGGGCACTGGACTCTGAACTCTTTATTTTTTAATAGTATTTTACATGTATAAAACAAATTCAAGATTTGGATTTATATGCTTTATTCACTAGAAGCGTCATTTTCCAGAGTGATCTTTTCTTTCAAAACCAAAGAGTAAAATAAACAACCAAACAAAAAGCCATGATGTCACTTTTGGCACATTATAGTCTGTACTTGTCATCAAATCAATTGATCCTTCCTTGATGGATGAAATCCCTCTAGGCCTTGATTATTGTGACATTTAGAAAGTCAGTTCTTCAAGTCAATTTACTTCAGTAGATATGAGTTTAGCCTTCAAACTTTATCAGTTCCCCAATTTGCCTAATATTTTTATTATTGCCTGTGTTTTATTTTTACCTTATTCTCAGGCTGCTTAATATACGTAACAAATATGTTGTGCATGTATGTATGTTACACAGTTCTTTTCACTTTATCCTTCCTATATCCAGGGTTGGAGTGCTTTTGTTGGTTACTTTTTCATATAAAGCAACATTTATTGTCATTGTTCAAACATCTTAGGCTGCGTTGATAATACAGAATATGAATCATTGCATAAAAATACATCAGTGTTCCTTATAGAGAATAGACAAGGTTGCCTAACAATGCAGAGTCACCCAAACTAAGAAAGGCTTGGTGGCCAAGAATGAAAACTAGGCAAATCAACAGAACGAGAAAAAATAACCTAACAAACAAAAATGTCCACCATATTCAGGACAGTCAATATTAAGAAAATATGGGGAAGGCAGAGAGTATAATAGAGCTACTCCACTGTGGAACTGCCTTTCCTGAAAAGGAAGAGTTCTCAACTTACTCTTCAGTGATACGTTTCTACCCTCTGCTGCTATCCACCCTGCCATCTTATTCTTTATTCTCCAAATCACGGGTGATACTTTTTGGCAGGGGTAGACATTGACTATTCCATATATAAGGGATATCAATCTTTGTTGGCAAGATGGAGAGAGACCAAAGAAAAAGTAGTACCTCCAAAGAAAAAAAAAAAAAAACCAGTGATTTACTCTGTATTAGTTATATTGTACCGTGTAACAAATTCCTCCCAAAGCTTAAGACCTTACAAAGATAAACATTAATATTTTCACAATGGCTATGAGTCATCAATCAGGGCCTGACTTAGCTGCATGCTCTGGCTCAGGGCCTCCCACAAGGTTGCAATCCAGATGTTGGCCAGGGCTGTAGTCATTTCAAGGCTTGACTAGGGGATGATCCACTTCCAAGCTCACTCATGCGGCTGTTGGCTGATTGATCCTCCTCGCCGTTTGTTGGATTGAAGGCTTCAGTTCAATACTGACTATTGACCTTAGTACATAAGCATCTCCATAGTGCAGCTTCCAACATGACAGCTGGTTTCATCAAAGCAAGAGAGAAAGAGGCATGTACAAGCAAGACAAAATCACAATCTTTTACAACTGATTCTCAGAAGTGATGTCCTATCTCTTCTATTACATTCTGTTCCTTAGAAATAAATCACTAGGTCCAGCCCACAAGAGAGTATTGGAATGCAAGAGAGTGTGCCAGTGGGTTAATACCAGGAAGCAGGATCATTGGAGTCCATTTTAGAAGTAGCCTATCGTATACCACAGATCTGCCCCCTCTAGCCCGAGCGAGGCTGGAACAACTGATACTTAATTACTTCTATTTAGAAGGAACCTACAATAAATTACTGTTTTAAGCACTATAGCAAGTGCTACATCTTTTGCTTGACTTTTGAGGCTCTCATATTGTGGTTTCATTTTCCCTAATCAATCTCATTTGGCACCATGTGGAATGTTCTCCATACATTCCACCTCTACACTTCGTCTCCAACTCTGAGAAACAGTCTGTTTCCTCTTTGAAGCACCTTTTGATGTCTAACTATGGTAGCATTCTTTTTTTAAAAAAAACACTGTGACATGGCTGGTACTTAGTGTACATTCTAGTTTAAGATATCAGTTTGCTAGTTGCGTTTTTTAAATTAGTCCATAAAGGCAGTTCTTAAGAGCAGTGTCCTAGTGTCCTAATTTTATGTTTCTTCCTGTTATCTGATAATGCTGAAAATAATTTTTAGCAACATTGGCATTTAATACATTCTTGACTGGTATATATGATTTCCTCTGGCTGCCACAACAAATTATCACAAACTTGATGGCTTAAAACAGCACACACTTATTTTCTAACAGTTCTGAACATCAAAAGCCTGAAATAAATTTTACTAGACCACAATCAAGGTGTTGATAGGGTTGCACACCCTCTGGAAGCTTTAGAGAAGAATTTCTTTCACCATCTTTTCCACCTTCCAGAGCTTCATTCGTTGCATTCAAAGTTAGCAGCATGGCATCTTGCTTCAGTGGTCAGATTGTCTTCTGTGTGAAGTCTCCCTCTGCTTCCCTCTTCCTAAGACACTTGTGATTCCATTTAGGTTCATCCATATAATCCAAGGTAATGTTCTTAAGATCCTTAATCACAACTACAATGTCCCATCCAAGGAAACATTCACAGGTTTTGAGGATTAGGGGCTGGATATCTTTAGGAAGCCATTGTTCATCTTACCATGACCAAATAGGACAGTGGCAAAGGAGGGAGAAAGACCTTTTTTGGACAGTGAAGTTCTCTGAACTCTCTTCCCAGTTTTATCTTATTGCACGTAAGACTATTCTCCCATTATGAGCATGATTATTATCAAGATAGCTGAACTATAAGTAAAGAAAACATCACCTGGTAGAAAGGAAAAATAGGAGCAATTAACTTCACTGACTATCACAGAATCAAAAGTACCCAGCAGCAAATAGCAAACTCACTTCTTTATCACATTGAGTCTGATACAACCCCTCCTATGCTTTCCTCCATATTCCCTTCATGGATCAGCACTGGTTCATTGTAACTATCATCATTACTATGTCAATATCTGACACTTGACATCAAGGATTCATAGCAAGAAGATAATGGAAATACACAACACACCAGACGCCCAAAAGATAGCAGTATGTTATCAAGTTGGATGAACAATGAGATGTTTTAGTACACATAGGCCACAGTACTCTAGAGGAAGCGCTAATCACTTCAAATTGAGTCAGTATCTTAAACTCCTAGCATCAAAAGGAGTTAGCAAATATTCCCCGAAAATATATTTTCATATCTCGTTAATAACTCATGTTAGACTCCTACTTATTTTTAAATTTTTAGTTTAAGATACTTCCAAAGATCATTCCAGATCTATCTAATGGAGAAAGTGTCTTTCCGTTTTGGTTTATACTGCATTGACATCTCAGTAAGGTTATCCAAGAGAGTCTCCTGATTTCCATTTCCCAATTTACAAATAATATAATATTTTTTGAAACAGAGTCTCTCTCTGTCACCAGGATGGAGTGCAAGGCGTGATCGCAGCTCATCACAACCTCCGCCTCCCGGATTCAAGGGATTCTCCTGCCTCAGCCTCCCGAGCAGCTGGGACTACAGGCACACGCCACCATGCCCAGCTAATTTTTGTATTTTTAGTAGAGACGGGTTTTTACCATGTTGGCCAGGATGGTCTCTATCTCTTGACCTCGTGATCTGCCTGCCTCGGCCTCCCAAAATGCTGAGATTACAGGCGTGAGCTACCACGCCAGGTCACCTTCTCTTTTAATGAAGATAATTTGCCTTCAAGCCTTATTTGTTATCTGATTTAACACAACTTAATTAAAACACTGTAGTCCTGTTGCTCCACATATCTACATGTTGGGATAGGTGGTCTCCAGGGCCTTCCTGCTGTAAGGTCCCACTCAAATCACCCAAGAGAATAGAATCAGGCAGGGGCTAGAGCTATGAGCCCAAACTGTACTCCAAAATTCTTTCCTAAAGACCTGAAAGCTCTAATTCTCCAATAAACTTATTTTAGAGATGTGCCTGGGGTGGGGATAGGGCAGGGCAGGAATAAACAGCTATCCAAACACCAGAGAATGGCAGGATTTCAGCCAGATCTTCCCATTTCCTACCATAAAGCACCAGAAAACCATCCTTGATGAAGCTGATAAAAGATTTGAGAACATTTCTATAAATGGAATAAAGTAGTGTCACCTAAAGTGTATCAATTCTATATTTATATATCTCTATATGTTTAATATTCAGTAAACCTTAAATGAAGAACGCAAGCACTCCGAAGTGTCCAGGACCTGCCAGTCAAGTCCACACCCAATTGGATGGATCACTGTTATTAAGAGAGGAGACTTTAAGACACAGAATTCTGGGTTTAGGGGTCGGGAACAACTGAACACAAGTAAACTGTTTACTCAAAACACAAAGAGACAATGTTGCTGAAGGAAGAGTAAGGTACATAAGAGAGGAAAAATGTTGGAATGGTGCCATTTTCCAGAAAGCAAGGAACGTAAATCCTGAGGCCAGAAAGACTGAGAGGTTTGGAAATGTGGTGTAAGATGGAGTAGGGAAGGTGGTTTGGGGTGAAATTCATAAGCTTTCCGATAACATCTATCCCACAGACTATACTATTACTGTCTTAATTTTTCTTTGTTGCATACACCTTAAATTAGATATTATTATTGTTGATATTTATTTCACATAAGATTATGTGTTTATATTCAGACACATATTTTCAAGCATTTTTGAACACTCTTTTAACTTATTCTTCACTTTTTGATTTAATTTCCTTCTTCCTAAAGTTCATTCCTCAATAAATCCTTTATTAAGGTCTATTGATAGTAAGAGTCTTTGCATGTCTGAAAATGTCTTTACTTTTCTCTCACTATTAAATGATAATGTGCTAAGTATATAATTCAAGGTATATCAGTTATAATCATTCTCTCTCTATATTTGCATGGTATTCCATTGTCTTCTGACATATATTACTGTAATAAGAAATCTGCTGTACAAATAATTGTCATTCCATTGCAAAGTAGCATATTATTTCTCATTCTCTTTTTGGGATTCTACAATTTCTCTATAATAGGAGCACTTACTCAATAATTACGGTGTTCAGAATTTGTGTACTTTCTGGAACTGAAGATTCATACTTTTAATAGTTTCAAAAATGTCTTAGTCATATCTCTCTTAATATTTTCTTACAATTCTCTCCACTCTCTCTGAAATTCTTAATCAAAATTCCTATGTTTAACTTCTTTTTTATACTTTCTATATTTATATTGCTTTGTGTGGCCTCTCACTCAGGTTGTCTAATATTTTTAGTTGTTGCTGTTGTTGTTCATTTTCAAGTTTGGATTGTGAACTCTATTTCTTAAAGTAATGAAGTGTTGCTCCAGAAAGATATTGCATTTATTCTGTAAGATGCTCTATAATTATCATTGCCTTAGAACCAATTTTTATTTTGATGTACCAGTTTGGAGGATATCTGACCTTAGCTAGTGCAAAGTTTAAAAATTCTTAGAGTAGACTTTTATTTTTCTATCCAGGGTCCAGACCAAGAAAGACTGGGATCATTTTCACCTCTGTGTTTATAGACAGATTATTTCTGGTTTTTCTTCCCTCAGACCTGTCAATGTCCAAGTTTTAAGTCCAGGGGTCTGTTCCAACTTTCTGCCTGGCATGGGCCTAAGGCCGGCTCATTCAATCATTCTTATCTTTGTCTGTTTGCACTGCTATAGCAGAACACCATGACTTAGACAAAAAATATTTATTTCTTACAGTTAAGGAGGCTTGGAAGTCTAATATCAAGTGCAGCAGATCTGGCATCTGGTGAAGATTAGCTTCCTCATTTGCAGACAGTGATCTTCTCATTATATCCTCACATGGGGGAGAACACAGAAGGAAGCAAGCTCTTGTGTCTCTTCTTACAAGGGTGCTAATTCTATTCATAAGGGCTTCACCCTCATGATCTAATTGCCTCCCAAAGACTTCATCTCTTAATATAACTCTATTGGAGTTTAGGGTTTCAACATATGAACTTTGGGGGACACAAACATTTTGTCCATAACAATTCCCATGAGGACTAAAATCTATGCCTGTAGATTCCTAAAACTGATACCAGCATTAGTAACCCTGCTCCTATAGCCCAGCAGCGACAGCTCAACTCTGGCTTCCAGATCACTCTTTGCACATTAGTCCCTGGGGACTTTTGTTTTACTTTCTTTTTAAAAAGATACTTGTTGTATTTATTTAACATTTCTACTATTTTAATTGCTTGCATCATGAGTGAGTTCAGATTATAATTGATCAAAACTTTAGCCATTTTATATTATTGGCAACTAAATCCTTCTTTCTGTTTCACTGCTTTTACTGCTGTTATAACTTCCAGAATATTCACATGTAGTTAGTATCCAAATGTCCCAAAAGGAAGAAGGTGATTCTATTGTACCCTGTTCAATACAGAATGCTCCCTGGTGCAAGGTTCATGTCAGGCCACCTTGTAACCCACTGACCTTCCATGGATGTGTCATTTTCATCTGAAACCTTTGGTTAAAGTAGAGATTTCTGGCCCAGGCAGCTGTAGGCAGGGTAGCCACATCTCATGATATAAAGAATGGTGCACTGTGGACAAGGAATTGCTTTTGGACAACTCTGCTAGAAAGGGTATTGAAACAAACACACACTGTGATTATATACAGCAGAATTTCCACTATCGTTTAGTGCTTAATTAATGATGCTCTTTAATTATTCAGTGTGTATTTTCCTTATCTCACTAAGCGAAGTTTTATCGGGAATTACGTCTTATCTAAACACTGTTAAATTTATTGTCGATATTTAATAATCACATTTTGATGGACTGATCTAAATAGATGAGCAAATAGGTAGAGGGAATACCAGTGAGTGTAATGAGTTCAAAACAAATTAAAATGAGCCATGTAAGGACATAGAACAGATAGAAATTGAGGCTGAGATATTTGGGCAAAAGTCTATAAAATTACAAGAAGGTGAAAGGAAGAAGGAAAGAAAAATACCAAACTGTATAGGAAAAATAGGGTTTTGTGTTAAATATATTAATATGAAAAAAATCCAATTAACTACATGAGAGAGATTACAGAAAATGATCATATAAAAATTTACTACAGAAAGACAGAAGGTATTAAATAAATTATTGGAAGAAGGAGGAACACATATAATTCAAACCCCCGTCCCCCAAATTGCAGCAAGTTCTAAGCAAAATATTTTGAAGAGAAAAATAACTAGATCTAAAATAACTTTTGATGAAAGTTTTATCTGGAAGAAATAAATGACCTTGATAAATGAAGTAAAGGAACCCTCAATTTAATTTTCTAGACAGCTGGAAAAATGTCTTTATAAAACCATTCTGTGTAAAGTCCAATAATAGATTAGCATGTACTGATGATAATAGAGAGTTTATGACTAACTTTTAATCATAAGTCCCAGACTAAAATTTCAAAGTATTCCCCATTTAAATAAGAAAAACACTAAGTTTTCAAATCTGTGAGCACAGGCTCATCAATTTTAGCAACTAACATTATTAACAATGTTCCGTTTAGTTACACTTTCTAATTTTGCACTTATTTTTCCAGATGGTTTAGAATATTTATATCACAAAAGTTTTTCTCTTAATAACAATATGGGCTTATTGTTATTTTGTTATAGTTTTTTGTGAAAAAGTAAAGAGTTTAAATGGAAGCAATTTCAGAATGAATGCAAACTTTAAGACCAGCTTGGCGGTGGGGGGCCGGGGGGGGGGAAGAAGTTAAATGCAATGAGTTTCTTAAGAAGAATGTTTTCAATGAGTCTCCTTGTGTAAACATGGTTTGATGTCACCTAAGTAATAAAATTCAATTTGCTTTTGTGCTTTAGTACAGCATTGGGAGGATTGGAAAATTTCCCAGACTTGCTAGGCTGGATATGAATTCTCACCTCCCCCAAACTTCTGTGTTTAACAAGTGCCTTTCCCAATTATAGCTGCATTCTGACAGTAACTAACCATTGCCCTGAGTGACAGGCAGAGAAAGCCAAGAGCCTTGAAGCTAAAATGGATAAGTGAATGTGATCTCCAATCACATACTCAGCCAAAGAGGATTCCTCATAGGTTCATTCTAATGTTTTCTACGTTGGTGGCCAATGGATGTGTGCAATTTGCACAGATGCATTATCAGGCATAGTAGATACATGATAGGGACATAGTAGCTATGAGGTGATGGCAAATTTAGTGGCCTAATTTATTTCATTGTTACATCAAAATAGCAACTAAAAAAAATCTAACAGTAAAAAATATTCTACTTAATTAATAGAATGGCACATTTCTCCATAATAGGTGAAAAATTGCGATTATAAAAAACTCTGCTTCCATTTTATTGACAATTTTCTTTAATAACGACATTTCTAGGCAGTTAATCTTTCTAAACATTTTTTTTTCTTTAAGTGTAAAGAAGAAGCTGAAGATTGTGAGTGTTAACTTTTACACTTCAGGAAATGTTGTTATTTACAAGTGAGAAATTTGGAAAAGCCAAATTACTGTACATTCCCAAACTGAAAAGCCCACAAGAAATGTTAAAACAAAAAGTACATTCAACTCCACTTCATCCTGCGTCTCTGCCTTTAAACATTAAAAAGCTGTGATTTTTCCATCGCACACATACACACACACACATGCATGCACACACATACACATGCACACACACAAATCACCATTAATGAACATCTAATCATCTGATCTATTAACTTATTGAGCTGTTAATAGATTTTGGAAATGTAATTGCGTTTTCCACTTTCTGATGTATGAATGTGACCTTTATAATCATTTCTATATCAAATTCTTTAATATTATTCATTTTTAATCACTCAAATATTTAAAGAAACTGCAGAAAACCAATCTAAATGAATCATTTTTCCATTTTCAATCCTTTGTAAATTTATTTCTGAGATAATTATATCCTCAGTGAAGCTTTTTTTTTAATCATGATTCTCCACTCACTGACCTATAATGTTAAAAGCCAACAAGAAGGGACTATTCTAAACCATGTCTGCCCAAAATGTGCTCTGCAGAACATTAGCTCCACAAGATGGTATTCGACGTTCTAAAATCAAATATGTTTCAGAAAAACTGGATTAAATAATGTTGAACAAACTCCTCTACTCCATCACTCTGCAGAACTTCTATTATTATATATGCTTATTGTGAATATCCAAGAGACAAATCCTTTATATGATGTTTTCCAAAGATATTGGTCATGGAACTTCTTTTTTCCTTAAGCACTTTAAGTGATTACTTTATATGGGTATATATATATATATATATGTGTGTGTGTGTGTGTGTGTGTGTGTGTGTGTGTGTGTGTATACAGTAATTCTGTAAGCAACATCTTAGATAACTAGAACTGTCTTACTATAACTGGGACTGGACTGGGTGATAGGACCACCAGAGTCAGAATCACAAGTCACTTAGGGATACAGCTTGTGGGAAAATGGAGGGGTTCTTTTCTTTCGATTTTAGCACAGTCACTTCACCAAAGGGGATACGCAGATAGCAAATAAACATTAAAAAGTACAGAAAGAGAATGCCCATCAGGAGTAGACTTGACAGATTATGTTATATTCAAATGAAGAAATACTATAAATCAATAAAAATAAAACAACTGCAGCTTCATGAGACGGTATGAATAAACATAAAAAACTTAATATTGAATAAAAATATAGAAATATATATTTATAATTTTATTGATGCAAAATTCACAAATGAAAAAAATTAACTTTTTTTCCCCTAAGGGATACCCACTTTGGTGTCAAAACCATAAAGAAAGGCAAAAATTGAATACATGAAAGGCAGGATTGTGGTTACCTGTGGTGAATGGGAAACGATGGGTTGGTGACTAGGAAAAGCCACCTTGGGTGTGTGGGAGAAGGTCGGGGTGCTAGAATGCCCTATTTCTTTTACTGGGATTAGCTGATAGATTTTTGCATTGATATAGATCTTAGAGCTATGTACATTTGCGTTTTGTACTTTTTTCCAAGTGAGAAGGAAGAAGTTATTTGAGGTTGTTGTAAGGTCAACAAGTTGGAAACAAAGTTACTTTTTTGCAAAACCACTTTTGGAAAATCTGTGATCTCTCTATCTATGATCATGATGTGGCAATGGAGAATAACACACCTTCACAGATTAGACAGTGACATTTCAGTTCCCTTCCTAAAAGATTAACATATGCAATGACAGGTAGAAAGCTGGAAACTACACAAATAGAAATGGTTACTTTCCATCAATATCTTGTTTATTTCCTTACAGTTATTATTTTTCTGAGCACTAATACCTCAGCAGTCTCTACAGATAAGGATATTAAGTAGTCAACACAGTTTCCAAAGTGAGCCCCCAAAGGACGGGTGGTCACAATGTTGGAAGGTTAACATTTGCTGTCACACTCTGTTACTCTACAAAAAAAAAGTTGTGCAAAACTATCAATCACTGAATAAAAAATAATAAAAATTAAAATGGCACAACTGGAATAAGACTTCAGAGTCTGTTGATTCAACAACATCTAAGAGCGAATTTTCTCTGCCCCAAACAGCTACTTCTGACAATCTCAGGGAAGCCTAGACTCTTCCTTCTCACTAAAATTATATTTCTGAATTCATCCTTCTTAAATATTATATTCATGTTATGTCTCCTCGCCATCTTGGATCCAAGAAATCAGAAGCGCCAGAGCAATTTTCACAGAATCTAGTAGCATGTCATGTATTGGGTAGAAGCCAGAATTAATGACCTTTACTTTGAACTCAGGTAACCTTAATTTCCCATGAGGTTAAAGCGAATGGAAAGTCTGGAGGTAGACAATTAGTTTCCTAAGGGCATTTTGGTGATTCATGCTAATGTGCTGTTGCTGTTTATGATGACGGTGATGATATTTTATTGAAAAACATTTTAAAACTATGTATCGAGTGCTTATAAAATTCTAGGCACTTACTGATCCCTCTGATTAAATTATCTGATCATGTCCTTACAAGAACCCTGTGAAGTGTGTTTTATATCCCCATTTTAAAGGAGAAAAGTTAATCTAACTAAGCTATTAATATGGCAAAGTTCTAAGATGCTAGATATAAAGAAGCAATCTTAGTTTAGCTTTCATGTAGCTAAAAGTGCTGGCACTATTTGCAATAAATCTATTATGTTGCTTCTCAAACTGTGATCCTTAGCCCACCCGCACGAGAATTATCTGAAGGAACTAGGAACTTGCAGACCCCACGTTTCTGTCTCAGACATACTAAAGCAGAAGCTCTAGAGGTGATACCTAAGAATCTGCATTTCTAATAAGTTCCTGGATGATCACATTTAAGCTGAAATTTGAGAGCTATTATACTCGCCTGCATAAAAAGCAGCAATAAAATTGTTAAACTGTAAAAGTCTAAACAGGTGCTGTAAAGAGGAGACCTTCAATAGTACTTCAAGAAATCATCACAACTTCCTCTCACTGAAGCAGTGGAAGAGGGCTATTGTTTTGTTTTGTTTTGTTTTGTTTTGTTTTGTTTTGTTTCGTTTGTTCGTTTGAGATGGGGTCTCGGTCTGTCATTTCTGGCTGGAAAGCAGTGGAGCGATCATAGCTGACTGTAGTCTCTACCTCCCAGGTTCCAGGGACTCCAGCAGCTAGGACTACAGTCATGTGCCACCAAGTCCTGATAATGTATTTTATATTTTTTATAGAGATGGGGTCTCACTGTGTTTCACAGGCTGGTCACAAACTGCTGGGCTCAAGGGATCCTCCCACCGCAGCCTCCCAAAGTGCTGGGATTACAGTCATGAGCCACTGCGCCTAGCCTTGTTTTTAATATCAGACTCAATCTAAAAGACTTTCATGCATTCCAAAGCTTATTCCCACTGCTGTATCAGTGTTCAGAAGAAAATTCAGGAAATACGGAGATGAGCTATTTCATTGCTCAAAAAGAGACCAGAACTAGACTTTTAGAGTGCATTGAAATAGAGTTGATGAGACAATTTCCATTCATGTATTTCCACTAGTACCTGAATTTTTAGCAAATATTGGCTACTCTTAGGTTAAAGTTAAAGATATATGAAAACTACGAAGTTTTCATCAGCCGGCCTGGGATATAGGTGGTTACAGCGTTCAGGAAGTAGTTCCCTTCAGCACACCTAGGCAAAATTTCCACCTGTTCCTAATGCTGAAGTGCAGCAGTTCATTCCAGAGCCACTATATCCTTTGCATTTGAACTGCATAATGTAAGCATGCTGAAGTTACATGTTTACTATATTATATGCCGCTCTTGCTCTAGTGTGGGCTATGGTGATCCACAGTCCTTTTATTTATTTATTTATTTTTTACCTTTAAAGTTCATAGTTAGAAATGGCTTTAAATATTCATGGTGAGGATGAGCAGGCCAGTTACATTCCAATTGACAGCTGTATCCCAGGTCCTGAGATTCAAGCAGGCAGATTAGGTCATCAGAGTCCTGACAGGATGGTGTCCTCACCAGTATTTTATCTCCCTATACTAACCTCTTACCATGCTGTCTCATTGGGTTACAATTTAATATGAGAATAGAGTAAAAGTACTTATTCAAATGGGATGAGGAGTTTTGTGGCTTGATTAGCTTCTATGTATTTCTTAAAATCCGTATATTATTTGTAGTATACTTGATCCCCCATCCCCTTCAAATATAATAAAGCAACTGTGTTATAAATCACAAAAGCTATTGTGCTATTCTAGAACTAGGTAGCGGTGATGATTGCACAACATTGTGAATGTGTTTAATGCCACTAAATTGTATACTTTAAAATAGTTAAATTAATAAATTTTGTGTTATACATATTTCACTACAATAAAACATTAACTGCATTAATTTTTTAAATTGTGCAACATTCAGACATATAAAAGACAAATTGGAACCTGCCTCTGATGGCTTCTAATGGCTTCCAGCTTGACCATCTGCATGGTGGAAAAGTTACTTAGCTTTTCATCAGTGTTTTCCTGATTTATATCAGATAATATTATAAAACTGAACTTATGCGGATCATGACAAGCAAATAAATGCCTGCATATGTTTCTTTTCTTTTCTTTTTTTGAAATGGGGTCTCACTCTCTTGCCCAGGCTGGAGTGCAGTGGTGCAATCTCTGCTCACTGCAAGCTCCACCTCCCAGGTCCAAGTGATTGTCAGCCTCCCAAGTAGCTGGGATTACAGGCACGTGACACCATATCTGGCTAATTTTTTGTATTTTTAGTAGAGACGGGGTTTCACCATGTTAGCCAGGATGGTCTTAATCTCCTGACCTCCTGATCCGCCCGCCTCAGCCTCCCAAAGTTCTGGGATTACAAATGTGAGCCACCATGCCCAGCCTGCATATGTTTCTTTTTTTCATAAACCAAATATCCATTGGACCTTGGCTATAGACAAAGCACTGTACTACTCTAAAGGCAAACTACTTTAAAGGCAAAACACTGTACTACTCTAGAGCAAATGAGATCCCTGTGCCTCCCCGGAATTTGCCATCTAACAATAGAGTAGTGAAAAAATATTTTAATGCCTTATATATTCCAGGCATCACCCACGTGGAAGGGAAATAAAAAGTTCCTCGGTTTTGGTGAGTTTAGAGTCTGATATAGGGAAATGAACATGAAATAGACTTCTACCATGTGGCCCATATCCTCACAGGGCAGAAACAAAGGCATTTGAACACACAGGCAGTAGGGGGCAAACCATGAATGAGGCTGCTTCCAAAACATCATGACCCATTTGGGGAAGTACGTTTAGTATGAAAACAGTCATGGCTTTATGCGAACCTGGACTTCAGTCAGCAGATCCAGGCACTATTCCACTTATACAGGACAGATTTATACAGACCCAGAAGAAATGAAAACATATTGCTTAGATTCAGTCAAGAGATTATGGTTCCAACTAACCGAGTTAGCACAGCCAGAATAGTCTGAATTCCTTATATCCAGAAATAAAACCCTAGGGGTCATGCTAATCCAGGACTTCTACACACCCAGGCATCGATAGGACTAGCTCTGTGAACTTAAATGCATTATTTCACTCTTCTGAATTCTAAAATGATGGTAATAGATTAGATGCCATTATGTCTATCATTGGTATGATTTCTTTATTATTCCATGTGGTCTGATACTTTATATATGAGAACTCAGAAAAATGCTTGATAAAGCTAAATGTTTCTTTAAGATTAATAATCACGAAAAAAAATCAGTGCTGCATCTGAAAAATGCACTGCTGCATCTGAAAACTTGAGTGCCAAGGGGTAAGTAGTGTCTAATAATTAATAAAAAGTGGTTGTGAAGCATTTTCCAAATATAAAATGCCAGATAATTTATAAATATTTAAATAGTTATTAAATTTAATATGAATATTACATAGATACCATTTTGATTTCCTATGCCACTTTATTGCCTCAGAGTGCTTCACAGATATTAATTATGTTACTGTTGATATTATTGCTGCTAATTGCATGGTTTCTTGAGGGGGTATATTCCAGGTAAAGAGGAAGGGGGAAATAAGGGTGAATAATTAGTTTTACAACGTTATTACTGGAAGGCAATATTCTTTTCTGTTACAGTGTGTTTAGGTTTAAGTCAATTAATTACTTGGTTTGTAGGTTTCCGTTTTCTCCTAAATCTGGTTTTGACATTGCTGCCTCTGATTTTATTTGCTAGATTACAAATTTCTCTGAGTCACAGGTCACTTTTTTCATTTTTCCAATCCTCCAAAGTTTCTTGCCTACTCGACTGCTTAAAAAATATACTTGCCAAAGCTTGAAGGGCTGGAAAGCCAACACAGTGAATAATGACAGGTCTCAGCATGTCCCACCTGCCAGCCCAGGCGATCCTTATACCCTTGCAAGCAGGCATAATGGGCCCATTTAAGAAATGGGGAAACTGAGGCTAAGGCAAACTAACGAGAGCACTAAATCTACCCACCTAGTGAGTGATGAGCTCACCTCTGATGTTAAAATTCCTGCTTTTTCTCATTAATACTACTTCCCTAGAAATTTAATTAATAAAAAGGTAGAGTTATTTGGGACAGGAATTTGCAGGGACCTACTGTATGTTTTAAAAATCATTCTTAATTGAGGGTTAAAAAAGACTTTCAAAACTTTACTAAGGAGAAGGGTAAAAGGAGTAAGAGGAAGAAGCAATGAAGGGAAGAGGGGAAAACAATAAATAGACCCAGAAAAGCAAGAAAAAATTTAAATTAAAGAAAGAACAGTTCTCTGTAGAGAGAAAGACAGGAACTTATATACCACCTCAAGGTAGTAACTCATGTAGGGCGGGGAGTTAGGATAAGAAATAGAATTTACCTAATACCCTGTGGGTTTAGTTGTGGAGGTGTGGTGGAGTCTATAAGCAAAACCACAAAGCAAGCACATGAGAAAGTAATTGGCTTTGCTGATAAGAGACCAGGAAGAGAGCTGACTGCAGGTGGGCCTAGTGATAAGCAGAAAGTATGATGCTGGGGAGACTTGATTGGAATAGTTTAATAAAAGCATGTGACTGTTGCCAATTAGAAGCTAAAAGTAAAATAAGATTCTGCTGCTAATTTTGCATCCAAGTAGAATTATACTGTGATTAGGCTAATAGAGTGGCATTGGAAATCTGTAGGCACTGCACTGGAGACTCACTATCTAGCAAGCAGCTGAACAGAAGCAGGAAAGCATCACTATCTCCACCTTACCTGGCCCATGAGATGCTCATGCAGAAACAAGCTTGTGCAGAGGCAGCTCGAGAGAGAGAACAGAGGCTTCCTGACATTCTCAGGAAAAGGATGCTAGCTTCAAGACCCAGACCCAAAAGGGCACTTAGTCTTGTGGGAATTGCATATATCTGGAAGTGCAATACTCAGACTTTTAAGGAAGCCTACTAATAACTTTTCTACAACCCGCCAAGTGTCTTGCCTGCAGGAATCCCACGCCTAGTAGACAGAGACTCCCAGAGGAGCAGCTTAGAAACAAGCCCCCTCTGAGATGAAGCCTTATTGATTTAAGCCAGGAAGGTCTTGCCAGGGATTTCTTTACCTGGGGTCACCCTCCACTCCAACTTCAGTAAGAAAAGAGAGCATTCCACAATGTGGAGATAAGGCGGTGTCCGAGACTACATATAAACGCTCAGCCTAACTGAAGAAACAAGATATTCTCCTCTATTCTTTGGCACTATCATAGTTCTCTTTTTCCCCTGACTGCCACCACCTCTCTCTTCTGCCGCATCCACACTGGGACTTGGATTAAAGGCTGATTTACATCTGTTGTGTGTCCTAATTTCCCAAGAGTGTATGAATGAATTTACAACAAAGGAGTTTCTCCTTTTATTTCCATGAAATGTGATGCGTGGTGTCATTCAGCAGCTAGTGACATGTGGGATGGCAATAATAAGGTCTTGCCTTTTGAAATAATCTGTGAACAATCCATGTTTAACTGTTCTTCCTATTCAAATTAATTCAGATATTGAAATTATACTGCAGAGTATCTGAATTCTTAAAGCACCACACTTCAGGTGGCAGCATGGTAGAAAGAGGCACTGTCTATTCCTAAAATGAAACTGGTTATCTGGTACTTATAGTGAACACTAACATGTTACAAACCACATCCAACTCGAAGCAAGGGCCTCAGCCTCCTGAGGTTCATGTAATGATAGCTGGTTTCTCAGCCTCATTCTCTAAGCTATGCTAACACCGTTCTAATTTTCATTCTACATATTCAAATCCAAGTATGCAGGTTAAACCTGCTGTTCTTTCTCTGAAATGATAATACTTGCTTGGTTTGGAAGCACCAAAGTGAAGACCTTCTCACCTATTGAACAAATATTATTAAATTTCTTCTACTTTCACACCTCAAGAAACCTGTCTATTTTGTTTTTAAGTCAGAGGCTCTCATCATGGCTCAAATTTCTTTGCTCAATTTCATGTACTAGAAACAGAGATGCACAACATACAAGTTTCATACTCAAGCCCTTCAAGTGTTTCTGACAAGAAACTAAATCTTTGAGTCTTTATAATACTCTGATGCTGATTTTATTTATTGATTCTTCAGTATAATTGAGAAGAAAACTGGTTTGGTTACTTAAAGACGGTCAAGTTGCTAGACAAATGTTTATTGAATGAATGACACGCACATAATAAATATTCAAATAATACAAATTCAAATGAGTACTATCATACCTAATTTTTTCCATCCAATAGAAGTAATAGTTATAATGGCTATCATCTGAGCTTTGTTTCAGATACCTTCCAATATTTATGGCGGGCAGAAAAATGGTCCCCCAAAGATGTCCACATCCTCATCCCTGGAAACTATAACTATGCTACCTTACATGAAAATAGAGGCTTTGCAAATGTGATTAATTTAGGGATATGGAGATGTGAAAATTATTTTAGATTACCCGGGTCAGACCAATTAATCACAAGGTCCTTGTAAGTGAAAAAGGGAGGCAGGTGAGCAAGAGTCAGAGAGAAATTTGGAGATGCCATGCCCTGGCTTTCAGATGCAGGAAGGGAGCATGAGCCAAGGAATACAGGAAGCCTCTAGCAGTTTAAACACACAAAGAAACGCCTTATCACCTAAGGCCTCCAGAAGGAACACAGCCTTGCTGAAACCTTGATTTTAGCACAGTGAGAGCCATTTCAGACTTCTAATCTCCAGAGCTCTTGGATAATATGCGTGTGTTATTTTAAATTTGTGATAATCTATTGTAACAGCAATAGAAAAAGAGTATGAGTCACATGTAACAGTCTAAGATATCCATTACAGGAATAATTCAATTGATCATCATCCACCCTAGAGTCAGGCCAGTTAAATACAGTAAGAATTGGAGAATGGGAGAGAAATTAATATTTTTAGTGCTACTCTGTGGTACCAGAGAGTGATGGGTAGAAGGACCTTCTGGTACCACAGAGTAACCACTACAAAAGTAATTTACTAGCGTTAATCCATTTGACTCTAAATGCAATACACATTTTACAGTTAAAGAAACTGAGGTATCATGGGGTTAAATGCCTCACCCAGATTCCCATTGCTAGAGGTAGGAGCATTGGAAGTCTAGCTCTAGAAATGGCACTCTTAACCCACCATATATGAAACTATAATGCATGACGTATGACCCATCGTGCTAACATTCTTTATCAGAGGTTGTCCATCAATCACAAACTATTTGCATGGCATGTGGATTGCATCCTGTTTTTTATGGTTCCCCCTTCCATCTCAGTCATTTCTCTGAAACTTTCTCATTGCTGACAATCCCTGTTGTCCTTAATCACTATGCCAGAGACGGTACCTCCACAACACACCACAGCACAGAAGAAAATAACAGGTAGAATCAGGGTTCTATCTTGTCCATATGCTAAGGAATGTTTGCTCTAAGATGTCACACCAAGAATGACTTGGTAAAGGCCTAATTCAGTCTGAGTAGAGGGTTGGATGCCTCATTACTGAAGCAAAAGTTACTCTGGACAAAATTAGGTTACAGATACAAATTTGAGATAGATGTTATCCAACATTTCAAAAAAGAAAATTCAGCAGGCTAGGAGAATTAGAATGGATTTTCAATTAATCCTTCACTTGATTATAAGATCCTTCTTGGTAGGAACAATATTTAAATTCAATTTTAAGTCCTCAGAATTTAATACAGTTCATTGAACTTAGTAGAAATTGATTAAATGTTGATTGGCTATGTTATCCAGAAAAATATCGCAGAGACACTGTTTCATTGCTCAGGAGCCTCTTTTGATGTTTTCCCCCTATTAGTCTTGAAAATATAGATCCATGACTCTCTCATACAACATTTTGAAGTTTGGCCTTCTGCGATTTTCTTTCTTACTAACAAGAGAATGTTAGCCTGTCTGCAGAACGTAATGTGGCATCATCAGAATCTTTGAGAACATAGCAGATTGTTTAACTTGCTTTTAAGGAGCAATAAACAAACTAAGAAAAGTTATGATCCATGGTACATATAGGCTGTGTCACAGGATTTGGAAAGACAGAACAGCCAAGGATTCTGAACAAGAAATTACTAAAATGATGTCCCTTTAAAATATAAGCTCCTTCTCACACATATTAATAAACAAAAATTACTTACAGAAAATTAACAGAGATCTCTAACATAAAACTCCTTTTGGATAAAATATCAACAACACTTAAACCCTAAAAACCTAAAAAGTATTAGAGAATGAGCAGGGAGCCATACTCGTTTCTGCTCTTAGATGAACCTTAGGTCAATTGGGAAAAAATTTCTAAAAGTAAATGTCTGTAAACTGTCTCTGATTTTAGGTTAACAAAAGCCATGCAACAAATTGGGAAAGAAAAAAGTCCATAGATAAGACATACATCTTATGTCCAATCTCTTCACAGTCTTCCTTGTGCCTGCACTTTGTTTAAAGCAGTCATTTCCATGGGGCTGAATGCACGTAAAGGGCTGAGCCAACCAAAGGGCATGAGATACTCTTGAGATGGAGAGCTTGGAATCTCAAAGGGGATCAATCAATTGCTCTGAGGGATGGTAAGTCGGATTTAAGAGATGGGACTTCAGGGTAAAGGCAATGTGGGCTCACTTGATTCTTCCTGCCCTATGATATTCTCCTGCTTCCTCCTGGATTTCCTCTTCCAGTTTGGGTCCTGTTGTCTTTCTCCTTTTGTTCTACCCTCCTAGTCCATTTCCCTTGTTTTTCACCTTTCTCTTTTTTCCTTTATTTCCATGTATAAATTTACGGTCTGCTTCTTTCTTCCTATTTAACTGGCTGTGACAATTAGCTGAAGCATATTTTTATTACTTTATGAAACAAAATTTTAAGTTCTTTTATTTTCATTTTGTTAATGAGCAAGTTGGCCATTTTATGTATCTTTTTCCTTTCTGATATTAGTTCATTTTAAGTTCTTCCTATGTATTTTTCTGTAAATTGTTTTTCAAAGACAGAGTCGCCATCCTTGCATAGATAGACCCTCTGCATTGCCTGCTTTTCTTCACTTCCTTCATTGACATATATGAAATCCTTGTGGCCCCTGTATTTCAAGAAGAGAAGCGGAATGTGGCAAGGAATGCTCACTCCTCTTCAGAAAGAAGCAGTCATTTGCTAAAATGCACAAAGGGCAATTGTGAAATTTTCTATGGGGGCTGTGATTTAATTTCTTATCATTGCACTGGTGGAGATAAAGGTGAGAGGTCTTTTATTGATGTGCTTTTCTTTTAAAATAACTTTCAGTGCTTAATGGTAATGTGAATCTGATCCACATTTCGACTGCATTTAGATTTTTGTTACTGGCAAAAATAGAAAACTCATTGATGCCCCAAAATATCTCTTTATAATTCAAGTAATATCATGTAGGATAAATCAGTATGAATTTCAAACTCTTGAAAGCATTAAAGACAAAGGCCTCTCTATTCCAGAGGGAATGTAGAAAATATGAATAAATCATAATGTTCTGCTGTTAAGGTATTGCTAGAGGTCAAGTGGACTTGGAGCTATGTGGCAATTTCTTATGTGGGTATTTTAATAGAATTTCATTTCTCTTAAGAAGGATAAAATTTTGCATCTTGTATTATTTTCAAATGAGGGATACTCATTTGAATTAATATCAAGAAGCATCCCACGCAGAATTTTTAAAAATCATCAATCTGCCATCTTATCCACATTATTTTGTACCTTCAGGCTCTTGATGTAGTTTTTATGAACAGGATTCAAATAAATTGGCTCTTTTTCCTTGGTGGTTTCTTTAATTACTTTGTTATTATCCAAGGAACTGGTTTAATTTAAATGAACACTGTGTTCCTGCTACTACTATCCAGAGAAAACACAGACTCAGAACATGCTGTTTTGTAGTTAAAGTGTATGTCTCTGCATGGGGACGCCAGAATTGGGTAGTTCAATGGCAGCTTCCTACTTTATATAAAGAGCAAATCCAGCCTTTCTTGTGAAATCATTGTCTTCTCCAAAACTCCTATTCATCTCACTAGATACAAAGAATAAATAGTACATGTATAAATAAATATTCTTTAAGTAAATATGATAGCATTCAAGCCAAGCAACCCAGCAAATTTAGGTAGTTCTTTTCCCCCCAACTATTTTTATAGGAGGTACATTTTAAAACCAATTATAGGCTGAAGTTATCATAAGTGATCCAACCCTCCACTCAACCTCCAAGATTTTGACATTACATCAAAGTCTTGTTACATGCTTATTTGTAACTGAGATGTTTGCAAAGGTGCTGAATTCCCCTTTCCCTTTGTAGCTTCCATCCAACAAAAGTATATTATAAATTTCAAAGGAACAATATATATATATATATATATGCACACACACACACACATATATAAATATATATACAAACATTAGGATGCCATAAAGTATTTTACAGACACCATGAAAATATAAAATTGTATTTCATTTCCTGAAATAGTTACAGTTTCAACCACAGCTCCATCTCTTTAACTGAAGCCATGTGTGAGAAAAGCAAGTTAAATCTTTGGAAACACTCTATTTTGGGCTATTGACTGAGACCCTCCAGAAATCATAGCTTTTCTCCTGCTGCAAATAGAGTGGAGAACAGACTTTCTCATCTGCTAGGGAATGAGAAAGAACTGGTATGTCCGGGGGAGAGTTCTTGACCTATGAACAAATAGCCAAATAGCAGTCTCATACTTTGTTTCATCGTTTATCTTTCACTTGAGAATTAACATTTCTGTCATACAGTAGAGCCTTATTTTTTTCGTGTGCGAAGAATTTATCTAAAACATGACCCTTTGCCAGAAGCGACAGCAAAACCCGTGGCACCAGCAGAGTGGGTACATCTCCTTAAAATGGTGCTAGAGAATACTGTATACATGATGAACAGAGAGGTAAAACATTGTCACTATTTGCAATGGAGTGTCTATGTCTCAAGGTCAAACTAGAATTATAGTTAGGAGCCTGCTTTCTGGAAGCAAATACACCTGGATTTAAATGTTTGCTTTGCCTGTTACTGGGTGATCTTAGCTCCTCTCAGCCTCAGTTTTCTCATTTCTAAAATGGGGATAAAAATAGTGTCCAACTCTTCGGGTGGTATTGTGAAAATTCAGTGTGAAAAAGCATGTGGAAAGCTTAGCATGGCTCCTGGCATATGAATGCTCAATATCGTCATCACTAATAGAGCCGGCTCAGAAAATTCCCTTGATCCCAGGAAGCAGACTGTCTGTTGTTACCCAACACACTCCTGTAGATTGCGTTTCTCAAAAATGCAGTTCTTGGACTACTTGCATCTGTCTCTCTCGGAGTGCGTTTAAAAAGTACAAATTCCTGGGCCCCACCCAGGACACCGGAATCTCTGAGTGTCAGGCTGGGCGTCTCCACCTTTAACAAGTTTACTAACTTTGGAAACCGCTGCCCTAAATGAGGTCACCCCTCAGCCCATCCACTAAAGCATTTGACCCTGACAAAAGGCGCGCTTGATTCAGACAGCTACAGTCATTACTGATACCTGCTGAGTGCCTTTTTACATAGGTACTTATTCAAGTGCAGAGATAATGAGAAAGCGGTGTTAATGAAACAAACTGTATTAAAGTGTGTGCTGTGCCTGGAGCCCCCTGTGTGTTTTTCTCTGGCTGGTCTTTCACTCGGCCATTTTATGTACCCACATCTCTTTCTGTCATTACCTGGTAAATCCTCCTGATCCTTCAAATCTAGCTTAGAGCCCACTTCCTCAGAAAAAACTGCCTGACCACATTCCTTTCTCCCATTCTTGTATTTCTAGCCAAATAGCATCTGTAAAAGTCTTCTGGCTCTTAGTCATTGCTGTACCTTGTTTGTACTGTTTCTAAAGCTGACATCACTTGTTCATGTCTCTTGCTGGTCTCTTGCCTCTCCACCTTTCTCATGGGAATATAAATCTCTTAAAGGCAAATGCCCTGTGTTAGATTTACACTTCTCAATTGTCCTCAAGTACTCAGCACAGAACTTTGAAGTTTGTTTTCCGGAAATACCTGTTGAATGGGTAGGTGTGGACCCCACTTCAGGTTTTCTTTGTATGTCTGATATAGAGGTCTTGAGTTTCCTCTGATTAATCTTAGCAACCTCAGGTAGAACTGTCAGATGTTATATGCCTCCTGAGATTAAGAAGTAGGAAATCTGCAGTATCATCTACTAAATATTCTTCCTTGAAATATTGAACCTGGATCAGAAAAAAGCCTCTAGATCTGACTACCAGGTAGAAGAAGGGTGATGGAATAATAAGTTAAGCACTACTATACAAAGTCATTAGTCAAATTCAGACTGGAAAGTGCTGACAGACAAATGATGACTTCGTATCATAGAGAAAGAGGACTGGGGGGCACTGTTAACAATAATAGGGCTTTAAAGACATAAGTATTTGCAGTAGGTGGAACTTTGAGATAATCAGGGAAATTTGAATGTGGACTAGGCATTTAAACGAAATAAATAATTACTATTAAGTCTTTAGGCATCAAAGTGATAGGGTGGTTATATTTTTTAAATGCCTTTATCAGTTAGATATGTGTACTGAATTATTTATGAATAAAATGGACTAATGTATTTTTAAATATTACAAGAAAAACATAGTAGGGGGAGATAGACAAAATGTGATTGGCAGAGTGTTGAGAATTGTAAAAGCTGAATAACAGGTAAATGGGAGTTTATATGTTTGAATAATAAAAACTTTAAAATGCTTAGACAAATAGTAATATTTTCTGAAAAATACTTCATCCTCATCTTTTCAGCTGAAATGAGAATAGGAGAGCTTGTCTTAGATATGAAAAGCTTTGTTTTTAAAGTAGGAAGAATTTTTTAAAGCTATCATTTGAAATATGCTAAATTTTTATTTATGTATGTATTTATATGTTGATTTGTTCCGCCAAGGATTTAAGGAGGAAGTTTTTGGAATGGATATAATTGCTGTGGAAAACATTGTTTATGCATTCGTTCATTTAGGTCACTTGGAGGAGGCTGCAGCACCAGAGGTCTCTGGTTGCATGTACAAAGAGAAGAAGATAATAATCTAAGGGACCCCCTCACCTGGATGATTCTCCCATGTCAGTCAGGCAGAAGCTTGATTGAACAGATGGGCCTTAAGCTTTGCCCTGAAGGCCAGCTGACTGTGTCAAAGCAGAGGGCAAAACAAATGGAGTCATATGCCCTCCTTGCAAAATCTTTTCTTTTTGGCAGAAGCAAGTAGGCAAAGTACAGGCATTAAAGTCATGGTTGACTGATTAAACATTTATTCCATTGCTACTCCCAAAGAGAATTTGAAGTGGTGTCATGGAAATGTATTCCCAGAGCCTCTTGCTCCAAATTTGGGAGTGGAGATGCCGGGAAGATGGTAAGATGTGTGGCCACGGGAATGGCTGAATTAACTATTTAGGTACAGCTGGAAAGCGAAGATTCTTCGATGCACTCTGAGCACCAGCCAATGCTTCAAATGTTGAGAGTTAAGACAAGGTTGAGCCATTTCCTAAAGGGATGAGAATCTAAACTTCATTTATTTCCCCTAAATCCAGGGAGACAGCTCTGAGCCTTTACTGTATTGGAATGAACCATTTGAAATTGCCACTATTTGGCCATGTTTGACATAAAAGAATAGCAATTTTATATGGTTCAAACTTAACAACTCAATTGTCAGATGAATTGTGTGGTGGCAGTAGAAAAGAGAAGAAAGAAAAAAGAAAAGATAAAAAGAACTAATAGAAAACTATGAATGACAATAGGAGATAAAGGACTATGTTTGTTTGTTTGTAGCCTGAGTACCTGGGAATATTATATCATTAACAGAAATCAGAATAGAAGCCAGGACTGGGATGAGAGAAATACTAAGTTTATCATGACATGTTCAGTTTGTGATGACAGCAATTGGAGAAATAAAAGTAATAATTTGAGAACAAGATCAGAACCAGAAGTAAAGTCAACTGCCAATGGTATAAATAGTTAAATATGAATGAGTAAATGTGTTCATCAGGGAAAGAGTCTAATAGGAAGAGAACAGAGACCGAGAACTAAAATCTGATGAGATGGAAGAGGAATTCAGAGACGAGATTAAGAAAGAGGACTCAGAGAAGCCAGAGAATTCCATGTGTCATGACAGTCACAGAAATGATAGTTTATAACACAGAATTTCTGCAGAGAACCCAGGTGGTTTGAATAATGCAGTTCAATGCCCCCATTGACCCTTTACCCTCTTACCTTCACAACTAGTTTTTGCTTATTTGTTCATGTGAGGAAACTAGTATATCCAAAATATTTCAGCCACGGTACTGAAGTTTTCTAGAACCATTTTTAAAAAGTATTCCCCCTCTCTCTCTTTGATTTTTAGATTCTATCTGGACTTCAAATGCCATTCTTTTTCATTCTTTCTCAGTGTCTTAAATCCTACAACAACTAGCATGATGATAACTGAGTTGCCAGGAGCAGGGAATTCCAGCCCCTGCCTGTCTCTCTTCTTCACATGATGCAGTGGGTTTAGAACCTGTCTCAGTTGTATGCTAAGCAGAGCCAGCACAGCCTCTGCACCATCCCAGGCATTCATGCATCTGGGTAGTGTGGCCTCAGAAAAACTCCCATGACTGCCCTGATTTTCAAGAGAGGTTTCTACAAGTTAGAGAAAACAAAGCTGTTCTGTTCATGCCCTTTTGTCCAGCCCTGGGAACAACTCGAATCCTGGAAAAGTTGCACATTTTGAAGATTCCCTAGGGTTTTATCATGATTTGGAGGAATGCCATTGTTTAAGTTGTTGCTAATAATCTGAAGTTTTCCCTAGTTAGACTCTAGCTGCCAGGACACAGGAAGAGAAGAGAGGACTGAGAGGGAAGACTTTGCTTTCATTTAACTTGACCTGCTATCACAAAAAGGCCCAGCACATTTTTCCTGAACAACTCAAGCTGGTTTTTCACTCCATCTGACCTCCCAGCAAGAAAGACTTCTTGTTGAACACCTGGGTCCTGCCCCAACAGTTCTGGGCCCAGTCCTCGCCCTGGCACAACTCTCAGCCGCATGTGCCCTGATCTCTCTTCTCCTTTATTTAAATATAACCATCCAGACTGGAGAGCGTGGCTGGGATAAGAAGGAGCTAATAGACCCCACAGGGTCTGTGGTCTCTGGGATGCCTGGAGATTATGTTTGCCTAATTAGTTCGGCTCCACTATCAGTATGGATAACCCAGGGAGCATCGTGATTGGTTTCACAAAGTTAATGGATGATCTGCCATGAAAACACGATCACCAAGGAGCCAGCCACAGCTCCAGCTGGAGGCTGAGTCCCAGCTACAGCCTTTCCGCACTTCATCTCACACTTCTTGGGCCTGTATAATAATCCCTCTTGCAGAAGATTTGAGCTTCTCTGTTCCGCAAAATATAAGCAACCCTCATCTTTTCTCCCTTATGCTAAACCCCCATGGCCTGCAGCTGGCTAAATTTGGAACAAGCACCGTATCTGAATGTTCCAAGGTCCTGAAAGAAAGAAGCCCTTAGACCCCCATTACCACTTAGACAACCGAGAGTTAAGCATCGTTTAGCTCCAGGCTGGGCCTCTGATAATTCTTCATTATTTTGATTTTTGACACAAAGAGAGAAAGTGCCTCCCAGATCAACAGCACTCCAGGACCCCACGAATTGGGGAAACTTAGAAATTTCATTTCTGTGCATTCTGAACTTCGTTGCAATCTTGCTGTTCTGGCTCCTGTGAACTTGCTTATGGTTGCAATTGTGACTGATAAGCATATCTCGCAAATGCCACATAAATCTTGGGACAACTTTTAGAGTAGTAAGACTGCCCAGATGACAAGGACCAAAAAGTGGAGCAATGTATATCCACAGGCAGCACTATCGTAAGCGTTTTCTGCTTGTTCAGCCTGCCAACTCATTGAATATCTGCCCTGTGCCGAGTACTGGTCTAGTTTCTGGGGCTACAATAGTAAATTAGATAGAGCACTTTTCCTTAAGGGTCTTTTACAGTCTAATGGGGAGAGCAGGCCTGTGTCTCATATTTTCTGCCATCCCCTGTCCATTATTCCAGACATGCCATTTATGGGAAGTGGAAGCAGGATAAGGAATGGTTCTGGTTTTTCAACACACAAAGGAAAAAAAATTCTTTGCTTAGTTTGACTCTAGCAGACTGTCTGGAACTTTAGTCCCTAGGATAATTCATCCTGCAATGGTTGTGGCCAGCCTGTGGCTTGCATTTCTATCCTGTTACCTGTAGCTTTGATGTGATTGAATAGTAAGTCCAAGCACAGAAAAACAGCAACATGAAGAGACGCTCACCATGTCCCCAGTCATGAGGAAAATAGACCTGAAATAGTCAATAGTTTTTAGGTATCCAAAAACTCAACTCAAATTGACAAAGACAAAAATAGCTTATTAGCAAATATAACTTGAAAGAATGTAGGTAACATAATGCTGTCATGGTTGGGATAACAGAACTTGGCCAATGTCACCAAGGACTCAAAATTACTATGTCTCCTTGTCCTATATTCCTCTCTGTTAGCTAAGTGAAGAAGAGAGTGCCCCTCAGACACCTGAGCAATAATTTAAACAAAAATACCAACTCTTTTTCTTATTTGACGATTTGGTCATATTCCCAAATCTGAATCAATCATTTTGGCCAGGAAATTGAATGTGTTACTTGTATTGTGTCACATGTCCAGTGTGGAAGTAGATGTGGTCTCAACATCACCCAAAGCCACACATAACAAATAACAGAAATGAAGTGGTCTCCCAAAAGAAACTGAGGTTAGTATTTTCAGAAGAAAGAATATGGAATGTTAGCTGACTGGGATTGTGGAGAGGAACCCACAAATGGCAACTCTAAGGATTTTGATTAGACATATTGCAAAGTAGGTTATCTGTGTTCATGTTGTTTCCAAAAAGCAGAACAACATACAAGGTGTCCCTGTAATTGGGTAAAACTAATCAAAAGAGAAACTAGGAATAGTCAATATTCCAAAATTCATAATAGACTTTTAGAAACTGATACGGTTTGGTGGTTACCCACATGATGCTGTTCTCATAAGTGAGTACTCACAAGATCTGATGGTTTTATAAGGGACCTTTCCCCCTTTTGCTCAGCACTTCTCCTTGCTGTCACCATGTGAAGGAGGACATGTTTGCTTCCTCATCCACCACGATTGTAAGTTTCCTGAGGCCTCCCCAGCCCTGTGGAACTGTGAGTCAATTAAACCTCTTTCCTTTATAAACTACACAGTCTTGGGTATGTCTTTATTAGCACTGTGAGAATGGACTAATACATAAACACAGGACTGAAGGGCAGAAGGGAAGGTGTAAGTTGAGAACAGAAGGCTTCAGTCCTAGGAGGACCAGGGCACCCAAGTCAGTTACTAAGGCAGGCTCCAGGCAAGGATCCAGTCAACTGAAGGGGTGTGCCAGATGAGGCTGGATTTTATGATAAAGCCAAAGTATCAAAATTGGATCATAGCACTGACTCTGACTTGGGCAAGAGTGTGAGGCAGAGTGGAGAAGCCAAGGGTGAAGTTATACTCCCTGAATCCCCACATGAAAAGGTCAAGGTCAAAAGGTTTCAACTGATCTACAGCTGTGGGGACTGTAGCATTTAAAAGATTGGTTTGACCCACACCTGCTAGACTCAAAAATCTCATAAAAAATGCATTTCTTGTCTAACTCTGAACTCAGGTTTTCTTGGCTGTATACTTCCAAATGGGTATCAAGTGTTTGGGTCTTTGTTGGGAAATGAACTGAAAATCTGAGTCCAAGTCCATGAAATTTTTCTGGTAGGAAATTATCACTCTTGCTCCTCAAAAAAGTATAGAAGTAAAGCAAATATCAGATCAAGGGTGACATATTGGCATGGCAGATAAATGCATAGACCTGGTTCTAGGCAGACACTATATGAGCTGTGGTAAGCGGAAGCTTCCTGTGTGGCCTCTGGAATGGTGGTGTTGAGGCATTTGGCACTTTAACTGATAATAATTCCTAGATAGTACCCTCCTGGCAGTGGAGGCAGCCACTTGTCCCAAAGTCCTCCACAGCTAAGACCTTTCCTGTTAGCACACTTTGCAGTGCCCCTTGCTCTTTGGTATTTCAGACAGCCCTGGACAACATCTAGACCTTCCACCACTCATCATCCTCTCAGGCTCTCAGCCACCTCTGAGAAATGCTGAGTCCATCACTCCCTCAAAGACCTGGTAGCTGGAGGATGCGGTTAAGTCCCAAATTCTACACAGCACAGGGACCCAAGTGCAAATCAAAATGGTCCAGTAAGGCTGGGCACAGTGGCTCATGCCTATGATCCCAGCACTTCGGGAGACCCAGGCAGGAGATTTGCTTGAGCTCAGGAATTTGAGATCAGCCTGGACAAAATAGTACGACTTCATCTCTACAAAAAAAATTTTTTTTTAATTAAGCATGAGTAGCACGTGCCTGAGAGGCCAAGGCTGAAGGATCACTTGAGCCCAGAGGTCAAAGCTGCAGTGAGCCATAATTGCACCATCACACTCCAGCATAAGATCCTGTCTAAAAAAATTTTTTAAAAGAGGTCCATTAATCTTGGTAATCTGATATCATTCAAGATATATCTTTAAACTAAATTTTAAAAGAGTAACTTTGGGTTACATTAGGGTGCTATATGACCTATAGAAGTCATTCAGAAAATATATCCTGATTAAACAAAAAATCATGACAAAATTACTAATAATACAATTTACACAAGATTTCCCTTTGTCTCTTTCTCTCTGTCTCTCTCTCTCTCAACATATATATATATATATATCTCACACACACACACACACACACACACACACATCACACAATTCTTCATTTCTACCAAGAAGTCTCTGCCCTACATAACGTAAGAGAGTAGAAACATGATTTCCACTGCCACTTTGTCGTCTCTGGGACACAACCTCTGATGAGAGACCACCCATTCAGCCAAAGAACAGTATCCCACTTCTTCAGCCTCATAAAAATATAAACCTGACAGCAACCTCGAACCTGCTCAAGCAGATCGGATATGAGCTCTCTCTGCGGTTAATTTCTGCAGCTTTGACAAGGCCTTAAGTCTATTTTTCTCTTTAAGATCCATTGCCACGCATCACCTTGAAGAACTGTTCCCCCCCACACAGATATAATCTAAAATGAAAAATGAAGTGCATTTTAGATCTGTACGCCTACAAAACTGTGTTCTCCCATTTACAATTCAGGGAAATGTATTTTTCTGAAATTAGATGGTGGAGTATTTTTGGTAGTGAGTCTCCCATGTCACCCTCCCTAGAAACCAAGTTCCTTCATGATTTGCAGTCACTGTGGAGGGATGAAAGTCAAGGTTCTCAGGAACACTGGGTCTGACATCCACTTGAGGGGTTTGGCATTCCTCTTTGGAAACAGTCAATGATGTTTGCAGATTTATAGAAAGTTTTTAAAAATTCAATTAATTCAGTAGCAGGTAATAAAAATTCAAAGGCAACTCACCAGTTTATGAGGCTAAATGACAGAGTTATTATGTGTCCTGTCAAATAAGAAGATCACACTTTTCTTTTTTTCTTTACCAAGAAGTTACACAATGGATATTCTTTAGATGCTTTCTTTTCCTCACTTTTGATTGGAAAATCAAGAGTATTATTTTGCCCTCAGCGAAACAAATTCATCATTTCCTCTGCAATTGTTTGGTCAATTGGCAAGGGTAAGAATAGGCAGGAAACAGAAAACTTTGCCTTGTGGTCTAATTATTTCTTTCTATTTATGTGTGTAGCTACCCTCAGCATCGTAGTTTAGTACTTGTATGCCAATCAATTAAAATGTTCTATTTTCTGAAACAGTAGGCACTTCCAAAGTTAAAAAACAAAACAACAAAGAAAAAACACTCTGATTTCAAAGTATAGCAAGGAATCCAGATTAACCCCATATCATAGTCCACAAAGAGATTTCCCAAGTTTAGCACAATTTCTGACACAGAGTAGGTATTTGGCAGATATTTGTTGAATAGTTGAATTGAGCAGCAGCAGCCTAAGGTGTATCGGCAGGTATGAAAAACTTGTGAAGGGGATATTCTTCTCTATAAAGTACTTCAGAGGGCACCTGATGAAACCTGTTTCAGAGGGAAGCCCAGGAGTCATTCGGGGAGAATCAGAGGCTGGAGGCCTTGTACCAGCAGTCATTTGTTACTGTTAAAGTGGCCCTAATTTGAACCTACACTAGTATGACCTGAGGAATTCTGAGTGGCAAAACAAGAAGAGAGGTGGACTTTTCTTCATCTTTACTGACAGAGGAATTGTGAAAGATGCTTTCCACTGTGTAAGAGCATGAGGGTAGACCTGTGTCTGGCTCTTTCCTGTCAAACACTGGAGCCCTCTTTGCCCTACTCAGATAGCAAAGAGTACAACGAGGGCCTAATTAGGGCTCCACTCAGACATCTTCCTTTCATGTTTTGATCTATACCCACCAAAAAGTAATGACCAGGCCTCTTATACAACCACACCCAGTTTAAAACCTAGCCTGTGAGAGCTCTTGTCTTAAAATTTTCAGACGAAAATTGCAATTGCAATTAACCACTAATAACCATTTTGAGCATTTAATTTTTGACTGAAGCATAACCCCTTGATGAACAAAGTTTCCAATTCCTGACAAGCAATGACTAGACCCTCACTTGCTATGGACGTTCCAAAGTCTTGCCTGGTATGCTACAAAAAGCAGATACAGTTCCTCTATGAACATGACCTATCTTCCAGGCTCACTAAGGAGTGGCAAATTATAACCATATAGGATCTTAAAAGAAATCCAGAATCAGGGGATAAATATCATGGGATTAACATTTTGTGGAAATTATCTGAGGCAAAGATATATTCCTACTTAAACCTCAAGAAAATGCTTCACTTAAAGGACTACAATAGTGGTTACAGACATTTAGATTTCCAGGGTGCATTGTTTCTATCTCCCAGTTACTTGGTCCAGTAGCTTGCTTTGGGCAGGTCCAGCTTATCACACAAGGGATTTTAGTATCCTACTGCTTAACCATTAATAATAACAAAAATAATACAGTTATGGGCCGGGCGTGGTGGCTCATGCCTGTAATCCCCACACTTTGGGAGGCCGAGATGGGTGGATCACGAGGTCAAGAGTTCAAGACCATCCTGACCAAGATGATGAAACCCTGTCTCTACTAAAAATACAAAAATTAGCCGGGCATGGTGGCATGCACCTGTAATCCCAGCTACTCAGGGGGCTGAGGCAGGAGAATCACTTGAACCTGGGCGGCAGAAGTAACAGTGAGCCGAGATTACAGCACTAGACTCCAGCCCGGGAGACAGAGCAAGACTCCGTCTCTAACTAACTACATAAATAAAGTTTTAAATTAGATCTAATTGAAAGATCTTTCATTTGTTCAGGGGCAAAACTGGGGTGCATGGGGATATGTGGGTGAATGGAGAGTGAATGGGAAGTAGGCATTGCAAAATAGAATGTAAAAGATTGAGACCTCAGGAGACTGACATTTCAGATCCATGCTGTACCAGACTAGTGATGCTCAGCTGTAGTGGGACTCAGAAAAGTCACAGTAGCCTAAAATAAAATGTGGGTCACTCAGGAAGGGTGAAAATGCTACCATTTAATCACCAGGACTGCATAAGTGAAACCATGCAATGTTCTGTGATGTTCCCACTCCTGTCTAGTGTTATTTCCTGGCAGGAAAGGGCTGATAAAGGACATGCTTTGAAAATCATACCATTGTTGTAAAGAGAAAACTGTGGTCAAGAAATGCTGGAGCACTGGGGAGGAGGGGCAGAGGAAAGAACATCTGGGGGCCATACATGACACTGCTGCAGATTTATTCCTCACTAAGCCCACTGTTGTATCATTTTACCCTTCCAGAAAATGGAGATGAAGCACTCACTTATTATACCTTACCAAGGGAAGCTTCATACATTAACGTAAAATATTTTGAAAATGTCACATAAAATCTATTATAGAAATACAAGATGTTACCAATGATTTTTCTCTAGCAGGATATGCCAGAGGGGAATCGCCTCCAACAGAAATGGAATTGTAGTTTCTAGCCCCCCTTGCTGGACAATCAATGTAAAAACATCAGTTTCTCAGGCTTCCAGCTGCACAGCAGATGTTAGTGGTAGAGAAGGTTGGGGCAGTGCAAACTGGTTTGGCTCACCCGTCAGAACCCTTGTTCACAGCCTCGTTTCAAGAGATCTCACTGGGTTCCCATTTCGGCTGAGAGTATTTAGAGGGAAAGACTGCCTTGTCTCCCTTCCAAGTAGAGAAAAATAAGAATAATAAAGCTCATCAGAAACCAACAGCATATTCCAATTTTTTTAAGTGAGCCATGGCATCTTTATAACTTGTCTGTGAGATTTCATAACCACATTCAGAAACACAGCCTCTATTGGGGTAGCGGTCCTAACACAGAAGAGGGAAGGAGATGGAAGGTAGTCACATTTAACCAAAACAATAGGGAACATTCGAGTAATGTAATTACTGAGATGGAAACGGTGGCCGGGACAGTGGACTTTAGTCACTCACGTGATCTTATGAGAGGTACCATCTGATCTTTGATAATGACACACTCCGAAAGAGAGACTGATATAGGATGCTTTTAACAGGGGCTCTCCTCTCTGCCACCTTCTTACATGTCTAAAAGAGGTTAGTGAACCGAACCTTTGAAGGACATTTTGAAGGCAGCAGACACAGCTTGAATGTTGGGTGGTTGTTTTTTAATGGACTTGTCAGCAGCCGTTCTCATTTGCAATAGAATTCCTTTTCTTTCCTACCCTTTCTCAGGTTTGTGTTTTCCCAGTGCTGTGCCAATGCTGAATAATTTACAAGGATAGAAAAAGAAAACTGTCACTATCACAGTCCCAGGGCTCTCCACTCACTCATCTGTCACATGGTCAAATGTCACTGGTGCCATTATTTGCGAGGGGTGAGATTAACGCCACGTAGCTACTTGCCTTGTTTCTTTCCCTATTGTTAATGGTACTGAACTCCAAATGTATTTTTTAGAAGAACTGGTTGCCATTTCTGCAACAAATGTCCCACCTAAGGAAATCCAAGTAACTGACCTCCCCATTCCATCTCACCCTTTCATCTGTCTTCATCTGTTTCTTCTTATCTGGCATTTCCACCCAGAGCATAAAAATACAATCTAGTTAGAACTATATTCAGAAGAAATGCCAGCATTCAAAGTGATCCCAGTCGTGTTGGTTCTGTTCCTTATTAGGAGAGAGAGAGAGAAAAAAAAAAGGCTATCCTGGTTGCAATAATAAAGAGTCACAGTGAATCACAGAAGGAGCCAACAAAAGATCCCCTGCACACAGATGGCACTTTGCAGAAGGGAAATCAGAGGCATGGCACTCAGGGGAATTACCAAAGTGCAGAAATGCGAGGATCAACATTTTTTTATTCTTTATTAAGAGGGTAAAATATCAGTATTGATTATATAAAAGAAAACGAGAAAAAAAGTATAAAATTATAATAATCATCTAGTTTTAATGTAATAAAGAAAACAAATGTCACATAGGTAGATGCTGACATTAACTCATCAAAATTTATTGCTGTGTTCTAAGCATGGAAGAACTCCCATCCCTGATTGAAGACCAGGCTCTCTAAAGAATGGTGAAATGTGTAAAATTCCTATCTATTGGTGTCTCAAGTGCGAATATTCAGAAATAATAATTATAGCTCATGTCAATCAAGTACCTAGTAAATGCTTTAAATGTACCATTACCGTTAACACTCATAAAGATTGCTACTATTAGTACCCCCATTTTACAGATAAGAAAACTGAGGTACAAAATGTTTAAGTAAATGATCCAAGTAAGTGGTAGTGAACCTGAGACTGGTCATAGAGTAAGACACTAAACTTCTATTTGAAAAATGTGTATCTACACACTACTGAATAATTGAGGGAAGACTGAAAAATTTAATTCACTCTTATGAGCTTGGGTCAGGTTAATATCCTTACAAAGCCTATACTATTTGTTTCTGCCTCTCCTCGTTTGAGTGCCAATTGACTGAATTAAATTCTTAAGAATTAACTTGCTCCTGTCCTGTTGAGAGAGCTATTTGAAGTGACTAGAATTTATTTGCTTCCTGCTCTTCTTCATGACATATGATTGGATCTCGGCTCTGGTTCATTAACAGGTAAGCTACAGGTACAAGTTATCCTGTCCCAACTTAACTTCTCATCCTTGAGTGTTTATTTGTGTTTCCTTTTGGTGTGCTTTGGGGAAAACCCTGATATCTTATCTCAGGTGATACCTTAGAAAGGCAGATAAAAATACAGAGCAGCTCTGATCCCATTAGCTGCCTTAAAAGGGCAGGGAGGAATTGAGGAGATCTGCTATCTTATTCACCACTAGCAGATAAGTGCTCTCAGAGAGCTACAAAGGCAAAATCCCCAAGGAACCTACAATAAAGACACCTGGGTCATCTTGTGGAGCAATGCCAGCTGAAACCCAGCAGCTGTTTCTGTGAGCATATAAAATGACCTGGAGAATCCAGCTTCACCCTGAACACACTGACCACTTTTTCCAAATGTCAAATGAAAACCTGAAATTTCAAGGTAAAGATCTGGAACCTTCTATCTCTTAGTTACAGGGACAGAGATTGGCAAAAATGCAGTCATCTGGGATGTTATCAAGTCCATGAGCAAATGGATGCTGCATGTGGAAAGAGATTTCAGTGAACACATTCAGCACATAGATAGTCATGTGCTCCAACTGATTTCTATTTGTGTGATGGTGACGCCAAGTCATCAGATCTGATGGAAAATTATCAATCCGTAGGCACAACTAGTGGTGGATACAGGTGCTTTGGAACTAAACAATTGCTAGATTTGTGGTTCCTTCACATTGAACCAATCTTTTCTAATTCCAGATAATTAGAATACAAAAGAAAAAAAAAAACTAAAAAAATAGTTGTGCAAAGTTGTTGTAGGAAACTACTAATGGTTACCCTTAAAGGTTTTTTTAAATGTAGCTATTTTTGGAGGAAAATTGAGCCCATTCTTGCAAACGCAACAACTGCTGAAAACAAAGTTTATAAATTGCACTGTGATCCCTGATCCCTTGAACAACAAAAAGAGGCAACATAAGCCTTCTTGTATAGGCTCACTTAAGAATCAACTTTTGCAATATTGTTGGCAATAAAATACTACTGTCATTAAACCTCAAGAGAAAATGTGATTTGAGAAAGCTGTAAGGGCTCTTTGTAAAGAAAAATCCAAGAGCACTGAATGCCCATGAGGTCTTGCTTCAACTTCCAAAATTTCTCTTATTTCGAAGTTTCTGACAAAGTTCTCTTAGCATTCTTCATGGGACTGGTTTTTATATTTTCTAGGCCAATAAACATGTCTTGATAGAAAAACAATTGCTTAAGGGGAAATATTAAAGAATTTATGTTGAAAGTCACTTCAAAAGATTCATTATCTGGCTTCATTGTCTGGCAGAATCTTAACTTTCTGAGCCCTTTAGTGTGTACATAATTCTTTACTTCACCAAGGAAATCCACGAAAATTGTCAGTGAAAGTAAAACACATAGATTCATTCATTCATTCAACCAAAAATGATTATCATTGCAGATATGACATGCGAGTCACTCTACTATACAAAAGTGGTCAAAAAGATAAGATACAATTCTAACTTAAAGAGGTTTTAATTCTACTGGGAGAAAAGAACATACAAACTGAAAAATAAAACATGTTATGTAAAATAATGGAAACAGAGCCAGAGTATTATGGGTAATACCAGACTCAAGATTTTCTGTGATTTTTTTTCTTTTTTTTTTTTTTGGCCTGGACTGGGTTACTTGCCTTTGCGTAATATAACCAGGGGTATCATTTTAAAAATGAATATAGCCATTTCTGTAGAAATCTCTACTTTCAGAGAGGAAGTTTTAAAGTATATTAACATATTTAAGTGTGACAATGAATATGGCCTATTAACAGAAAAATTAATCATGCATTAAAGCAAACTTGAAAAGAATGCTCACTTAATAACATACTTTTATTTATTATATAAAGTTACATAATTCATAATTTTTAAACATTTATACTCACTGTTTGGAGGAACGGAGGCAAGATGGTGCACTTCCGGGTTCTTCTTCACCAGCTTTTCCCCAGCGCGCGAAAACGCAGCCGGGCCGGGACGGTGCAGATCAACTGGGCATGCGCCAGGTGACGTCAATCCGAAGAGACCAAGATTTACCTGGTCGCACCTGCGGAACGCACCCCCCCGACAGGCCCGTGCCCCGCCTATTGCCCTCCCACTCCTAGAAAAGCCACTCTTGGCCAAACTTGCAGTTTTGCTGTTTTGCCTACTCGCTGGTTCTTTTGTGCCCGCTGGGCTGGTCTTAGAAAAAACAAATCACTCACCTTCATACACATTAGTGAGGTTGTAATGTATATTTGATTTCTCAATTCAGGCATCAGCAAACTACCCTCAGCATACCCAGGTGTGCAAAAGTTTTTGATCAAAGAAGGTCTTAGTAAAAATAGGATGTTGAAGGGAATGATAAGTATTACTAAAAAATAATTTGGGAACAACTGAATTGTACACTTCGTAGGGCCCTTATGAAAGGTCTGTGCTATGGTCTGAATGTTTATGTTGGCTCCTTTTGCCTTTCCACCATATGAGGATGCAGGAAGAAGACACCATTTACGAAACAGAGAGTGAGCCCTCACCACACAATAAATCTACAGGAGCCTTGATCTTGGACTTTTTAGGCTCCAGAACTGTGAGCAAGGAATTTCTATTGTTTTTAATTACCCAGCCTAAGGCATTTTGTTATAGAGGCTCAAATGGACTAAGACAGTCTGTCTATAGTCATATACACATATGTATAATATACATGCACATTCATGCTGACCCTAAGAATCATAAAGATCAATCTTTCATACATGCTGTCACCATAGGTCTCAGATCCTTCAATGTAGTCTCGATTCCAGATATTGTCTCCAACTGTCAGACTGTGCCAGAAACTGTGTCCACATTTGGAGTTTTAATATGTATGTATTAGTTTGTTTTAGAAAATATTATTGATTTTTAAATTATTGTTACTAAAGTAATAGGCATTCCAAGAGAGAAAGCTTCGGTTCATGGTCATTAATTGTGCAGTAGGATTATGTGGAACAAGACGGAAATTATATATAGCATTGGTAACATGTGTTCCTAGAAATTCATTAACACATGGATTTTTGAAATATGAAAACAGCAATCTGCTTGAAGGTTTTCATAGTAGTCAAAGATCAGTATGGACATTTGCAAGCCTTCCCAAAGATGACTGGACAAAATAATGGGAGTGAATGTTATTATTTTCTTTTCCTAGAATATTTCTTTTGTCTGATTAGTAATGTGGATACTGTGAGCTTCTGAAAGAAAAAAATCTTTCCAAACAGATGGAATTCATTTAAATAAGAAAAGTAAGAGGAGTGCAGACAGAAGCGCATGGCTCTTGCTATTATCATATGAAAGTACTGTCTAGATCATATGACTAACAGCCAAGCAAGCCAGCCATGATGTCCCATGTTATAATAATCCACCGCTGAACATTTCACATGGGCCATGTGTGGAGTTTTTAAACCTTTCTGAATTTTATGAAATACTGCATTACTATTATTGGTGTTGTTATAGTTATCAACTTACTTCATATTATGTTTCTTTTGACAAACTTTAAATTATCATACAGATGTTAATATCCACAATTTAACAAAGCAGATGCACCACATACTTGTAAAATAAGCTCCATGTGGTTAAGGTTGCAATTCACCTCTTTTCTTTAACCAGCACTATTACTCGGTAACAGGGCTAGCCATCTCCATGTATGTATGTGTGTATGTGTGTGTATGCATCTAAAGTAATAACGGATTAGATTTCTTTCATTGCAATAGAAGAGGAACCAAGTTTATTCAACTTTAGAAAGAAAGGGGCATTGCTAATTAAGACACAAAGATATCCTATGTCTGAATCTGAGCATCTTCTCTGAAAAATCTGCCTACTCGTTCTCTCTCTTTTGACTCTTTCTCTGACTTCCAGCAACATGTGGATTTATGATGACATCCTATAGCTCCTGGGTTGAGGCTTTGTCATTCAACAAACCAACTTAGACTGGACTCCTCTTTTCATCTCACTTTGAAAATGCCTGGAAAAAGAGTTTGATTGTTTGAGCTTAGGTCAAACAAAGTTATTGGACTTCTAATCCAATAACTTTGGTCAAGGGGATAGGATCCAGAACAAATATGGCCCCTGAGGTTGCCAGGCATGTAAATAAGAGAAGCATTGAAGAGTCAAAAGGCATCTTTACAAGCTAGGCAGACTATTCCAAATGTTACAGTCATAAATAACTAATAATGTATGGCAATTTATATTTTTCAAAGATGTCATATGTATTTTCAAATTTTATCTCATTTGATCCTCACAACACCCTTCAGTAGACGTAGATATCATTATTCTTATATTTTAAATGAGGAAACAGAAAGTACAAAGACTATGTGAATTGCCCCAGTGACACAGCTGGACTATGAAGGAGCTACTACTAAATCTCAGGTTTTCTGATTTGAAATTCAGCACTCTTGTTCCTGTTCTATGGGAACAGCAGTTTCTGATTTTGTCAGAGTATGAAAAAAACTTGAAAACAGGTTTCTGATCTTTATTTTTTTTCCTAAAATAGGACCTCTACTTTCTTTCCTGAGAAGGTTCTCCTCCCCACACTCTGACCAAATGTAACTGGGATTCCTCCAGTGATTCTCCCACATGTGGTCACAGGCAATTTACCAACCAGATTTACCAGGAAGGGTCTGCTTTATTCAACTTTTCCTGCCATTGCTTTCTTCATTAATTCCACTGCCACTGATGGGCTCTGAAGACACTCATTTTTGCCTCCATAGGCAGAGACCATCCTTGGGTGGCAGATATTCTTTCCAAAGGAACTGTGTCTGCTGTTTCCAGAACTGCCTTCTTTGAAGTACAGAGCCTTGCTGAGATTCCTGTGAATGAAGTAATGGCCTTCAATGCCTCTCATCACACCGTTTCACCTGTGCCGTGGTGCACCTCTGCTTGAGCCAAGTCTCACCAGGTATGTCAAATGTAAATTTCCTCTTTTAATTCTGACCTCTCTCTTAATAGCATCTCCAATAAAGTAAGAGAGAACATATAGACAGGAAACATGATGCTGGACATCCCTAGCACCTCTCTGTCTCTCCCATGTACTACTTTTCTTTCATTCATTCTTCACCTCTTCATGTATTCATTCACCCAGAAAATGATTCTTGTTTAGTGCTTACCATGTGCAGTGTGTCGAGAGACACAGTGGTCAACTGGAAAGTCAAGGTTTCTCCCCTCATTGGGCTCAATTCTAGTTAAGAGAGGGGAGGGAAACCAAATACATGAACAAATAAAGAGAATAATTTCTGATAGGAAGAAAATATATCAGGGTATTGGGGATGTTAGTAACTAGTGAGGTAAAGGGGAAACTTAGATGGGTCTCTTTTGAAGAATCGGCAATCTATAAATCCGATTTATGTAAAACATCATTTTTGCAAAGATAGGCAAGTAGAAAACTTCAGGCCAAGGAAAGAATGAGTATAAAGGCTTTGAAGAGGAAATAGTTTCGTGTCTTTGAGGAAACAGAAGACTAAAATCTTAGGAGAGTAGTAAGAGGTAAAGTCAGAAAGGTAGAGAGAAGCTAGGTCATGGAGAGTTTTGTAGTCTACAGGAAGAAAGTTAAATCTTATTCTAAGTGCAATGAAAAAACACCGAAAGTTTTTCAGCAGATAGCATAACAGTTTTAAATGATCATTCTGACTATTGTAGGGAAAATAAAACATTGGCATTAAGAAAACCCTATTCCTCCCTTCCTTGTACCATAAATAAATGAATAAATTCTCATGAATATAAAAGTCTTGCAAATACTTGCTTGGGAAGAAGAGGGATGATTTGCTGTCTAAATTGAAGTACTGGATGAGATATGATTCTTCCACCTGTATACATCAGCACAACTTTTTGAATCCATAATATATGCCGAATTGTACATTTAGCACTGGAAAGATAACCTAAGCAGCATGCAGGGCCTATCCTCCAGGAGCTTTCAGTCCAAAAGAAGGTCCAGACAAGAAAAGAAACAATTTCAATTTAGTGTTATATTAGTTATATCTTGCTGTGTTTCAAACCACCCCAAACTTAGTGGCTAAAAATAACATGCATTTATCATCTCACAATTTCTGCAGGTAGAGAATTTGGGAGTAACTTAGCTAGGTGGTCTGGCTCAGGGTCTCTCCTAAGATTGCAAGCAAGATGTTGGCCAGGCTTACAGTCATCTGAAAGTTTGACTGGAGCTTAAGAATCTGTTTCCAAGATGGCGCCCTCACACAGCTCTTCGCTGGAAGTCTCGAATCCTTGTCATGAGAACTCTTCATGAAGGTGTTTGAACTTCTTCATGATGCGGCAGCTAGCTTTCCCCAGAGAAAGCAATCCAAGAGATTGCAAGAATAAACACACAAGGTCTTTTTATGACCGAATCTTGAAAATGGCACACAGTGACCTCTACCACATTCTATTCTTCAGAAGCAAGTCACTCAGTAGAACCCAAACTCAGGACAGGGGAATTAGTTTTCACATTAGGGAAGGAAGGGGTGGCAAAGGGTTATGGGGCATCCCTTAAAATCACTATCCACAAATGTGATAAAGTAATGCTATGCAGGCAAATAGTGGCATCCTTAACTTAAACCTGGAGAATTTGAAAAGCCTTCCCACAGGAAAGTTAAGACTGGGAATAGTAAGTGAAGAAGAGTTCAAAGAACACCTTATGCAGAAAGAATAGTTAGGGAAATGTCTGTCCAAATAAGAAAGGGTGGTACATCAGGGAAATGGCAGTGCAGCATCTCACTGAATCTCTAAGTTACCAGTTGTTGCAGGGTCCTTCATTTTATACACCAACAAGAAACAAAAATCGCTGCCACTTACATGTGACAAATTATTGATGGTAAAACACATCTTAATTTTAGAAGTGTGAAGATATGAAATGAAATCAAAAGGCAACTTGGAATCAATGAAATTGGTAGTTTGCTATTGAAAGGGCTTAGAATAAGGTAGGAGAGTGTGGAGTTTGAAGCTGGAAAGTTAACATGGGCCAGATGATGAGTGTATCAGGTCATTCATGTGTTCATATAAAGAAATACCTGCAACTAGGTAATTTATAAAGAAAAGAGGTTTAATTGGCTCGTGATCTGCAGGCTGTACAGGAAGCATGGTACCAGCATCTGCTCAGCTTCTGGAGCGGTCTGAGGGAGCTTTTACGCATGGTGAAAGGTGAAGCAGGAACAGGTACATTACATGGTCAGAGTAGGAGCAAGAGCAGAGGGGAGGTGCCACACATTTTTAAATGACCAGATCTCATGCGAACTCACTATCACAAGGACAGCACCAAGGGCATAGTGCTAAACCATTCATGAGAAATCCACTGCCATGATCCAATCACCTCCCACTAGACACTACCTCCAACACTGGGGATTATAATTTGCCATGAAAGTTAGAGGGGACATACATGCAAACTACGTCAATGCGGGATCCTAGAAGCCTCTAAGTTTAGTTTTTAGCCTATCGTCAGTGGGAAGTCTTGGAGGTTTTAAAACAATGGCGAGTACACAGATCCGTATTTTAGAAAGATCACTGTGGCTGCAGTGCATAAAATAACTGGAAGGAAGGCAAGGATACCAGTTAGGTTTTGGTTGTATTAAAGATCCAGAACAGATAAGATGGTGACTTGAACAAAAATTAGTGACAGTAGATGGATTGCAGATATATTAAAGAAAAAAATCAGCCAGAGCAAGTGATTAATTGGATGTGGGGGTGGGAGAAAAGAGAGTGGGCTCTATAATATTAAAACACTGCACCTCCATAAATTTTACACAATGACAATATGTAGAGTTTTAATACCATTCTGATTGTTATTAATCACCATTATTGGCATCATTATTCTTATCACTTCATATTTTATTATCTTGCTGGGACTAGATGAATTCATGTTATTTAGAGAGACAGTATGATACAGTGAAAAGTGCAGGGTCTTGGGAGACAAACGAAAGGTTGTTATGCAATGCTGCCCTGATCCTGTAGTAGCAAGTGAATTTGGGCAAGATGTATGACTTCTCCAAGACTGTTTTCTCACCTTTTAAATGAAGATAGCAATTCCTCCTCTGCTGGTGAAACAGGGAAAGTTTATGTTAAGTGTCTGACTTATTGCTTCATTGCTTGACATACAGTGGGTGCTCAATTAATGGTCGCTATTATTATTACATTCATATAGCACTTAATTTGACAAGCCAAATGACCATTTAGTTGGTTATTTTTCAGAGCAATTTTTTTGAAATAATGGAGAAGATAATGAAAATGGATGAAGCCATTAAGGCAGGTGAGTGATACAGGGATTCACACTGTAGCTTCTACCCTACCATGGGTATTACAGAGAAATAATCATACATGTTTAAGTTCCACAGTCTATGTGCAGAGTATTCTGCCTATGGGTAGCGGATCATTTTGCAAGGCATGTAAGACTCTAATTTTTCCACAACTAGGCAGGTTGTTAATGGGTATTTTATAAATTTTTAAAGACAAGTTTCAATGTCAAAGAAGTTTAAGAAATGCTGGGATTTGTTAAACCAGTTTCTTTTCTGCAGAATTTACCAAAGCTTTAAATATTCTGAAGTGTGCTATAAATCTCCAAGAAGGGAGATAAGATGCAGCATCTTCCAAACTTATTTGATGATGGAACTCTTTTGAGACTAGTTTTCCACAGAACACGCATTTGGGAAATTTTGCAGCAGACTGTATTTTCTTGAATATCTGCATCTTGTATGCATCCTGTCTCTACCCTACTTTAGAAATAGCCACCATATCTGAGCAACACAGTAAAAAGATCTTTTTTCATGACTCAGGAAAAGAGAATCTTAACAGCACCCAAATCTAAGGACCTTTTTTAAAAAATTATTTAACATTGATTGTCAGAATTAAAAAAAGAAACAATAAAATTCATGGAAAGTATTGAAAGGTTAACCATTCCCATTTTATTTTTGTAAGTACATAAAATAAGATAAATAATACCTATAGGTAACAAGATTGTATATCAATTTAAGGTACAAAAAAGCTTTTTCATATATGTATTTAGATCAAATGGAAGCTATGAAGATGCCAAAACAATAAATACTTATCTTTAAAAGTGTGCATCTATATATCTTTCTTAATTATTTATTTGGAATGTATCAGATACATAAGGATATAGTCTTATATATATCTGCTAACTACAGCAGTGTACATAGAATTCTGGAATATCACAGAAATCAGAGTAAACTAAGCAATAGTACCCAGAAAAAAAGAAAAGGAAAGCAATCAATAGTTGGCTACTAAGTATTATTTTCAATTAATACTGGTTTTAACATCAAATTTAATATCTGTGGTTGACAAAGGATTAAAGAGGTCCGTCTAGTTAAACACTCTAACTCATGCTCCATCCCAGAATACCTCTGAAGGTAGCCTCACTTTCCTTGGCCAACCTCACTGACAAGACTGAATGGCCTTATGCTTGATCCTGGGCACTTTACGGTATGGTTTTCTATGTTGGTCTGTGCCTTTATTAGCCTATCAGTCACCTTAGTTTTGATTTGGGGATTTCAATGTATGACCAGCATATTTTCAATCGATTCCTTTACGTGCTTTATGGAATTAATTTTTCTTCCCAGGAACAGAATTATAATGAACCCTTCATTGCTCTGAAATCATGTTGTTGGTGTTACAACAGGCTATCTACATACTTCTGGAAAGGTAATGGCTCCATGTAGCCCACTCACTTGTTTTTGTTGTTTTTCTTTTTTACTCTTTTACTCTTGAAGCAAGTCTTTGTGTCAATTTTCAGAAGTATATGTACTGTACATTAGATTCTGTCCAACAAGCTCTCCCTGTGCAGTGATCCCTCATATCATTGCTACAAATTGTCAGTGCCCCAGTGAAATGAAGATATTGATTTCTCCGTAACTCCCTTCACCACCTCCATAGGAGGCTCTTTCTGTGGATGCAGAAAACGCATTAAAGCCCCATGCTGTCATGAGGTAGATTAATGCCCTTGTGTCACAGCTCTCCTTGGAAACTGCATCAAACACCAAGCATTAGAACTGAATTAGAAGCCACAGAGACTTTTGAGCATCTCAAGATTGCCACTCTCTTCTGTCCCATGTGAACAATAGATCCATTTGCAAATAGAGTCATGAAAATGAAAATGCCCGAGGACAGGAATGCATAGATGCCCTTGGGTCAGGTCCTCGCACACTAAGCAGAGTGGACTGTCTTGTGGATAGTGAATTAGGCAGCATAATCAAACTGGGTAAGAAAGGCAGAGAACTGGAGATGTCAGACACCTGAAAGTGCTTTTGAAATGTAACACAATAAAATTATGTATAAGAAAAGAACTGACTTACCTGAGTGACTTCTTGTCACATCAGAGGTTCCATTGTCCTGAAACTTTCTTTATCTAATACCTGCTTCCTGATCTCAGCTTTCTGGGATAACAGCTTTTGCTACTTCCTGGCTAAACCTTCATTACTTGCTTGTTATTCCTTGGAACTCATCTTCACTCAGGGATGCCTGATAAACCTGTCAGTTGAGCTTATTACCTGCCTTTGTATTTTTATTATTCATTTATCATGTCCCTAATTTTAGACCAGAACCCTTTAAGCAGATTTGGCATTTCTGCCACCATATAAACCATTTCTCTCTGCTTTCCTTATAATAAAAAGAGCTTCTCCTTCTAGACTGAGAGACTGTGTCCATTCTTTCCTTTAAGAACAGAAATAAGGCTGGGTGCAGTGGCTCATGGCTATAATCCCAACACTTTGGGTGGTCAAGGTGGGAGGACTGCTTGAGCCCAGGAGTTCAAGGTCAGCCTAGGAAACATAGGGAGACCCTGTTTCTACAAAATAATAAAATAATAATAATAATGATAATAAATTAGCTGGGTGTGGTGGCCTGCTCCTGTGGTCCCAGCTACGTGGGAGGCTGAGGTAGGAGGATCACTTAAACTGAGGAGGTTGAGACTGTAGTTATAGCACCACTATACTCCAGCCTGGGTGACAGATGAGACCCTATCTCAAAAGCAAACAAACAAAGAATAAAATTAACATATTTTAAGGACTATATTTGAGTAGCACAGACCATACATGATGATAACGACTATAAAAATCCCAATTATGTATTCATTAAAATAAAAGTGTTAAAATAATTTTGAAGATGTGGACATCAAGGACTTTAAAGCAATGGATTATTTTATTCTTATTTATTCTGGTATTTTATTAAAGTAATATAGGCATGTGGTGAAACATCAAATAAGGCAAAAAGATTTGGAATGAAAAGCAAGTTTTTCCCTTTTACTACTGCCTCACCTCATCCTGGCCCATTCCCTCATCCATGTCCCCAAAGCCAATCACATATGATTTGGGGGAACTTTAGTTCCTTTGGTGTTTTTGCCAATCCCTTTCAATGATGAATTCCATCTGCAGTTTCCTTCTTATTGACCTCAGGATTCATCTATTGCCCATGTGTTATGATAACCAGGGGAAGCCTACTTATGCCACACAGATCCATTACTTCTTTCTCATTTTTATTCCAACAAATTACAGCTCTATTCCCAGTTTCTTCGAGATTACCTCTGATTCCATCAATGTTCTCCAATTTTGAATTGCACAATTGTAAGTTATTTTAAATCTTCAGATGTGACAGAGGATATTTTTTCTTATTTGTTTATATTTGTTTTAGAATGAAATTTTATTTTGGGCAACTGCAACATTTCAGGACAACTTTTGAAGCATACCTATAATTGCATTATAACACGAAATGTGAGCAAATAAAATCGAAGCTTGATTAAAATGAGGGCTGGAATGCAAAAGTTAAATAAAGAGCTTAAATGGTGAAAAAAACAAATTGGATTTCTAAACTTACTTTCACTTTGATCATCGAAGGTGTTATGTATTACATTTTGATAGCTCAGAGAGTGACTCAAGTGGTAAATTTATAGAGTATCATTCCATTTAAATGAACAGCAGGATGTATTTGCAGAAACAGATTAATGTTTCTTGGAAATTTATTAACACCTGCTTGTTTTTCTACACTCCCGTTGCTATGTGGTTTTTCTATCTATCATATGTAAATTCCATTCTTATTTTTTAAAATAAAAGGTAATTAAACTGAAAGATCTGTTTTACACATTACAGCTAGTGAGGAGCGCAGTCAAATGTAGTCTGTGCCCCATTGCTAAGAAGGATGACGAGGCATTTTGGAAAGCCTGAGCGTGGGACGCAAGAGGGCAGCAGAAAAGGACTGTTTCTTCTTTCTCGCTCTCTATTAAGTAGGTACATTAACTACATCTACCCAAATTGAAAAGGAGAAGAATTCTCCCGTGGAGTTTGCAGCCTCCACTGCTGCTGATAAGGAAGGTTTTGGAGATATTTGAAAATCAGTGTGATGAGGTGGGAAGGAGTGAGAAGGGGCTTCTCTTCCAAGCACTTAAATGACCTAGCGTTCCCCTAGGAGTACAGAACAGACCCTACTCAACCTGAGTACTCATCTCTCTGCCGCCTTGGTTACTGCCGTGTTCTCGGTGCCAGATATGCAATCAGGCACGGCCTCACTCCAGTTCACAGATTGATGCCTGCTCTTTGTTTACTCTCACAATCCTTAAGACGGTGGGGATAAGGGTTGTCTCACAATGAACTTTTGGAAGTTCTTAATTCTCAAATCAAGGGCAGAATATAGTTCAACTTCTTTTTGTGACACCTTCCTGCATCTTCAACATTGGAAGTGGAGCATACAATTTCATGCCTCTACATTTTATGTTACCCCTAAATGTACCTGGGATCTTATCTTCTTCTCTTAAAATGAAATTAAATAAACAATTTAAGGTCAGAGACCTCCCCTTTGGAGACTACTTGTGTAATTGAAGGTGTATATTGTCTGCACTGATTTTTCTTTTTTTTAAAGGACATTGTTTGACCTAAACCTAAACACACTGTACAATACGGCACATGTTATAATGCCAACCTATGACATATAGCTAAGTCAAGAAGGCTGAACTCTTTAAAGCTCTTTAAAACTCTTTAAACCTATTTTATCATTAGTTATTCTCCTTTTAGGTTTGGATACAAAAGATGAGTTTGTAACCAGAACAGCCAATACTTTGAAGTGGATGAAAAGTCCAGAGTCTGAGCGTGTTGTTTAGAGCAGGCACCACAGAAACCAAATGAAGTAAACTAGACCAGGTACCAGACAAATCAAGAGCCAGGAGCCAGGTATTAAAGGCAGATCAGGCAGAAATTCAGCATCATGGTTACATGATAATCCCCACCCTACCTAACCTAGATCTTCACGACTCCAAAGCCCACACTATGCCATCTCCTTAACCTTGCAGTTAAACACTCACAAGAGATTAACTACAAATGTTTTTCCTTCTGCTGACTTTGCTGGGTGTGCTATTCACAACAACAACAAAATGCAATTGTAAATGCTGCATTATTATATTGGGTGGATAAACTATGGACCCAAGTGAATGAAAAATACTTTAGTTAATGTAATAAGCTGGGTGGTTTGCAGCCTTGACCTTTCTCAGCATTGCTAGAAGCACTTGCTTTGGAACTCATGCAATCTGAAAGGGCCACCCACAAAACAGCTCTTCTATGAGGATCACACAGCAGTGGTCAGGACCCTCCTGAAGTTCTCACAGCTTTGAAACCTGACAGCTGCCCTCATTTCCTGCAACTGCTGAATACTGAATACATACTGAGCACCTCCTATCCAGCATGCTCCCTCCACACCTTCCTCGCCCTTCCTTTCTCTCTCTCTCCTTTTTTTTTTTTTTTTTATCAAGACAGAGTCTTGCTCCATCACCCAGGCAGCCTTGCTCACCCTAGTTCTATACTCATGCTTGCAAATATAAATTATAATATTAATTTTGGGGTGGCAAGGATCCTCATTCTCTGACAGTATTCTGAGATCTGACGCACAACGTCTATCTCCACTTTGCACATTCCTTCTTTTCACTGCTGTCCACACTGACATGGGTTCCTTCCCTCCTAGTTGCTTTTGGAAGCCCTTATATGCATATTGGTGTCTGAGGATTCGATCTGCTTCTAGATTCATTGAAATGGGTTCCTTTCCTTAAAAAATTCTAGTTATTGTTTCTGCATGATTTCTAGGAGTTTAAAGAAGAGATGATGAATTTTGCAGCCAAATTCATGAAAGAAATTCTACAAAAGTTATTTCAAAGGGAAAATGTTCAGGACTTGTGAATGAATAGGGGGAAAGGAATAAAAAAGTAAGCAAGAAAAAAGAGGCATATTGAATTAGTATTAACTATGAGCAATAATTATTTTCTTCATATTTTATTAACTAATTCATTTACAATTGGCATTGAAATGGTAAGTAGGAATTTTTACTGACTTATTCTTTTGCATGTAAAATCTGTTTTAATATGATTGGTATTTTACCTAAAAAAAAAAAACTGAAGATGACAAGGGCCTAATACCCAGAACACACAAGGAACTCAAATAATTCAATAGCAAAAAAACAAATCATCTAACACAAACAAACAAATAAAAAGTGGGGACATGAAGAGAGATTTCTCAAAAGAAGACAGACAAATGGCCAGGAGATATTTGAAAAAATGCTCAACATCACTAATCATCAGGGAAATGCAAATCAAAACCACAACGAGATATCATCTCACCCCAGTTAGAATGGCTATTATCAAAAGACAAGAAATAACAAATGCTGGCAAGGATGCAGAGAAAAGGGAACACTTTTGGGGTGGGAATGTAAATTAGTACAGGCATTATAAACAATAATATGGTGGTTTCTCAAAAAAACGAAAAAGAGAACTATCATACAATCTGGCAATCCCACTACTGGGTGTTTATCCAAAGGAGAGGAAAGCAGTATATCAAAGGAATATCTGCACCTCCATGTTTACTGCAGCACCATTCACAATAGCCAAGATATGGAATCAACCTAAGGGGCTACCAATGGATGCATGGATAAAGAAAATGAGATAGATATATACAAGGGAATACTACTTAGCCATAAAAAAATCCTGCCATTTACAGCAACATAGATGGAATTAGAGGTCATTATGATAAGTAAAATAAGCCAGATATAGAAAGACAAATATCACACGTTCTCATTCATATGTGGAAGTTTAAAGTAGAACTCTTCGAGGTAGAGAGTAGAGGCTTGGGGATGGTGGGGAGGGGATGAGGAGAGGTTGGTAAATGGGCACAAACACAGAGTTAGATAGAAGGAGCAAGTTCTGGTGTTCAATAGCACAGTAGCATGACTATAGTTAGCAAACATTTATTGTGTATCTCAAAACAACCAGAAGAAAAGATTTGGAGTATCTCAACACAAAGAAATAATAAATAATTGAAATGGTGGATATCCTAAATATCCTGATTGATCACTATATATTATATGCATGTATCAAAATGTCACATATCTGCCATAAATACGCACAATTATTATGCATCAATAAAAATATTTTAATAAATTAACTTAATTTTTTTCAAAAAGGAAGCTGAAGACATAAGTTAACAGAGATGATAGTGCCTGTGCTCACTATACTCCACTAACTTTCAAACTCTTTCATTTATAAAAATGTCATATAAAATGGAAATGTTTTCTTCAAAGAAATGTTTACTAACTATAGTTTACCAAAAATTGTTCAAGCTTCCCAGAATAGCCAACTGAATGGCCATAATTTGCTGGTCCATCTGTATTTCACACTATTCCCATTAATTACTTGAAACACTTCCTGATATCCTGCCAGATACCATTCTCCCTGCCATGTGCCCAAGCTGGTAGCAAACTGAGTATTCACTGTGTTCAATGTACTTGTCCTGCCCCTGTGCAGATGTTGATGCCTCTCTTGCATCTTTCTATGACCTCCCAACATTTTCCACACTGCCTAATAAAATAGTGCCCATTCTTCAAGGCCCATTTCAAAGTCCATTTTCTTCAAAAGTCTCTGCTGAGCTTCCCTTTACTGTCAATTCAAAGGATCACCTTTGCAAAATATTCATTGCATGGAAAATATTTCAATAATTTATTGAATAATCTGAATACAAATAAGCATTTGGAGACAGGACTTAGATCCAAGAAGGCTTGGAGAGATTTGTAAATCTTTTGTATGGTTGTGGCAGCTGATACCAGGATAGAAAAGAACTCTCTGAGGAATGCAGTGTAGGAGTAAAAAGCACAGGGGTTATAGCCTGAGGAAACACAGTGAACTACCCCAAGACTCAGGTAGACATACGGATATGGACATCAGATATTCAGGATGAGTCAAGAGCACTGCAGGTGTTCTTGTCCTGATTTGATCATAGTGATGAAAGTATTTTTCTTTGTGGGTGGCTATTTAGAATACTCTTTCTCATTATAATATTTTCTATTAAAAATCACAGCATCAATACAACTCATAATGGCACTTTTTTTCTTCAAGGTTGTTTCCAAGTTTGTGCATGAAGTCTGGAGGAGCCACTGAAAACCTGAAGATTTTGCCATGATACTCACCAAGGAGACCAGTGCCTGGGTACCATTTGAGGAAGGAAATAAGAAAGATTTATTGAGTTTGGAATATCATGATATGTTAGAAAAAATAATAATTAGGTGATGGTTCACATTCTTTTTCTCCTCCTTTAGGCTCCAAGAAGAACTCCATCTCTACCTGATTAATTTCTAAGGTTTTATTGTGTAGAATTGGGGTAATGGATGACAGGCACAAGATAGAAACTTGATCTGATTGATCCATACTGGAAAGGACAGAGTTATTTATAGATGAGACCATGAGGTGAGGATAGGGCGGTAATAAGAAAAGCAGTATCTAGTATGTGCTGTGTTTGAGGAAGAGTTTGGGAGAGTTTTGAGAGAAGGAGGGATATTTGGTTAGCCACCATGACATGATTTGCAAAGATTCAGATAATACCTGGATGAAGGAATTTTTTTATTTTTTTTTTTAATTTTGAATTCAGGAGGTACATGTGCAGATTTGTTAAAATTGTAGTTTGTGTGATGCTAAGGTTTGGGCCACTATTAAGCCTGTTGTCCAAATAGTGAACCAAATAGTGAACATAGTATCCAGTAGAAGTTTTTCAGCCTTTGCCGTCTTCCTTTTGGAGTCCCCAGTGTCTATTGTTCCCATTTTTATGTCCCTGTGGACCCAATGTTTAGCTCCTGCTTACAAGTGGGAACACCTTTGAAACAAGTAATAAAAAACCTACTAAGCAAAAAATCCCTGGGCCAGATGGATTCACAGCTGAATTCTGCCAGACATACAAACAAGAGCTGGTACCAATTCTACTGAAATTATTCCAAATAATTGAGGAGGAGGGAATCCTCCTTAACTCATTCTATGAAACCAGTAACATCCTGATACCAAAACCTGGCAAAGACACAACAAAAAAAAAGAAAAAAGCAAGTCAATAGCCCTGGTGAACATAGACACAAAAATCCTCAACAAAATGCTAGTAAACAGAGTCAAGTAGCACATCAAAAAAGTTAATTCATCATGGTCAAGTGGACTTTATTCCTGGGATGCAAGATTGGTACAATTTACACAAATCAATACATGTGATTCACCACATAAGCAGAATTAAAAACAAAAACCATATGATCATCTCAGTAGACACTGAAAAAAACATTTGATAAAATCCAACATCCCTTCATGACAAAAACCCTCAACAAACCAGGTATTGAAGAAACATACCTCAAAATAATAAAAGCCATCTATGATGAATCTACAGCCAACATCATACTAAATGGACAAAAGCTGAAAGTATTCCCCTTGAGAAATGAAGGGAATTTTAAGAGAATTTTGCTGTTTGTTATTAATGAAACTTTTCTTTGGTCTGTTTTGTAGTGACTGTGCTATTTGGATTACTTTTAAAATCCTTTTGGATGTCAAACCTATTTTTTTCTTTCCTGAATGTGACAGTAGATGTGCCAGTTTCATAGCAGTTCCATTTAGGTTGTTGTGTTTGGGTTAATGGAGATATATAAATGCGGAAATGTCTTATAGACATTTAGAGATATATGACCTGAGTTTAGATCAGAGAAGGCTTGGAGAGATTTATAAATCTTTTGTATGGTTGTGGCAGCTGACACTAGGGAAGGAAAGAGCTCTTTGAGGAATATAGTGCAGGAACAAAAAGCACCAGGGCTAAAACCTAAAGAAACACAGTGATCTGCACCAAGACTTGGTTACACATACAGATACTGACATTAGATATTTAGGAATGAAAAGGTAAGGTGCACTGTGGTTAGCTGAACAGGAATTTCAACAAAATAGGTTTAATAAGGGTGACTGAGAAATGCAATCTTACCCAAATAGACTGAATATTTGGAGTATGATATCAAAGAAACAGGATGTGAGCAAGGAAACAGAAAAACCACAGGCAAGAGCTGTGATAGTCTTTAAAGAGGAGAGTGGAGCCAATAGAAAGTGGCTACCAGCTACTTACCTGAATAGAGCAACTCTGTTTACCTGAATAAAGCAACAACTGGCATAGCTGTGTCGAGCTTTGTGTGGAAGATCTTTAAAGGGCAAGTTATTGAAATGACGGTAGGGAGAATGGAGGCTGTGTCAGGATCTGGGGACACAAGATATTCATCAGCCAAAATGGCAGATTAAGGGCCTCTGAAACCCCACTTCCCTGTAAAAACAATGAGAACAATGGCAAAAATGGGCAGAATCAACTTTTTCAGAAACCTGGAAAGTAATCAAAGACTTGCAAAAATCTGAGGAGTGTTTATTCAAAGATCTGGGAAGACCTGCTGTCCGTTACTCAACTCAGGAATTATCTGAGTTTCTCTCTGGAAGCGCTAACACTATCAGGGTACAGCAGGGGCTCTGCTCTGCGTTTCATAATAACCACATCCACTGAGTCCTCAGCTACATCTCTGAATCTTTCCCTACAAGGGGGTTTACTTGAGTCCAAATAAAAGAGCTCAGGAGAGTACAAAATTATATGAACTATGATAATGTCATCCAGAATAAAGAATGAGTGGGGGTGAGATGGGGATTTGTTTGTACAGAATAAATAAATTTGAAGAAATCTACTTTATAAGCAAAAAATTTAATGTTTCCTATGAAGTTAATTCTATCCTAAGAGTTTTCTAATCTTTGAAGACCCACTCAAACCCAAGATTTTTATGACTAGTATAATTCCAGAGTTGCATTAGATATTAATATATTATTTTCCCCAAAATGTGTAAGTTACTTTATATTTTTATAAAGTGCTTTCCATGCAGGATTTTTTAATCCTCATGAAATTTCTTTGAGGAAGGTGATATGATTTCCATTTTAAAGGTGAGGAAAATAATGTTTAAGGAGATCATGGAATTTCCTAAGGTCTCCAAGCCAGAGAATGCTGACCAGACCATTCTCAACATCTGCTCCTCATATTAATTTTTCTCCTTTCCTTCCTCCTCCCTTTCCTTCTTTTTAAATATTTTAAATGTAAGGTTTAAGAGGCATGTATTCATAATCATCACTCAGGTCAAAAAATAAAACATTACCAGAGCCTCCGAGCCCCCTTGCTGTCATCTCTCAATCATTACCCTCTCACTCTTCTCCAAGATAGCTATTATCTATGTATATTGCAAGACCCCCTTTACCTCTTAACCACTGAAACATTCATTCCTAAAGGCTGTGTGTTTGTACTTGATATACATAGAACCATTATATATGTCTGTATATGTACCTTACACACACACACACACACACACATACAGGTTGAGTATATCCTAGCCTAAATGCTTGAGACCAGAAATATTTCAGATTTTTTGCAAGTTTTGGAATATTTGCATTATACTTATTGGTTGGGCATTCCAAATTTGAAAATCTGAAATCTAAAATGCTTCAATGAGCATTTCCTTTAAGCATTATATTGGCACTCAAAAAGTTTTGGATTTTGGAGCATTTTGATTTCAGATTTTGGGATTTGGGATGTTTAAACTTTCTGTGCGTGTGTATGTGTGTGTATGTTTGTGTGTATGCTTGCATGTGTGTATGTACACACATATGTAGTTTGAGTCTGACATTTTTCACTCAAACTATGCTTTATCCATAGTTTAGCTGTAGCCAAATTTTGTATTTTTCTTCCTGTATACCATCCGGTGGTATATGTGATATATAAATATATCACAATTGATGTATCCATTACTGATGGATATTTGGATTTCTTTCAGTTTTTAGCCATTTCCAATAGCTACTATGAACATATTTCTATGTGTCTCATGGTGCACCTGTGCACATATTTCCACTGAGTGTATACCTGGAAATAGAACACTGGGTCACTAGGTACACACGGCTTGAACTTTGGTAGAAAATGCCAACCACTTTGTATACCCTCTTTTGTTAAGTGCCTGTAACAGCTGCTTCCCCATTTTTCTACTTGGTTGTATTTTTCTTATTAGTTTATAGTGTTAATTGGCTTGGACCACTGTAACAAAATACCATAGACTGGGTGGCTTAAATAGCAGACATTTATTTCCAACAGTTCTGGAGGCTGGAAAGTAAAAGACCAAGGTTCCAGCTGGTTCAGTGAGGGCTCTCTTCCTTACAAGACAGAGAGAGAACCTCTGGGCTCTCTTCTTCTCATAAGGACACTGATCCAAGCATCTCATCCCCCTACTCATGTCCTCATCCAAACCTAATTATGAACCAAAGATCTCACCTCCAAATGCTATCACACTGGAGACTAAAACTTCAACATATAAATTTGGGAAGGACACAAACATTCAGTGAATAAAAAGGAGGTGTTTTGAGAAAAAAAAAAATTCGGGTTTTCAGCTCTGTATTGGTTATGTGTGACAAATAGCTTATCCTATTCTATTCTTCCGTTTTTTCTTAATGGTGATAAACACTAATTCTTAGCTGTATTAATTTTCGAATAAGTATGTTCTATGTATTATTCAAGAAATAGTTCTCTGTCTTGGGACAATCAAGATATATTCCTAAATTAACTCATAGGAGGTTTGCTATTTAGTCTTTCACATTTAAATCTAAAATTCATCTAGAATTTTTATTTTGTTGTCTACCATGTGAAATGGGTGTTACAAATAGATATCCAATTGTCTCAGGACATATTTAAAAGACTCTGCAATGCCATCGTTTACAAAAGGTAGAGTGTCTTCATATATGTAGGTATATTTCTGGACTCTCTATTCTGATATATTGGTTTATTTATTTTTCTGTACCAATATCTCACTGTTGTAATTACTGTAGCTTTATAACAATTCTTGATATCTGATTATGTAGATCTTCTAACTCTGTTCTGCAATATTGCTTTGGCCATTTTTGGCCCTTAGCATATCCATATGCAAATTGAGGATTAGTTTCTCAATTTTCACAAACTACATCTACACACATAAGAAACTTAATGAGATTTTATGAAAGTATTAAATCTATAGATCAATTTGGGAAAAAATGGTATCTATGCAACATGAGTCTTCTAATGCATGAATATGGTATTTTCCTTCACTTATGTAGGTACTCATTTGCTTAATAATTTTTGCCAGTTTTGTACATTTGGATCTTACACATTTTAAAAAGAGTTTTGTGTTTTACTCTAGAAATTTAATAATTTGATACTATTGTAAAGCATCACAGAAATTAAGAATTTAAAATTTTATTTTTCCAAATGTTTGGTACTGGTATGTAGAAATACAATTCATTTTTATATGTAGATATATAACTTGCTAAACTTATTAATTCTAATATTGAAGGTAGCTTTTTTCTATGTACACAACTATGTAATTTGTGATAATAAAGATTTTAATTATTTTTAATCAACCTTGGTATTAGTTTTGTAAATGCTTTTGCCATTATCCCTTCAAATATTTCAACTGTTTCAGTTTCTCTGTCTTTCTCTTCTTGGACTATGGTTACTCATATTAGACTTCCTCCCTATAGTCTCTTATGTCTTATATCCCTTTCTTTTCTAATTTCCATCATCTGTTACTCCATTTTTCAGTTTAAACATTTTCTTCTGATTTATCTGGTAGTTCACCAATCCTTTCTTCTGTGGCATCAAATATGTTATTAAATCCATCAACTGAGTTCTTTATTTAGGTCATTTTAATTTTTCTAAATTCTAAAATTCTCTAGTTCTTTTTTAAAACTTATATATCCTCTTATTATAGTTTCCAGCTCTCAGTTTTTTACTTTAACTTCTCCGAGTTTCAGATTTTCTATCTTTGCTTAAATATTAGACTAGCTATTAAACCAAACTTTGAAAATATTTACTCCAGGTTTTCAAGTAGTCCTCACTAGAACAGTTGGTTTGAATTAACCAGAACCCCTCATTATTAGAATCAGAAGTCAGCCATCCTTAAACTTCTTATCTTTTCACATCTGCCATCTTTTAGACACATTCCTGCCATTCTGGACCTTAAATACGGCTAGGAAAATATGGTGCATGGCCATTAAGCATTAAGACCCGGCGTGGTGGCTCATGCCTGCAATCTCAGCACTTTGGGAGGCCGAGGTGGGCGGATCACCGGAGGTCAGGAGTCTGAGACCAGCCTGGCCACCACGGTGAAACCCCGTCTCTACTAGAAATACAAAAAATTTAGCCAGGCATGGTGGTGGACGACTGTAATCCCAGCGGCTACTCAGGAGGCTAAGGCAGGAGAATCGCTTGAACCTGGGAGGCGGAGGTTGCAGTGAGCCAAGACAGCACCATTGCACTCCAGCCTGGGCCACAAGAGCGAAACTCCATCTCAAAACAAACAAACAAAAAAAACAGCAGTTACCGGACAATATAAGACAATCAGTCATTAAATGAAAGATACAGACTTTTAAGTGCTTAGGAAGTCAAGAAAAGGTGATAGATGTATATAGCTGAGAGGATATATAGGGCTTAAGAAAGCACACAGCAGAGAAGGAGGCCAGAGGCCATCTGAGTTGAGAAGGCTGGATATAGGAAGCCCAGGCCAAAAAGTGCAGTGAGCATGGATGGTTGCTGGACTGGTAGAGAAGGGAAATATGATTTGGAGTTCAAGATACCATTTCAAGGAAAACCTTAAAAATTAAATGGAGGTGTTTTGGGTTTTACTTTGAAAATAACGCCAGGCTGTGAGATGTTTTTAACACGATTAAGCAAGTCTGGGTTACGTGCTTGCCTCTAAAGCTGAATGGGGAGGTCAATCGCACTTGAATCAAATGTCCTGAGAGTGGAAAAGGGCCAGAATTGTCAGATTCACCAAATGAAGATACGAGTTGCCCAGTTAAACTTTAATTCAGATAAACAATTAATAATGTGTTAGTATAAGTAAGCCCTCTGCAATATTTGGGACGTATTTACATTAGCATATTATCTATTAATTTTCTGAACTCAGATTTAACTAGGAGTCCTATATTTTATCTGCAATTCTAAAGTGGGTTCTTCTGTTAAGGCAAATTGGGATGCTATCATACAAAGGGGAATAGATGCTCAGCAAACTAAAATGCAAAAATGCAAATATCTGCCAAGAATAGACTGGGGAAGAAGCTAATAAATCTCTGTCCTTTTGAAACTCTACCATCTGAGGTATTGAAGACCCTCTTCAGTACAAACAAATAACATGCTGACAACATGCCAATTTGCAATCCTAATTTTTAAAACATTTGGAGAGAACATGAATTATTCCAAAATTTGTCAAGACAATTTGTTCACTTACAAAGTTACTTTCTTCTTCCCTAATTATTAAACAGCTTTATTTCCATAAACCTGACTGCTCCAGGAGGTTTTAATGAAAATAAGTGGAACAATCTTCAAAATGTCTATCTAATGAAAGAAATAATTCACTGAAGTATTAAAGAATCAGAATTATGTCACCACTCAAAGATTCCTCAGGAGGAAGTTAGAAGAAAATCTGATTATCATGATCTCTTTTATCCAGATCTGATTCCTGATCTACAAAACAAAATTTCATTTGGGCCATTCACATAGTTCAATTTGCAAAATTAAATTTCAAGTCCACATAATGATTGGAAAAATAGAAGTTTCACAAGTTTAGTGACTATAGCATACTTGCAAAAATGTTCCACAACAAAGATACGTTGCAGAGGGACAAAATATGTCAAGTGGAATAAACTAAGTAACAAATATGTGCCTTGCGAGGGCATATATATAAATTCATATAGGAAATGTTTATTCCTACTCATGCCCTGTAGGAATATAAACATGATTTTAAAGAGAGGTAATTTTACAAATTATAAATCATCCATTGCTGGCCCGAGCCAGAAAAAAGAAAATGCATTTTAACCGGACCCCACCCCAAGTCACCCCGGCCCTGTTCCCAACATACATGTCTACCTGTCCAAGCTGTGGTGTGCCCCTCAGGCATTGATAGAAATAACTAAGGGGAATGAAGCAGATGCCCCTCACAATATCAAGGCATCTATTTTTACCCTAAAGGAGTAACCATGCTATTTGTGGCTGCTAGTTTACCATATATCATCTTCCCCCTCTTTGCCTCTCTTTCTCTTTCTTGCTTCTCACACCTGTGTTTGTGAAACAACCTTAAGATCTTTTTACAAAAGCAAAGCATAGCAGCTGGGGGTTGTTTGTTTCACATACCTTCTGGCAACTGCTGCTCCACAAATGTCCAATTTGCACTTCCGTCCTGCCTGTCCACAGGGAATATTCTGCTATTCCTTGCCTTATCTGTGGACATTTCTTTGCTGCATGTGGGTGTATGTATGGAGGTGGAAGGGCAGATGATGTGCTCTTTGCATTCCGAGTTTAGCCATATCATCTGTGATAGACAACTTTCAGTGGTTCAGTGAACCCCCACCAGCCTTTCTAGCAAGAGAATAGATAGGTACAAATTAGAAACAGTCATTTGCTACAAGGAAACAACCAACATCGTATTTGCATCTGTACATGTCAACAATGCAATTAGGACAAACTTTTGAGAGAATTAGATTGAAGTGGTAATTAAAGAATTGTGTTGTGAATTTTAATGTGATTGTTGAGAGGTAAATTATTTGGTATTGTATTCATCCACCTTAGAAAAAATGCCATGGAACCTTTAAATGAAAAGTGTCTGAATATATCACCAGTGCTAGGGATCTGATGAAGGCAGAAACTGCTTATTTAAGATTCAAATAGCTCAGAGGCTCATTATATTAAACTCCACCACAATGGTGAGTCTTCTTACAGTGTTTCAGTACAGGATGCATGACGGAATTTTTCCTCATGTGTTGAAATTGTAGTTTAGGTCCCCAAAGCTGAGGTCATTAGAAAAAAGTACTTCTACATTCTAAACAGCAGTACTAGGTAGCCCATGCTCATTTACTAAAAGTTAACAGAACTTGTGTTGAATGATCAGTGGTCATCTTCCCTATCACCCATCTCCATTTAAAGAGAGTGAAAACAGCCATTGAATTTGGGCATTATGGACCTAATGGCTATGTGATTTCCCCCTTATTCTAGCCAAACTAGAAGGAGTTAAGAGAACTGTCTTAAGACTGGCAGGATCTATATGAGGGGAGACAGGAAACCTCTTGCCTGGCTGAGCCGTGCAGTTGCCACCATGAGCCAGGAAATACATTTGGTGAGTGATATGTGCCCCCAAGTACAGAGACGGGTGCTTGTTTTTGACCTGGTGAGCTCAGAAGGCCCGAGATTGGCTGAAGTTACCTATGCATGAAAGCAAGGGCTGCCGCAGGGAGAATCTTGCACTTGTGCCAGCTGGCTTGGTGGAGTGTGCCTGTCATGGGGGCTTAGGTGCTTGTGATTGGACCCTGCACAAAAGGGAAGCCAGTAGGGATTAACAGATATCAACAAGAGGTTAAAAAATGAGGGCTGCCAAAGCTCAGCCAGAGAATGCGTCACCCATATCAGAGTATAATGTGGTAAGGAGATTCCTATGTGTTTTAAGAGTATCTGGGATTTGTTTTAATCAGACATGGTAAGACACAAAGACATGTAAATTGCTCTTATGAAGAAAAAGGTTTATTATACTCGCAGTTCCCTAGGAACAGGGAGCATAACCACTACATGGTGGGAAGGGTGGGTGGGGTGCACATGGGGAAGCACCAGGGTTAGTTAGAAGGCAGAGGGAGCTGGAGGAAATTCAAGCAAAAGCCTTTATTGTAATTTCCGTGGAAAGGAACACAAAGCAGGGTAAGCAGGACTGGCTAGTTTAAATAATTTCAGAGGGCTCCGGAGTGTAGGGGCTCTCCCTAGTTGTCTGGTACCTGGCCTTGGTGTGAGTAGGGCAGATGGATAGTGGTCTGGGTTGTGACAGTCCCATAAAGGAAATGATTGGGTGTGGGCTCTGGATTAAGCAGTTTGCGTGTTTCTAAGCCAGGGAGTTGCTTATCATCTCTAGGAATTGACTAACCATGTAAGGGCTCAGGTATCTCCACTTTCAGGAAGGCCCCAGATGTCAATCAGAATACAGAAAATGAAAGACGTGGGTAATACATTGTGGATGCCCTCCAAAGAATCCATGTCTGAGCTCCAAAAAAAAAAAACCAAAAAGCTGGTATTTTGATGCCTGCCACAATGGGAGTAATGATAGAGAACCAGTGTTAACCAAGAGATAATTAAAGCAGCACCAGAGACGAAACCTTAGAGGGACACATTCTTCCTCAAATCATTCTCCTGATGGAGGAAAGATAACCAGAGTGGCAGATATATGGCCAACCGCTGTAAGGGGAAGTGGGGACTCTGCTTGAGAAACTGCATTTGAAAGAGTAATTTTCAAAATTACTTAGGCTGTTTATTTAAAATCCTATGTACACCTTTCCAACCCTTACTCTACGTGTTTAGTTTATTTAAAGGCTCATTGAGAATTATCTATCATTCCAATTTTCCCAGTTTTCTACTTTTTAATTCTTTTTATATAAGTTGGATGTATCTTGCAAAAACATTTTCCTTTGATAATGATATGAAAATGGTGCCTTTGTTCCTGAGCCTTTACCTATCTAGGTATATTTCTGTTGTCTTCACAAGCAAAATTTCTTGAGTTTTTAATTTAGATCAGAGCTGTTAATATGACTATGGACATGGCTACATTTTTTCTGGAATTTGATTTTGCCAAGATGAAGGACTGGAGACTATTTCTAATGCTTATTATGTTTTAGATGATCTGCTTTTCTAACTTGATTCATGTAGAGTTTTTTCTCTTTTTTTAAATTGAAAAAATTTCCCATCTATATCTTGAAGTGAATCGATGTTTATTTTTTGGGCTGATACACAATGGCATGTTTAGATCATCTGGCTCATATTTTCTTTGTCAGGCAAATTTTCTTCTATCATAATTTTGATTGTTTCTTCTGTTTCCCCTGGTTTTTAATTAGAAAATTCTGGTATTCTTAAACCTCTCTGTCTTCCATGTCTACTTTCCTATCTTGTAATTTTTTAGTCTTTATCAGTTAGGAATGTGTTCAGACATTAATAACAGAATATATGGCTAAAGAGTGGATTAAACAAATAGGGCTGTATATTTCACACAACAAGAAGTCCAGAGACTGGCAGGTTACGACCAGTGCAGCTGATAGATACAGGAGGCAGAAAAGCGGGGGTCCCTAGAGAGTCTCCAACCCACCCCAAGTGTTTACATCAGATGCTTTTGTGAAAATGAGGAAACTTCCCAGAGCCTTCTCTGGGCATGTGTGCAACGGACTGGGGATCCACCTGCACACTGGGAAAATAGGGTGGAGCCATTAAGAATTCACACCTTATGCAGTGGGGAGGAGTCTGGCCTCTTGGTATTTAATCTGTGAGGTAGGAGCCTGTTGGCAGGACCCCCTCTTTTTTACTGAGAGCTTTCTTTTAATAAATTCCACTCTCTTCACCTTTCAACATGTCCACGTGCCTAATTTTTCCTGGTTGTTAGACAAGAACCCAGATTTTAGCTCAACTAAAGAGCAAAAAATCCTGCATCACAATGACTATAAAGTAACATCAGTATGTCAGGCTCATTCTATCTCTTTGCTCTGCCAGCCTTAGCATGCTGACTTGTGGCCTCTTGGTTTTAAAATGGTTGCTGTAACTACAGGTATCATAACTGTGTTCCAAATAGGAAATGGGGCGGGGAGAGCAAAAAAGTGAAGCAGGCCTTCTCCCAGAGAGGTTCTGCCTTTTTATTTGTCATAGAGGTAGTCTAGGAACCAATTTTGTGCCTCATTGGCCAGAACTGGTCACATGCCACCCCCAGCTGGTCAGTGGTTGGGAAAGGGGGTGAAGGATGGGGTTGGTCAGCCAGCCAAGAGTGCCTGCTTGCAGTGTCTTCCTGTTCCTCATCATCATCCTGGAAGAGGCTTTCAAGTTGATTTGTTACATAAGAGAGACAATTTTCTAAGATCAATTCTGCTCATTTGCGTTTCCAATATGGATTTTAATTCTGTGATTTTTCTTTTTGGTTTCCATGGTTTTTAATTTTTGTTTTATTATTATAATCACTTTGTTATTTCAAGCATCTGCCTTTTAAAGTTTCATTCTGCATGTCAGCCTAACTTTTACAATCTAATTCTGATCTCTCCTTAAGACTTTTTTTTTTTTTTTTTTTGAGACAAGAGTCTTGCTCTGTCACCCAGGCTGGAGTGCAGTGGCCATATCTCAGCTCACTGTAAGCTCTGTCTCCCGGGTTTACGCCATTCTCCTGCCTCAGCCTCCCGAGTAGCTGGGACTACAGGCGCCGGCCACCTCGCCTGGCTAGTTTTTTGTATTTTTTAGTAGAGACGGGGTTTCACCGTGTTAGCCAGGATAGTCTCGATCTCCTGACCTCCTGATCCACCCATCTCGGCCTCCCAAAGTACTGGGATTACAGGCTTGAGCCACCACGCGCAGCCGATTTTTGTTATTTTTCTATAGAGACCGTGAATTTGTCTGTCTTGTTGAAAACAAGAAGTCTATTTTTTATTTCCTGTAACAAACCATTTATAATGATGTAATTTCCTCTGAGACTTTGATATAATAATACTTCACTTTACTCAAGCCAAAATCTTTTTTTCCCCAAAGGTCTCATGTTATTGATTTGTATTTATTTTTAATTCCTCCTTGACTTAGGATGACTCTACACATATAAACCCATGTATACTTTGTATTTGCCTTTGCCTGTGTTCGTAACATCCACTTTTAAGTTCTCCGTCCCATTCTCACGTCTCGTGTTGTGAATGAATTGATGATTTATTTTTCCATGCCCCAATCCAATTTCCACTGTTGATTAGCATTCCCCTGTTGGTCTGAGGTAGGAACATCTGTATCTCGGCTTCTCAGTTTTCAAGTGTGAGAAGAGTTTATGTTCAGTACAAACAATTAGAACAATGCCTGAAACATGGTTAGGTCTCAATACATACTACATCACCATCATCATCATTATCATTACTATTAGATGAAAGATAAATTTTAACCCAATAATCATATACATTGATATAAAATCTCACAGTGAGGGCCGAGCACGGTGGCTCAAGCCTGTAATCCCAGCACTTTGGGAGACCGAGGTGGGTGGATCACGAGGTCAGGAGGCCAAGACCACCCTGGCTAACACGGTGAAACCCCATCTCTACTAAAAAAATACAAAAAATTAACCAGGCGTGGTGGCAGGTGCCTGTAGTCCCAGCTATTCGGGAGGCTGAGGCAGGAGAATGACATGAACCCAGGAGGCGGAGCTTGCAGTGAGCCGAGATCGCACCACTGCATTCCAGAAGCCCAGGCGACAGAGCAAGACTGCGCCTCAAAAAAAAAAAAAAAAAAAAAAACTCACAGTGAGATAAAAGAGATGAACAACATTTCATGAGAGCACAGAACAGAGGAACTTGATCTATCCAGGGCCAAACCAGGGGAAAGAGGCTATGGCTGTGTCACAGAAGACTCCACTGAGGAAGTCATACTTGAGCTGAGATGAGAAAGATAATGTGTCAATTGTGAATATTTTGTTTGCCAGTGGGTTTCTAACAGACTTAAATGAAAGGGCACTGCTTGATTCAAGAAATTGTAAAGCAAAGTCAGTCTTCAGGCGTGGCTAGATCCAAGTAAGTTGCCTCTCCATCTCCTGACTCTACTATCCTCTGTGTTGGCTTAATTCTCTGAAATACTCTTCACAATTCTCAGAAAGGCCAAAATCAGCTCCAGTCTCACTTCCTGCCAGGTTTGCTATCCTAAGAAGAAGGCTTCTCATTCCCAATGATTCCAACCTAAGTCCGAGAAATAAGTCCTAGAAATAAGTCCTACTTACCTAGATGGGTCACATGACCGTCTCTAAGTGAATTGCTGACACCAGAGGAATGGAATGCCTTGAATGAACAGGTCTAGGCCCTGTGTCCTTACCTGGAATGAGAACTGATTGAGGGGGAGAAAAGGCAGAGAAGGTATTACCAAAAAGCTGACCTGGTTTCTGGACAGGCAAAACAATAGCCTATAGTGTACACAGAAATGAAAACTTCATCAGAATAGCAAATAACAGGGTCCAGTCTTCATTTTCTTCCTGACTGTCTGTATCTCTCGCTGCTTTCAGTGCCTTGAGTATATTGTCAATTGAGGAATGTGATCTTTGAGTGGCTGTATAAAAAGAAGCACCATATCTGGTCACTGAACACCCTAGAGCAAATACAGTGCTTATAATTTGTGGATACCCTGTATCACGAAGACAGTCAAACAGTGGGGAGGGGCCCTTCCTTCCATTGTACCTGCTCAGCTACCTGGTTCTATTTCAGAGAGTAAAGTATCCAAAGGACACTGATTAGGTTCAGAAAGTCAGCTCAAACAGACTTGAAAAGTGAAAGAGGAACTAATTAATTCTGTAACTAAAAAAATTCCTCCCAGACTCCAATAAATTGCTGACTGTAAGCTTCAGTTTCTAATGTCATGAGATTTCATTCTTTTTGTGCTATCATGAATTTTTAAATTGAGAGTTACGAGAGGCATTTTTCAGGAACTGGATATAATAGCCTGAAACCATTTTGTCCCTGTTGGTCGCACAAGATCTAGTAGCTAATTAGTCAACTCTTGGTGACCAACTGAGTGTAGGGGGTCACTGAAGTGGTGTTTGCTTCTGAACTAGCACGATGCTAACAAGGCTGCTGCTTCACCTGGATTGGGTGGAGAGAAAGTCAATCATTGGATCAACAGCTAGAGTAAATCAAGGCTTTTAATGCCTCCCTCACTCTAAAATTCTGTATCTTCATTATCCTATATTTAAGAATATTTATAAAACAATGCCCAAGTAATTCAGCCTGTGGATAAATTATTTGATTTTCATTGTGACATTCTTTCTCCAGCTTGCCACTTCATTGATATGAAGAAAGAATAATTCAAAACAGTATTTGACATGGCAAATTATTATGCAAACTGTTATGAAAAGAAACTTAAGACAAATTAAAATTAACAGAGTTTAATCGAGCAAAAACCTAGTAACAAATCAGGCAGCCCCCAGAACCAAAATAGATTCAGAGCAGCTCTGGGGCTACCACATGGTCCAATAACAATTAAGACAGAAGAAGGAAAGCGAAGTACAGCAAACAAAAGTGAGGTGTACAGCTTAGTGTTTGCCTTATGTGAACACAGTTGGAACAGTTGACTGCCTGTGATTGGCTGAGACTCTGCTACTTGTTACAAAATCAGGTAATAGTCTATTTACACATCCAGTTAGGTCACAGTTCACTATGTGCGAAGAAACCTTTAGGCCAAATTTCAAATATGTAAGGAGGCAGCTTTAGGCTAAACTTAACAAGACAACGAAAAATAAACTCTAAAATTTCTGTGAGTCACTGCAATTGCCGATTCTTCCAGAAGGCATTCCACCCAAGCTGACTCATTTAAAACACAGAGAACTTGTCAGAAGATAGGTGGTGCAAAGACTTTCAAGCCCAAGGAACTGCTGAAGAGATTGCATCGAAAATCCAGTGTCCACAGTGTACTTCGTGGAATCCAGATTGTGCCAATTGACAGCAATAGAGAGGCCTCAGGGTAGGTATTAATGGTGAATGACCAAGACATATTAGATCCAAGTGTCAGATCTCCATGAGGAGCAATGTGGAAGTACCTTGCAAAAGGCAAATCTCTCTAGACAATTGATTATTGTATCTGCAGCATCTAGCCAATGGAGGAATCTGTCCTCTTTCCATTTGCTCTTGGTGGAAGCAGCAGTAATAGCCTATGTTATCTTTTCTGTCCATCATGAGTTATAAAAGTACATTAGTAATGCAAACAAAGGAGGCACACTAACACTTACCTACCAGGAATAGGGATGAATACCTACTGTGTGCCAGGTCCTCGCCAAAAGAGTATACATGATTAAGCATTTAACAGTCACCAAAAATATTTTTGACAAATACCATGACACCTACTCATAAAGAAAAAAAACCCAAAAGCTCAGAGTATATTGTTAATTTGCCCTAAATAACATAGTAAGCAGGTAGCAAGTGTGAAAGGAAGGGGTATTGTTCATCTGAGAAGAACAGTGGAAAAATAAAAGCGTTATTAAAAAAACAGAACCAAGGAAACTAAGAACAAACATGGTTTAAAGTATGACTATGACACAGATTTAATGAGAAACTCACAGTGAACTAGAAGATTGCAGATTTACCCAGGTTTTAAAAATAATTTTTAATTAATTTATTTATTTATACTTTTGATATTGACTCTACATCATTTAACCCTGAACATGGATGAGGAAAACAACAGGAATGTCACAAGGCCCAGGGGTCATTGTTGCTGAGTGTGGATATCACAGCTCCCATATGTGGCTACAGAGACGCTGTGTGTTCTCATATGTAACCCTATCAGACCACATTTTGTTTATCAATAGCAATATTCATGCTTCTAAAACATCACATGCCCACTCTGCCCAAGGAGCAAATATCTGATCCAGAACTTAATGCAATAATTACTGAATCAGATATCCCTGGGAAGCAATTATTTTTAAATAGCCATAGCTATTTTGATTACATGGACATTTAAGTTCTTTCTTTGCCACATTTGTCTTCAAAAGAGAGATGGTAGGATCAAAAGAAAAATGTAATATTGGCGGCATGAAAGTGTAAGAGAGATTTAACACTTCAGGAAATAGAGTGAGACCAGAATTATTTTAGCATCTTAGTCTTACCCGGAAGATATATAAAGATGCCACCATCGTTGTGTTAACAATTGAACAGACGCCCCTTTTCCCCCATTTATCTTTTTCTTTGTCATGGGAAAGTGGTTTTACAAATTGCAAATATTATCAACACTGCTGGGACTTGTACTAGTCAGAAAACCTCACAGTGTCCCAGTTTTGGTGTTTTTCTTTTTTCTTTTTTTTTCTACCTATAATATGAGTTTAATAGTGCTTTGTGATCTACAATCCCAGGGAATACCTTTTTGCCTTATTCTAAACAGTAAGCAATGATGAAAAAATAGTTGAAAAGCTACACAAATTAGATTTCCCATCTAATGTTTATTACAAAATTCTGTAACAGGTTTTTAATTCCTGAAACCCACTCTGGGAATCCCCACAGGATCCCCCACATCATTATACCAGGCTTTCTCAACACAGTCATGTGCCCCATAACAACATTTTGGTCAAGGATGGACCACATATATGGCAGTAGTCTCCTAAGATTATAATGGAGCTGAAAAATTCCTCTTGCCTAGTGATGTCACAGTTGTCATTACATAGCAGCACAATACATTATTACAAAAATCTATGATAAAAAAAGAAACAGATCAAGCAAACCACCATGGACATATTTTTGAAAAGAGTGACATCTCCTCAAAAAGAGCCTCAGGCAGGTCCTTCAGGAGTTTCTCCAGAAGAAGGCCTTGTTATCATAGGAGATGACAGCTCCGTGCATGTTACTGCCCCTGAAGACCTTTCAGTGGGACAAGATGTGGAGGTGGAAGACAGTGATATTGGTGATCCTGATTCTAATGTGTGTGTGTCAGTGTTAACTTTTAACAAAATAAAGTTTAAAAATTTAAGAAAAAAATTAAAACTAGAACAAAGTTTATAGAATAAGGATATGAAGAATGGAAGTATTTGTCTGCAGTTGTACAATGTGTGTTTTAAGCTGTTATTACAAAAGAGTCAAAAAGTTTTTTAAAATTTATGTTTATAAAGTTAAAAAGTTAAGCTAAGATTAATTTATTATTGAAGAGAGAATTTTTTTGAATTTTTTTTTTTTTTTTTTGAGATGCAGTCTTCGCCTGTCTCCAGGCTGGAGTGCAGTGGCGCGATCTCAGTTCACTGCAACCTCCACCTCCTGGGTTCAAGAGATTCCTTTGCCTTAGCCTCCCTAGTAGCTGGGACTACAGGTGTGCCACCATGCCCAGCTAATTTTTGTATTTTTAGTAGAGATGGGGTTTCACCATGTCGGCCAGGAGAGTCTTGATCTCTTGACCTCATGATCTGCTCACCTCGGCCTCCCAAAGTGCTGGGATTACAGGCATGAGCCACCACACCCAGTCTTTAAAAATAAATTTAGTGTCGCCTAAGTGTATAGTGTTTACCAAGTCTACAGTAATGTATAGTTATGTCCTAGGCTTTCACAGTCACTCACCAACAGCAACTCTCAGTCCTGCAAGCTCCATTCATAGTAAGTGCTCTGTACACGTGTACCATATATTTATCTTCAATATCCTAATTTTACTTTACCTTTTCTATGTTTAGGTATGCTTAGTACACATTTGCTTCCCATTGTGTTACAATTGCCTACAGTATTCAGCACAGCAACATGCTATACCAGTTTGTAACCTAGGAGCCACAGGCCATACCATGTACCCTAGGATTGTAGTAGGTTATATACCTACTTGAAGGTTTGCGAAGTACGCTCCATGATGTCAGCACAACTACAAAATTGCCTAATGATGCATTTCTCAGAATCTGTCCCCATAATTAAGCAATATATGACTGTATGTCTTATTTCTTCTTCTTCCTTCTTTTCAATTACACTTCCTTTCTCATCACTTCCTTTGTCCCTCAATATAGCTTTCATATTGCTATCTCTGTATTTTCGTACTATTTTCCCTCCCTTTTATTCTTCCACCATTCACGCTTCACTGCTACTCTAGTGAACAAACCATTACATGTAATTTACATGCAATTTATCAATATTTAAAATACTGGCTTTATTTATGAATAAGCATCTGGTTCTTATTTTTATTTAATATTAAATGACTTGTAAATCTTGTATTCTCTACAAAACAAAATGAAAAACCCAATACCAACTACAATTTTCTCTCCATTTGAAATTTCCCACTTTTACTTTTGATTCTTTGTGCTTAGATATTAAGAGTATTTCAATTTGCACCATAATTTAAATTATACTGTAAGTCACCATGTAATGAAACTCTTGGTAACATAAATTAGTTAAGTATCTATTTAATATATGTATTGAGATTTAACAATACTTGATGCATTACTTTCTACAGGATTCTTTCCTTCCCTGTCGGATGCAGAACAGCAGAGAAGGAAGCAGAGAAGATTTCTAAATTAGTTTCTCAACTGAATCCTTCACTGTACAACTAAGTACATTGCTTCTTACCAAAAAATTAAAGGTTAATTTTTCAAAATATGGTAAAATTTAAACTCATATTTTAATTAAAAAATTCTATTAAATGCATTTTATATGCTATTAAATAATTATCAGTCTGGTTTTTGCTTTTTAAGTAATATATATTGCTATAATAAATATTTTATATCTAGAAACTGATATATATCTACACACACATATATGTGTATGCATATATACATATATATTTCTAGATATATATAAATCTAGAAAGTCATGTATATGTACAGATTTAAAACATCATGTGGTATTTCATATTAAGTAAAAACTAATCTCTAATATTTTACAATAGTAATTTTGGTATATATTCACATACTCATGACTAATATAATTTTTAATTACAAACTAGTCATTAAAATTATATATCTTATACATTTTGACATTTATCGTAATCCTATTTTATGCAAAACACAGTTTGAGAAGTACTGTTGAAAGAATTATTACTTTTTACTTCCAGTATTTCATGCTAACTCATGAACTAAATCAAATCGTTAGTTAATTCAGGTGTATAAAATTTGATAAGAGTGAGTCCCACTTTGGGCAGTGAATTCCCACCTGTGACGCACCCTTTGGAAAGCTTGGCTCACAGCCTCCTCACTCCGTGTAGATTGTGTGGTCTGGAGTTTTAGTATTCCAGCCTTCAGCAGATCCAAGGGTGTGCTTCCTTCTCTGCTGTTCTCCATCCAGCAGGGAAGGAAGGAATCCTATAGAAATGACAATGTCTGCCCTCCGGCAACTGGTGCCTGACTGCCTACATGCCTGTGGGAGCTGTTTCCGCAGCCAGCTTTGTCACTTTCTTCCTTATTCTGCTCCCTTCTGCATTTCTTCCATCGTGTCCCTTTTCTGTTACCAACAACTGTGTTACTTAGATAGGTCCATAACCTGCTCCAGCTTCATTCATCCCCCACCTAACTGTCTATAGTAACTGTAGGAGTTAACACAAATGGAAAGTGAAGGACATGCCAGTTACTGAGTGAATGCTTCATAAATCTATGAGGTAGGCACTTTTGGTATCCTTTTATAAATAATAACACTAATACTTAGGATGGCTAAAGTCATATGGATTCAGCCCCAAAAACAAGATTTCTAAATTAGTTTCTTAACTGAATCCTTCACTGTACAACTAAGTACATTGCTTCTTACCAAAAAGAATGTTTGTGACAATAATAATTTGAGTAGAACAATGGTTGTCAAAGGCCTTCGAATACTATAAAATATTCTATCAGTGCAGAGTAGAAGAAAATGCTAATTTATAATTTCAAGCCCTTTTATATCACCTTATATAACTTACTGTCAGGAAAATATGCTGATTGTTCTAATAATTGGTTAATTGAGAGCATTCTGTATAAACCACACATGGGCTATCAATTTCAAAGAGTTACCAAAAAAGTTTACTCCATCTCAGGGTTATTTTAATATGGTTTTCTCTGTCTTTGGTGGGCAGAGAAGACCTTACAGGAATATCATGAGCTTGGAGTCTGCCTAACTATATTATTGTACAATAAGCACACATTAATTAAGCAGTACCAATAATCAACATGAAAGAATAAAAACAAGTTTTTACTATTAAGACATTACTATTGATTTTTATAAACACCAAAATAATATCCCTCCTAGGCCCATTAAACAGGTAATAATAACCATTCATTTAATTAATAGTGACTCACAGTGAAAATTTTAGAGTACTTGTAACACCCACATCAATATCAAGAAGGTTCATTAGGACTAATACTACAATAAATATAAAATGAATTAGTAATGATTATACCATTATTTTAAAGCATTCCTATTTGTACAGTTGTATTTACTTTAATCACCATCACTCTAAATGGCAATGAACAAAAGCCAGGCTGGGTATATTTATGTAGAAATAACGAGGCATATAAATGCAACTCAGTGAAAGACATGCACATCTTATCTGCACCTGTTCAGCAACACACCCATTTGTGTGGAAGGTTACTAAAAAGACACACTCTTTGGAACATTTGTGAGGGAAATTAAAACCATCCTGTAATTTGTCCTCCTCTCTGGTTTGAAATTGTTCCTTCTGAATATCTACATTCTGATTCAAGATGCTAGTAGAGTGCCTGGCACATAGTAGGAAGACCATAAATATTTGTTAAATAATGTCCATGCCTCCATGTTACATTCTCGTCTGGGAGGACTACTGGCTACTCTTGAGTATGTTTAATTTTAACTTTGATTTCAAAGAATCTGTTGATGATTGTCTACATTTACAATCAATGTTGGACAGATTTTATTTACTAGGGGGCAAAAGGGAAAAGGAGAGAAACCTCTATTTCTGCCAGCTAACCAAAGCGGGGCAAAGAATATAATAAATAACTCTTGCTTTCAGAATGGGTCAGTAGGGAGGAAAATTTAAAGAAAAAGCTACAAAGGTCTATTTTACATTCTCTCTTTCCATTCTTTTTTTCACGGAGTCTCTCTCTGCCACCTAGGCTGGAGTGCAGTGGCATGATGTCGGTTCACTGTAAGCTCCGCCTCCCGGGTTCACGCCATTCTCCTGCCTCAGCCTCCCAAGTATCTGGGACTACAGGCACCTGCCACCACATCTGGCTAATTTTTTGTATTTTTAGTAGGGACGGAGTTTCACCATGTTAACCAGGATGATCTCGATCTCCTGACCTTGTGATCCACCTGTCTCGGCCTCCCAAAGTGCTAGGACTACAGGCGTGAGCCACCATGTCTGGTCCTTCTTCCTATTCTTTATGTCTGAATCTTTCAGGATGTCAGGAAGCTGATGGTTTCAATAAACGAAACTCTGATAAAAGGCAAAGAGGAAAAGAGAGAACAAAACTCTCCTCTCTTCCTTTTATATCCTTGCTAATGACAAACATTTCCATATGGGCTCTTACAGAATCTTAAGTCCTGATTACTTCTGAATTAGAGCTGAATGGACAACATAGTTAAATTGCTATTATTTTTTAAAGTTACTTGTATTTGCTCTTAAGTACTGGGTAGTCAGAAACCGGCCATTTTATGAATATTGACAACATGATAAAGGGACAGTTCCTCCAAAATAATGACACAGAGTCCTGAGCATCTTGGAGGGGAAAATGTGGGTGTTTTTGGTGGGTAGAAAACAGATACTTCTCTTTGAAGATCTGGTTCTCTTTGGAGTTCACATGCTGCTGGATGAATGCTGTCAAAGTTCTGGCCCATGCTTGCTTGCCCTCTGAATCCTCTGCCCTAGCTTCTTGTTGCTTTGATTTTATGTTCTCTCTACTCACATGACTATTTGTCCAGTGGAGAAGCTAAGGATTTGCTAACTGTGAAGAAAAAGATTATGTGTTTCACCACACTGCAAGCCTTAAAGCCACAGAAGCAGTGAGCAAGCTAACATTTATTCTAAAGATAAACATGAAATCCAGGTAAAGAAACAAAGCACAATTTATTATCCTATTGATCACTAAGAGACTAATGTCTTTTCCTTTCCTAAAGACATTTATCCAATAAGCTTTGTACACACCACAGCAACAATCTGTAACCCATTACAGAAGTGTCACTAACATAGCGTTAATTACCACAGTATGTGACTTGGAAATGGTATCTTGAGTAAAGCGGAATATTTGGTCCACAACCCAGCATAAAACCACATCAGAGTCTTTTGCCTCCAGCTTGAGGCCATTCTCCACCTCTGGGTCAGGAAATAGGATTTTCTAAGGAGTGAAGAAGTAGGTTCCTGATGTTTCTTCTTTTCCATTCTCAGTTTATACCTCCAGGTCAACACTCTCATCTGATCTCAGAAGAATGCATCATTTTTTGAGGACCTACTTTGTGCTAGGAACTTTATGTAAATTTGTTCTTTTAGTCTTTATCACTCTATAATATGTTAGTATACTTATTTATAGGTGTAATTCTATGTATATAACTCAATACACGGATAATACAAAAAGAACTTTTAAATTGGTATGCCCACCTCACCAAAGCTCTTTTTATTTAGTCATGAAGCTTCATAACTAAAGGAAGTTCACAAACTGAAGACTAAAGATTAAATAACACAGGTAATAAATAACACACATCATTACCACTAATTGCACAGAGCCACCTTTGAAGCCACTCCTGTGGGAGGTTATTTGTAATTACATTGTATGCTAGACCTGCATGTGAAGTGGATAGACTTCTTCTTACCATCCTTGTCAAAAATATTTTATTTAACACCAGGTCTAAATGCAGACTATTTTATTTTTCTCTAGTACCTAGAGAAGTTTTAAGGCTTTTGCTCTAATATGTGAGAACACAAGTCTTTCTCTCTCATTTTAGATCAAGCTATTACCTCTCTTCAATTTGCATGTTAGCTTTTAAGAGCACTCTTGGAAATCATAAAAGTACCCAGGCACTCTGCCACCATCTACTTTGGTCTGTAGCATGATGGAAAGGAGGGTGAGAATAAGGAAAGTAGATAGATGAGAATCAAAATAGATGATGCTCTGTTCTAAATAAATTAGGGACAGAGAATGTAAGAAGAAATTTTTAAAAATGAAAGGTTAATAATAATAATAATATCTAATCTGTCAGAGTTTACTATGCAGATGCAGTGGGAATGAGTTATACACATTATTCATTTAAATCCTCAGGATAATCCCTTCATTTAGGTACTATGATGATCCCCAAATTGCTAATGAGACAGCTGAGGTTTAAACAAGTTAGTATCTAACCCAAACTAGCTAGTAGATGACAAAGTCTGGATTCCAACCCAGAATGCTTGCACCTCTAATCATCATGTGTCAGGAAGCAGCAATTTCTTCATGGAAGAGCAAATATGAGCCTGTGTTCCTAATGCCAGTGGCATACTATGGAATTAGGAGCCAGTATTCAGGAGGGGGCCCATCCAGGCTACTGTCCCATTTGTTGTTTTTGCAGGCATGTTGGTTGTCTCTCCCTCTCTCTCTCAGGTTAAATATTCATATTAATGGAGAAAGAATGGGCTAGACAACAAACAGTTTTGGAACAAAAGAAAAATTTAGCCAACTTCTTATCGAACTATAGCATGCATACAGAAAAGCAAAGAATAGATGTTTAGTTCAATGAGTTTTCACAAAATGAACATACCCCTGCATAACAACTCCCGTGTAATACCAGAGAGATCAAGAAACAAAACTAGTCCTCCAGCAGTCACTCTCATCCCAATCACGAATGCCCTTAAGGTGTAACCACTAATCTAATTTTAAAACTGTGAATCAGTTTTGCTATTTTTAGACTTTATATAAATAGAATTACATGTTACAAATATTTTATGTTGGCCAGGCGTGATGGCTCACACCTATAATGCCAGCACTTTGGGAGGCCAAGTCGGGTGGATCACCTGAAGTCAGGAGTTCGGGACCAGCCTGGCCAACATGGAGAAATCCTGTCTCTACTAAAAATACAAAAATTAACTGGGTGTGGTGGAGCACGCCTGTAATCCCAGCTACTCAGGAGGCTGAGGCAGGAGAATCACTTGAACCCGGGAGGTGGAGGTTTCAGTGAGCCGAGATTGTGCCACTGCACTCCAGCCTGGGCAACAAAAGTGAAACTCTGTCTCAAAAAAAAAAAAAATTATGTTTCATTCCTTTTATTTAACATTTTGTCTGAAAGCATGAATATATGCTGTAGCAACCAGCAATAGTTTATTCTATTTGATGTGTAGGGTATGTTGCACAGATAAATCATAATTGATTTATCCAATACACTATTGATGAATATTGGGATTCTTTACAATGTTCAGTGTAGACTAGAGAGAAATCCTAGAGTTTAGAAATCCAAGGTAGGCAGTTTGATAGAAAATGAAGCCAGAATTCTAAAAAACATAAGCTAATTGCACAGAAGAAACTGCAGAAATTTGCCTGTCTAGGCCTTGGCACAGCGTGATAAAAAATATAAATATAGTCCCTGAGTATTTGTAAACACAAATTGGATGTATCTTTACAATCAAAATTCACAATACCTGAGTAGTTCTTTTCTAGGGGAACACAACTTCAATCCAGAATGAAAGTATTTCCACAGATAAGTTCTGAGGAACATGAGCTCATAGTTAAGAGTGATAAAACCACCCAAAGAAATGATGTCCCATGACAGAGTGTCTGCAGACAGCTACTCTCTCAGATCCTTAATATTTAAAAATATGAAAGAGAAATCACAAATAGAAACGTATGAGAACACTATTTTTCAAAAGATCACACAAATTTGAAAAAGTATCCAAATAGAATGTTATAAATTGAACACATAAAAGCAAGGATTTCAAATTCAATGAATAGTTCGAAAAGGAGACCGGACAGAAGAGATTATTTGTAAAGTGGGATATTAACCCAGTCATTACCCAGGCTATAACATAGCAAAACAAAGAAATGGGAAATACTAACGCAAGATTAAAAGGCATGGAGAATAAAAGGAGAAGTTTTAACATATCTAGTTGGTGTTTTAGGAGAGGATATTTGTGGAAATTGTGAAAAGGAAATATTCAAATTACAAATTTTTATGAACTGTTGGGAGAGAACAATTTTACAATTCAGAAGCCCAACATATTCTGACAGGAAAAATAAAGCAATCAAGCCCTAGACCCATCATAGTGACATTACAAAAAGCAAAGACAAAGTTGGAGAAAAATAATTTTCTATAAAGGGTGGCAATTAGACTGACAGCTGACATCCTGACCTCAAGAATAGAAGTAGAACACAGTGGGATAATATTTTCAATGTACTGAGAGAAAGATAGTGGTATATCTGAGTTTTTATACTCTGAAAATCTTTTAGAACATAGGTTAAATAAAAATATTTTCTGAAAAATAACTGAGTTTACCACTAGCAGAGTCTCATTAAAGCAAATTTTAAATAATGTATTTTGGGCTCAGGGAATTTATCTCAAATATAAAATACAATATGCAAAAAGGTATGGCAAGAAAAGATGTGTATGAGTTAAAATTTGAGTAAATCTAAATAAATACTGATTGCATACAACATTTATAATCATGTAATGGATGCTCAAAATTAAGGAATTGTAAAATTATTGCATTGTTTAGGTAATGATAAAAGCTTCAATTTATTTAAATATATTTATGTTAAAATACGTAGATTTGTGATTGAAGAAGTAGTATAGAAAAATTAACTTTTAAACTAGAAAAAATAAACTTTATATATATTATATTTAGATTTAGATTATGTATTTATATTATGGTCAGATACATATATGAAAAATAATGCTGACCAATTAATATCAATGATCTTCATATGGAAAATTATAAAAATTATATTGAAAGACATTTAAAAATTTTAAATAAACACTATATTTATGGATAGAATATTAAATTTGATTTATAGATTTAAAGCAATTACAGTGAAAACTATAAGAGTTTTGGGTAAAATTTGTTAAAACAATTATAAAATAGTGCAGGTAAGAAAGTCAGGAATGGACAAGTCACTACTGAAGAATCAGACAAAGAATCTATCCTATCAGTTGTTAAGACTTTTTATGAAGCCATAGTAATTATAATGTGGCATTTATTCAGATTGATAAATCCAGCAAATAAATGAAATACTGAGCTCAGTAACAGACCCACTTAAATATGAAAATCTTCAGTGTGGAATTTGAACTGCAAGTCAATAAAGAAAGGAGTACTCAAACAAGTGGTAAATAAAAATATAAATTAAATCTGTAACTAATATATAACTAAAACTCAACATCAGATATATTAAGGATATTAATATTTCAGAAAGAAACAAGTGTTTTATGATATTAGGGGTAGGAGAGTAGATAATTGTAAATTAGAAAAGAAAATATCAAAACTTCAGACTGCATGAAAAAGTAACTTCTGCTAACCATAAAAAGAATGAAAGAGTATGCCACAAATGACTGGAAAATATTTCTAGCAATTTTAACCTATAAAGGATTAATAACTAGAGAATATAAAGAACTACTATAAATTAATAGTATATATTTTTAAAAGACAAACAAGCTCGACCAAATAAACAAGTAAAAATTATGAACAGGCATTTTACAAGATAAGAAAAAAAATGGTCCATTTATATTTTAAAATATTCCAACCTTTGTTAGGTATCATGACAATGTAAATTATAACCACAAAGAGATTCAATTTCCCACAGATCAGATTGGCAGGATTAAGGCAGGCAGTACCACATGTTACCAACAATGCAGATTAATGTTACATCTGAAACACAGCTGGAGGAAATGCATATTGGTAAAAGCCACATCAAAGCTTTTGACATTTTCAGTAAATATTATCATGCACATCTCCTGAAGCCCAGCAATTCACTCAGGCAGAATTAACTTCCAGAGAAATTCTTACAAATGCACATTGAAACGTGTTCAAGAATGTTCATAACAGCATTATTTATTCATTGCTAAAAGTTGAGAACCAGCTCAGTAGTCCATTAATCATGTATAAATAAATTGAAATATTCTTACAATACAGTATTCTGTAGTGATGAGTATATAGTATGATCCATAAATAAATAAATAAATAAAATAAATGTATCTCAAAACATAGTGTTACAGAAGAATGACTATAAATATATATAAATGATCTCGTTTTGTAAGACTCAAAACTAGACAAATTTAACTAGTATTTTATTTTTGATACATAAATACATGAGCATTTCATAAAGCAAAGCAAAGGAGAAAGAGGTCAAAGAATGAACAATGAGGTGAGCAAGGCAGAAAAAAATTTAGAGAGTGGGACTTCAAAATCTCTGGGAGCAATCCATTTTATAAGCTATGTGTCAAGGACCTAGATATTAGTTTTGTTTTTCTTTAAATTGTGTATATTAATTGTACACACTTTTTTTTCTACTTTAGGATTTAAGAAAATGATTTTGTGCCAGTACAGCAACAGAAGACAAATGAAAATAAGAATTATGAGTGAATCAACTCTATGTACATGTAAGAAACATCGTGAAATTACTCTGTAATTACTGATTAAAAATATAATCATTTTTACATAAAAATTTTATAGTAAAAAATCATTTTAACATAAAAAATGATTAATTAATCATTAACATTGGCAGATGATTAGGTTAATCATTGGCAAAGAAGAATTTCAACAGATTTCTTTATCCACAGACATTATTTTAAGAGAGATTTTAACTTTCTTTTTTATTGTTTTTAGATCACTTTATTGTACTTTAAAAATAATGTATGCTTATTATTTAAAATTCAAACAATACTATGATCTACAAACTGTTCACTAAAAAAGTAGCTATGCAAAATGTTATCATCCTAAAATAACAACTGTTAACATGGGATGATCATATGTACTGAGGGAATAATGAGAAATTAGGAGGACATAAAATTATATACACTGCTTTTAAGTTAAAAAGCATTTAAAGTTAATTTTAAGTAATTTTGACAAAAAAATGAAGCTAAAGTGAAAAAGGAATGCTGAAATGCCTCTTCAATATTCTCATCTCATTCTATAGTTTTATCATTTGATCTTTAAACTCCAACTGTATTTTCATAGGATGAAGCATATTACATTTCTTTTACTTTTCTTCATAAGAAATATTCTAACATTTCAGAGGATTATGCCATTAATTATGTTCTTTCCCATGTTTGACATGAGAAAACATAATGACTTTAAAAGTAATTGATATAGTTTGGTTTTGTGTCCCCACCCAAATCTCATGTTGAATTGTAATCCTCAATGTTGAAAGAGGGACTTGGTGGGAGGTGATTGGATCATGGGAGTGGACATCCGTCTTGCTGTTCTCGTGATAGTGAGCGAGCTCTAACGAGATCTGGTTGTTTAAAAGTATGTAACACTTTCCCCTTCTCTCTCTCAGGCAGGCCATGTGAAGACATAGTTGCTTCCCCTCTGCCTTCTGCTGTGACTGTAAGTTTCCTGAGGCCTTCCCAGCCATGCTTCCTATACAGCCTGTGGAACTGTGAGTCAATTAAATCTCTTCTCTTCATACATTACCCAGTCACAGGTAGCTTTTTATAGCAGTGTGAGAATAGACTAATACAGTAATGGACTCTCTGTAGGTCTTTGATAGGGTGTTTTAAAAGTCTATAAAATACAAATTAAGTTTTCTCAATAAATTTTTTTCTGTTTCCAGACATTTTTGACAGCCTCTATTTGCTATGACAAAGTGTGATAGAATCTCCATGATTTATTCCTATCAACCTTACCTAGCTAATGATCTTCTCCCCTGAAGATACAACTTGATGACTGGGCATTGATGTCACAGAAGAGGAGATTATGTTTGCCTGCCTCTGCGTGTGTATGTGTGTGTGTGTGTGTGTGTGTGTGTGTGTGTGTGTGTGCATGTGCTATAAGGTAGAAAAGGAGGATGATAGAAAACTTATAGGGACTCTCTCTCTCTCTGTCTGTCTCTCTCTCTCTTTCTCTCTCTCTCTCTTTCTTGTCTGATGGCCTATATCAAAGTCAACTCCACATTTTTGGGTATAAGCTACTAAGGAGGCATAAGTTAGATATTGTAACCACTAACCTATTTAAAGGAGATTTTGTGTCAATTGAGGGCTCTTTTAAATTTTATTTTTTAATTTTGTGCTGAAAACAACATTGGTTAACTATTTCATACTTAATTATGTTTAAACTTATCCATTACCCTTCAGGCAGAAAGGAAATTTTTTTAAAAGGGAAAAGATCCTTGAAACCTTAAGAAACGGAATCAGTATTTTAGACATGCATGTGAAATCACTAATGTAGAGAATCCTTCCCTGGAGAGGGAGACTAATTCTTTGTTACAGCCCTCAATAGGTTTTATTTTGGAAAAACCTAGGATTGTCCGTAAGTCCCATGCCAAATCTCCTATTCCTTCAGCATATTGAGATGATGCTTAAAATTCTGAAGTGTTCATAACTGAAGTTAGAATTCTTACCACGTACATAACAGATAATTTTCTGAAAGTAAGTTTTGTTCAGGATACATCTCGAGAATTTGGCACTTGAATTAGAGGAATCCTCTGAGGGTACAAGACCATCTGAGGACTCATGTGACATTTGACAGTTGTTTTACAAATTGGCTTAAGCTTGGTCTTGCTTCCCTGAAAAATCCTTTTTCCGATGGCAACTATGCCAGTGTAGGACATACCCAATCAATGAATTTCAGCTGTCGTCATGATCGACACGGATCACTGAACAATTGACTAGACTGTGATGATCAGTATTGATTGTGAATGTGTCTGAAATTAAAATATTGGATATACTATGGACTATTCATTTCATCATTTCATGAATGTGGAATAGTCATTGAACCAGGAGTTTGAATTCCCATGCTGGTCACCTCATCTTATGCAGACCAGAACATTCACTTTCCTTTATTTTTCTTCCAAAAGAAGGAGAAATTTAAATGGCTATGCAGCATATGTAGGTAAGCATTGAAGATAGCTTGAATTTGATATTTTTAAAAGAGAAAACAAAACGTGCTCTAAAACAACTCACAAACATGGTGACTATTCTTGTGGAAGTGTACTTTATTTATACCTAAAGTCTCCTGTATAAACTCTGTGAGAGTAAGCACAGTATTAATTAGCTTACTCAACAGCTGTTAAGAAGGCACTACCATGTGTCAGGCACTTTCCAAGTGCAAAGATAAAATAGTGCTATGCCTTCTGCTGCTCCCATAGTCTAGTCGGAGAGAGTCAAACTTGATGAAATAATCACATCAATAAATGTAAACTTTAGAAGAGTGTAAGTGAATGTCAGTGAGGCATCAGGTGCAGACAGTGCAGAATGGGAGAACTGGTTAAATCAGGCAGCAAGGGTGAAGTTTGCTGAAGAAATGATCATGAGTTGAGGCATGATGTTAGAGTAAGATTTTACTGAAGAAACGTAACTATGCAAAGAGAAGGGTGGGGCTGAGGTGGATGCAAGAACAATCCAGACAGAGGAAAAAGTGCTTCTGTAGTTAAAATGGCACAACACGTTTGAGAATTAAGAGAAGGCCAGTGTGACTAAGGGTAGAAAGCAAGATCGAGTGACGTGAGGCAGGAGGCTGGAAAGAGAGTCAGGGACACTCAAATGCAGAGGCTTGGAGTAAGACATTTCCCCCAGTGTGTCTGACACCCAACCTTTGTGCCTGCTGTCTCAGCATAATTAACAATAGCACACCCTTTCGTTCTCAAATGCAGTTTGAGTTTTCTGTTCACTAAGAAAATTGTATGATCACTCTACTTAAAGGCCATATTAAAGATTTTGGTCTTTACCCTAACAATGGGAAATCTTTAAAATGCTTAAGCAAGAGAGTAACATGATCACATATAACATTTGAAAAGATTATCCAGGCTATACGGTGTACAAAAAGCTAACTGGGGCAAAGGCAGATGCAGGGACACCAGTTAGGAGGCTGATACCGGAGTCAGAAAAAGGATGACAGTAATATGAACCAGGTGATACTGGAGGAGATAGAGTGAAAGAATTTGAGGCAAGGAGACTGTATCAGTCTAATCATGTCTGCCTCAGCCTGGATAAGCAATCAATACAAGCTATAAAGCATGTATGATTTAAACTGCTTGCTACTCAAAACTAGAGAAACTGATGAGGAACCTTTTGCTAGAGATGAGAGAAGACTCAGAATGGTAGTTAGATCACACAACAGAAAGTCTGGTGGGGCGATCAGAGGCTAGGAATTGATGAAGGCTAGTGTCTTCATGTTCCATCATAATTATTCTGAAGCTTGAGGCCACCAAGAAGCTGGTCCCGTAGTGGATTGTCAGGCATCTCCAGAATAGTCTATAGCAGGGGTCCCCAACCCCGGAGCCATGGACAGGTACTGGTCCATGGCCTGTTAGGAAGTGGGCGGCACAGCAGGAGGTGATCATGGGCAGGTGAGCATTACCGCCTGAGTTCCGCCTCCTGTCAGATCAGCGGAGGCATTAAATTCTTATAGGAGCACAAACCCTATTGTGAACTGTGCATGCAAGGGATCTAGGTTGTGTGTTTCTTACGAGAATCTAACTAATGCCTGATGATCTCAGGTGGAAGAGTTTTATACTGAAACCCTACTCCGCCACCCCATCCATGGAAAAACGGTCTTCCATGAAACTGGTGCCTGGTGCCAAAAAGGTTGAGAGCAGCTGGTCTGCAGTATTGTGGGGAGTTTCTAGGATTCATGTGTAAAACTCGTAACTGCACATGGCCACAGAGGAGACAGGTGTTTTCTACTGGTATTCAGACTGAACTGACTTCTTCAGTCTGCCCTCTGGCAAGGTATAGTGGAGCACAGCTTAAAGAATCAAAAACACAAGTCAGGCTCTGAACAATTTACAGCAAAACACCGCTGAACAGATTTAGGTTTCGCCTCAAACTGAAGAGGTCATTGAAATACATGTTATTACTGAACCTTGTTTAAGAGGAGAAAGAGAAGGGGAACAACATGGCTGCCCTCAGGGATCAAGACTAAAGAAGAGGGTTTCAGTCAGATATGCCACAAAAGCAAAGATGTGGAATCAGCCTAAGTGTCCATCCATGGTGAGTGGGTGAAGAAAATGTGTTATATACACAATGAAATACTATTCAACCATTAAAAAAATGAAATTGTATAATTGGCAGCAGCGTGGATGAAACTGGAGGTCATTATCTTAAATGAAATAAACCAGACACAAAAAGACAAATATTGCATGTCCTCTCTTATATGTAGGAGCTAAAAAGTTTGATCACATGAGAGTGAGATGATAGATAATGAGACTGGAAAGCGTGAGTTGGGGGAAGGGATAAGGATGAAAAGAACTGGGTTAAAGGATGCAAATATACAGTAAGATGGCATAAATTCAATGCTTAATAGCAGAGTAGGGTGACAATGCTTTACCAAAATATATTGTACTCAGTTGGCGGGCACCCTAAGTACCCTGACTTGATCACTACATATTATATACATGTAAGAAAATGGTTCACATACCGCATAAACTTGTACAAATAAAAATAAATAAATAAATTGAAGGTGCCAACGGTGGCTGGATGAGCAAGAATTACTGCGAAAATGATCACAATTTAACAAAGCTGGGGACTCCTAGGAAACTCCTAAGGGACAGTTAAAGATGTGGGTAAACTAAACTGTGGTGACTCTTTTGCTTTTGATGTGCCAGATTTGATCTTAAATAGAATGTCTGTGCAAGTCTTGACATTAAATTCTGTGTGCCTTACGGACCGCAGGATGGTTATGCGATTTGCTGACACATGCAAGATAGTCTCATACTGGAGGGTTGGTGATACCCGTGTGAGTATTTCACTGTGGCAAGAGGTACAAACGTAAGGGAGTGAACTGCGTGGACATCCATCTATCTCCCTTCTCTTGCTAGATAGATGTGGAGAATGCTGACGAAATCAAGTCTGAAACTTCTGGATTTACTCTCAAGAACATTTTCTAATTATTTGGCTTCAAGATACAATAGAAGAAACTGTGATAAACAATAAGTTAAGAGAAGTAATGCCAGCTGGGTGCAGTGGCTCACGCCTGTAATCCCAGCACTTTGGGAGGCTGAGGCGGGCGGATCACCTGAGGTCAGGAGTTCAAGAGACAAGCCTGTCCAACATGGAGAAATCCTGTTTCTACTAAAAATACAAAAATTAGCTGGGAGTGGTGGTGCAGGCCTGTAATCCCAGCTACTGGGGAGGCTGTGGCTGGTGAATCACTTGAACCCAGGAGGCGGATGTTGCAGTGAGCCAAGATCGCATCACTGCACTCCAGCCTAGGCCACAAGAGCAAAACTATGTCTCAAAAACAAAAAAAGAGAGAGAAATAAGTAATGGCATTTGAATTATCTCTCTTAACCTAGCAAGACATAGGAAAGGAAGATTTCCTAGAAGAAAGCCTGAGTGTCCTCAGTGGGCACAATGATTCACTAGGAGAACAGTGTGACAGTGATTTGAAAAAAATGTAAAGGTCTTTCCTCCATTCAGCAGTCATTCTGCTACTAATTGTTCAGTATCTATTGTACGATTCAGTGTTCTAGGCTGTGTAATTATAACTGTAGACATGAAAAATATGGTTCCTGTCTCCCTGGCATTTACCCTCAAATAAGACATATGCCAGACAGACAGAAGACAGAAAATGAACAAATGTATGCACAAATAAACAGAATTCTTACTCAGAGTTATGACTGATGTTAAGAAAACAAAATGGACTGACTGGATGGAAGATTTGTCAGATAATGGTGGTAAGGGAAGGCTTCTCATTGCAGGTGATAATTGAGCTGATACATGAATGAAAAAAGAAGACAATCATTTGGAGCTGGGAATAAGATTCTGGTCATAGGATATGCAAGTGCAAAGGCCCTGCTTGAAATAGGAGACAAAGGGGAAGGCTAGAATGTGTGAGATGTTCTGAGAGATGAGGGTGTGTTATAAAATGAGGTTGGGGGTTAGAAAGCTGGAACCAGGTATTGTAAGAATTTTCAGTTTGCCCCAAATACAGTGGAAGCCTTTGGAGAGATTCAAGCAGAAGAACTTCATGATATAAATTACAAAATTTTTGTAAAAATTATAGTTTCAGTTTTAAAAGCCCACTGTCAAGTATCAATAATTATGTGTCCAGTTAGAGGTTTCAGAAGTGATTATTTCTGAATCTAGGATGATGGAAGTGGATGGATTTGTGATCTGTTTTAAGTCAGAAAGGAAAGGTTTTGCTGATGGATTCAGTGTAACGATTAAGGAAAAGGATAAATTAGCTCTTCCCTTTAAGAAAGTTAGTGGATGATGGTGCCATTTGCTGATACAGGGCAGAATAGAAGAGAGAATCAAAGGTTCCATTTTGGGCATGTTACTTGGAGTTAACACTTAAGTTGGTAGTTGGCTATAAGAGTCTGTAGTGGTTATCAGACTCTATAGACACTTACAAAATATGAAAATTTGGTGGACATTAGCATATGTATATTACATAAAGCCATGGGATTGGAGGATCACTAGGGAAAGTGTATTCCGTTGGAACTCAGTGGAAGGAACCAAGCTCAGATTGTTGTATAGAACAAGGAGCGGGCCACAGCAGGTGAGTGGAAGAGGAAGAGAAGGAACAAGGTGAAGGAAGGAAAGAGTAGTTTTAAGAAGAGTGTAGAGGAGAATTAGCAATGATTGAGGCAGCTGCCCTGTGGGGTTGGATCTAAGGAATACAAACGGGTAAAGATTTGGTTTTCTGTGTGGCATACTGTCTAAGCTCCTCCCTAGTGCTCCCAAGAGATATATAGAGAAAACATTCGTGATTTTTGAGGTATTTTGTGTGAACTCACATCTACTTTCCTCATGAATGTGTGGCAAAGTAGAGACTGGTTACAAGGTTATAGCTCAGCGGTTCAAACGTTATTTCACTTAATTCACCAGATAGCCTTGTAAAAGAAGTACTACTAGCACTCCCATTTTATGCTTGACTGTAAGATAACATCACTTTGGGATCTGAATTTATAATACCTAAAGGATTTTAAAACTTATTTTCTTTTACCTTAAGGCTGCCCAGGAACTAAAACTAAAATCACAGATTTAATTTTAAAAGATTATTTGTCCCATCTTTACTTACCCAGAGAAAACAAAAAAAGAAATGGAGGGAGGAGGCACCTGTTTTTTTCTTTTGATTCTTGGCTCAAAACACGGAGACCCTCATAGACAATATATCCGATCAAACAACCTGAATAGCTCTCCAAGAGCAGAGGTCAAAGCTTTTATCTTTTTAGGTGGCCGTTCAAGGTTTTTATTTGCTAAAATGAATGTAATATAATCCTTGATGCTTCTGTCAGAGGGATCCTGGACTGAATAGCCAGGCAGTGTGTCATCTCTCTGCAGGGTTTGCATATCCCTGACCCAGTGTTCCAGACGTCTTACCTTGAGAGTTGGTTCTTACTTAGTATTTCAGATGTTTTTTTTCCTTCTAGGTGCTATTTTAGTTCACAATGTATGATCATCATGTTAACTAATGACCTTGGCTGTTACCAACTTAGATCATTTATAAAGGTAAGCTTAATATATACTCCGATAATTACATATAATTTTCTACTTAAAATTTTATAGTAATCCAGATTCATAAGCAATATTTTATAGCACACTTGCACCAGAAATAGAATAGCTAAAGTGTTTAAGCAGCTATGTTTCACCTTCAAAGAGTTGAGACTTACCTCATAAACTTCTCTCTGCCACCTAAAGATCATGTAAGTTGCCCAAGGTCACAGCTAAGAAATAGCAGTTAGGACTAACATTCAGATTCTGATTCCAGAGTCTTTGCTTTCAAACTTCTTGGCATGCTAAGTGATCAATTCACGTTAGTCCCTTCCTGGTATGCAGTAAGTGAATATGGTAGCCTCTCCTTATCCACAGTTTCGCATTTTGAGGATTCAGTTACCCATGATCAACCCAAGCTTGAAAATATTGAAGGGAAAATTCCAGAAACAAAAAATTTATAAGTTTCAAGTTGCGTGCCATTCTGAGCAGCATGCTGAAATCTCATGCTCTCGCTATCTCTCAGCTACTAGGGAGCTGAGTGGGCGCGTGACCCATTCACAGAGTTTTCATTATAGCGTATTGTTATAAGTATTATATTTTATTGTTAGTTACTGTTACATGTCTGTAATATACTGACCTTTGAGAAAAAAGTATATGAATATTATTGGTTTTATCACCTATATCATGAAAATAAATATTCTCTATTTGCCAGAATATGCCATCAATAAACAAATTTTTGAAAAAAAACTTATGTAACTCTAGAGAAATTTTTAGAGTGTTAAATCACATTACATCAACTTAAACACATGTTACTTTTGTGCAAAGCTTATTGTCAGGAGAAGCAGAAAAATCATTAGGACTTTGACAATCACATAGTCTAGCAACCACTCCCCACTAACACATCCACAAACTGTTTGTCAGATAATTACGCTGAAAGTGACTTACCCACAGTCAGTTAGTTAACTAGTGACAAAATTAGAACCAAAACTCAAATTTTCTAACTTGAGTTTTTGTACTCTTTCTATTATATGGCACATTTCAATCATTACTATTGTCAATTCTACCTGCTATTTTGGATATGTGATATATTTGAAAACATAAATTAAGCATATGGAATATTTATTATTCATATTTCCCCACCACCACCAGCCTCATTAGACAAAAGCCTTTTTCAATGCACTAACAAACCTTTTTTTTTTTTCAAGAATATATGCAAATTGGATGTCTTAGAGTTTTACTTTAGAGACTGTTAGGCTGATTCTACAAATATGCTAAACACAAAGAAAAAATTGATAAAGTAATTTTCACTGGCAATACAGAAAATCTCTCAATATTACTGTTTATTAAACTGACAGCCTAAGTCTAGCGTTGTGCAAAGCACTACAATTCTCATAAACGTCTGGTGGGAGGGAATAGCATCAAAATTTGTCCCGACTTCTTGTGCTTCCTGAAACCCACAGGGTAATGTTCATTAGAAAGTTTCCTTTTGTCTTTTGATGCTGAATAGTACATTTATATATTCTGTGTTTCTCATACTATTGCTATGATTATGACAGATTTCTGAATAATTTTCACTACCATTACTTTCAACCTTGGGTGAACTGAGGAAATCATTTTATCATAGGCCAAGACACTCTTTCAATGTAAAGGTAAAAAGGAATCACTTTATTATGAAGTGACACCATAGAATGCAATAAAGCAATTTGTGATCAGTTTGAATGAGATGAGTAAGAAAGAAAACAAAATCTTTGGCACTGGGAGTGTCTGTCTCTTACTTTGATATCTTTTCTAATACTGCAGAAGCAAGTTGGGTCACTTCTCCTCCTCCCAGGCTGTTCACTTACCATCTGTCAGTGTTGAAAAAATACAAAGAATACTGTGCAATTATTTTCTTTATGAAAAACATGAATACACACTTTCTTAGAGCTAAAACTTTCTTAGAACAGTATAATCAGCTGCAAACTCTGCTTCTAAAAAGTCAATGGAATACCTTCTGGATCTCTTAGTACTTGTTTCTTCCAACAGCACCTTATGAAGAACAAGACAGCATGTATCCATATAGTTAGACACTTTTCAGGTGTTGAAAAAATGCAAGATGTCCAATATATTTTGTTAAATAAAAAAAATAAGGCATAGAAGAAAAAGTTATGTTATTCAGTAAATATTTAGAATACCATTTCTATACACAAACACACATAATAAATCATTTTGGGAACAGGAGTGAATTTGTTTCACAACAGTGGAAGCAATGAAACATTCTTTATTTTTCTCTTCTGACTGGTAGAAAGTTCAGTCTCAGTAATATGTTGAGTTTTCCTCTTCTTTCCTAAGATTATTTGAGAGTTCTAGGGGTTTAAAAGTCATGAAACTTGGAAACAAATTCTGTCCCTGCTTCTATAATGACTACTAAGGAGATGAGCCTTGCCCAAGCACAGGTATTTTGGAGAGTCGGTAGCTTTGTTTTTCATAGAATTCTCTCCTTCCAAGTCCACTCAGCCACCAGGAAATTTGTTAGGCTCCAAACGTCTGGGCCCTTACAACTTCTTTCCATTCCCTTCATGAGTCTCTCCTGTATGGCTTTTGCATGTCTTCAGATGCTGTGTGGCACTGGTCTAGCACTTTATCAGCTACTGAATCTAGCATCTTTTCCCTTTATCAGTTTCATTTAATCCAACCCCTTTCTTCAAAGGTCTGCCACTCATTTCTTACTCAATTCTATTGATTCTTTCTTTTTCCCTGGCTCCTAGATGACAATGAAATCTAAGCCCTTAAGACAACAATATCCCTTCTTAAATACAAAACAATGCACATACTGATACGAGCAAAATTATTCATTGCAGAAGTATTTATTGTAGCAAAATATTATAAATAACTTAAATGCTTATTAGAAGACTGATTAAATAAACTATGGAAAATCCACACAATGGAATAATATACTGCTATGCGAAAGAATGAGTTGATCTCTATGAAGTGATAGGAAGTGATTTCAAGGACATATTGTCGGGTGAACAAAGTAAGACGCACATGAATATATACAGAAAGATTAACAAATATGAATATATAGTGTGAGTTGGTAGATGCTGCTAATTTCACCAAAAAATTGCCTAAACTAGATAGTTTAGACTATGCAACAACCATAACTATTACCTATAGAGGTAAACAATGTGGTAGAAGAGATAGAAATAAGAATGAGATGTCTCTGATATATTTTTAAATATAGTTTAACATCTGAAACATACAAATATTTTTAAATTAAAAGAATCAAATCATAAAAGATGTAAAAACCTAACCATATACCTGAATACAAACAGAAACAAACCTAATTTTTAAACAAATTGATAGTATAATCAAACAGAAAAAATATTAAGCTACTCACAAACACAGCAGCTATGTTCTATACCCTTAATGGAATATAGTCTAAAGAAATAGAAAACTAGGAAAGAAATTTTAAACTCTACATGGTGGGTTTTTTGCTTGTAGTACTATTAGAGTACTAATCTAAAATGTTTTCATAGAGGATAGAAAACATTAGTAAAAAGAATGATATTTGAGAATCAGGTTCCTCACTATGGGAAAAAAAGAGATATGCATATGGAATGGGGAGGAGATGAAGAAGAACTCTAACTGGAACAACCCATATGAACTCATGATGTTTTCAAAGATAGATATTCTAACTGGTTGCTGAAAGAACCTAGAAGCCATGACATCCTAGTAGCAATGAGTGCAACTAGTGCCAAGATCTTGGTTTCTAAATACCACTCCTATCTAGAAGAAAACAAGGCTTCTAGAAGAGATGCTTGATTTCAAGTGTAGGCAGGGAAAATTCAAAGTACACCTAGAAAATCCTGCACTAAAGCACTCCAAGAATGACGCAGTCATGTGCACAAGACACAAAAGTCAGCCTATGGACTTCCATTGGCCAAATTGCCTATAATTTCAGCATGAAAAAGAACAATGATAATGATAGATTATAACACGTTGAACAAAGAAAGAATCCGTGAGATAGCCACAAAAAGTGGGGGAGACAGAAGGTAAATCTTTTATTTAAATAAGAATGACAACTAATAAATGTGAAAGGAATGAAAACATTAGGTGATCATCCTTTTGCTTGAACACCAAGATTGGGGCATTATGGAGGGACAAGAAGTTCACATGTTCACATGTTTCAAAATATACCACAGAGTATTTCCTGGTTGCAAAACGAAAACAAGGAGCTATGTTCTCCCAGTTCCAAATAATCAAAGTAAGTATTGCTAATAATGAGACAAACAGACATTATGTGCTTTCTGATGTGGTGCAATGCAAAATCCAAGAAGCTCCTGTGTAGCATTCTTGCCAAAAATGTTTAACTTGAATATAATAATGAGTCTATTGGGCTAATCCAGAATTGAAGCCATCCTATGCTTCAATTCATCTGGATTTCTGGATTCTTCAAAAATGTCAGCATCATGTAAAACAAACAAAAAGGCAAGGGGCTGTACTACATTAAAGGAGACCAAAGTTAGATGGTAAATAAATGCCAAACGTGATTCTTAATTGGATTCTAATTCAGGCCTGTAGGCAGGAAAGGATCAACTGAGAGACGTTTGGGGATTACTATCTATTAGATGATAGTACTCTGTCATTGTCAGTTTGGGAGTGTGGCGATGCTGTGTTTTTGCAAGGAAACATCCTTGTTCTAAGGGGATATATGTTGAAGTATAAAGGGGTCAAGTGTTGTCAAAACAATTGTGTACTGCAACTTACTTTCAAATAATTAGGCAAAGTAAATACATGTGAAAGAAATAAAGTAAATCTTGCAAGATGTCAATAACTGGTAGGTTCAGGTTGATATTGTATGGGTATTCACTGTGCCTCTCTGTAGGTTTGAAATTTTTGAAAATAAAAAGTTTAGTGAAACAAATTTTAAGTAAAAATTAAAAGTAAAATTAAATTGACTAAAGATAAAATTTTAAAATTTGAAAGTGAAAACGTAGGAAGACTCAGTTGTTTTGGGATGGTGGCAATGACAGATTGAAGTGCTCAGATGCAGAAAACCACTTTTCTTATTTTTATTATTATCCAACAGCTGAATATTACATGGAGCTAATTTCTCTGTGAGATTATTCTGCTACATTAATACATACAGGAAAAAGAAAAAACTCTTAAAGCTTTTGCACGAAACCACAGATAAATAAAGGATATGAGAATGTGTGTGTGTTTGGTGGAAGCAAGGCGTTCATGTGCATTGGGGCAGCAGGTAGAATGAATATGGAATTCTTCCACCAACTAAGTCACAGCTTGGCCAACTACTGCCCGTAGGCCATCCAGCTCGCTGTTTTTATAAAGTTTCTTAGAATACAGTCGTGCTCATTCATTTATACCTTGTCTGTGGTTGCTTTCATGCTACAAAGGCAGATTTAAATAGCCATCACAGAGACCACATGACCTGCAAAGCCAAAAATATGTACTATCTCGTCCCTGGTCTAAGTCATACCTGTGCGTATTTGAAGTTTTAACAGATTGAATATATATTTGCCTCTCAATCAAAAAATATATATATAGAGGTCAAGTGTGGTGGCTCACACCTGTAATCCAAGCACTTTGGGGGACTGAAGTGGGAGTATGGCTTGAGCCCAGGAGTTTGAGACCAGCCTGAGCAACATAGGGAGACTCTATCAAAAATAAAATCAGCCAGGGGTGGTAGCCTGCACCTGTGGTCCCAGCTACTTGGAGGCTGATGCAGGAGGATCACTTGAGCCCAGGAGGTCAAGGCTGCAGTGAGCTATGTCATGCCACTGCACTCCAGTCTGGGTGGCAGAGTGAGAGCCTGTCTCAAAAACAAGAAAGAAAGAAAGAAAGAAAGAAAGAAAGAAAGAAAGAAAGAAAGAAAG
>NC_045440.1:94318210-94423781 GCF_002776525.5 Piliocolobus tephrosceles
GGGAAGGGGAACATCACACACTGGGGCCTATCATGGGGAGGGGGGAGGGGGGAGGGATTGCATTGGGGAGTTATACCTGATATAAATGATGAATTGATGGGTGCTGACGAGTTGATGGGTGCAGCACACCAACATGGCACATGTATACATATGTAACCTGCACGTTATGCACATGTACCCTAGAACTTAAAGTATAATAAAAATATATATATATATATATATATCATATAGCATATGGACAAAAAAAATAAAAAAAATAAAAAAAAATAAAATAAAACACCTCCCACTATGTCCCACCTCCAACACTGGAGATCACATTTAAACATGGGATTTGCAGGGGTCAGACATCCAAACTATATGAAGTAGTATGCCCTTTTTTAAATATGCATATGTAGTGTACTTCATTCTGTTTTAACACTGATGCTCTATAATCTTCTTAGCTGTCAACAATATCAATGGCCCTGTATTCAGAGGCCAATATGGGGTCTTTTCAAGGTTGTGAACAACCTCAATACAGCCAGGGGAAGTCTTCTGAGGAAAGCAGGCATACTAAGGACTATCCTCATAATCAGATGATCAAAAAGAAAGTATTTTATTTTCAAGGTGTCCCCACATTTGTCCAACACCAAGAAACCAAGTACAGCAAAGGTTAATGAAAGTTGATAATTGGAAAATACAAGGAGAAAGAGAAAGATGTAAAATAGAAATAAACAGCAACAAAAGGTAAACGTTTTGCACACTAGAAATTGAGTTTTGTTAAAAACAAAAGGAGTCCCTGCAGCCTTTCTGTGCAACACAGACCTAAGCATGTTACCACCACTCAAAGGTGTTCCATCAGTCAAAACAGGCAAAACCTTTGGAGAGATCATGCACTAAAACAACAGAACCAAAGATGAGGTTTTACTTTTAATCACTTAATGTGTGAAGACTAACAGTTAAGCAAAGAAACATGTGTCATATATGTTATCACTCATTGTATATAAGATAAATATGCCTAAATAAATTGCATAAGCAAACTTTTTGAATTTGCATTTCACTCATTGGTCTTGATCAATTAATTCTTTCACTTCCAAGTCCAAGAAGATAAAGAATTTACTAAATCAACATTTCTCACACTTGTCAACTTAGGTTCTGATTCAGAAGATCACATGATCTGATGGACACTAAGATTTGAGAACTGCTGTTTGTTTTTTGAAGTGGAAAAACCTGGAACCAGCTGACTCCAATCAACCAGCTGGATACATTTTGGTGCTTAAGTAGGAGTGAGGCAGGATGGGGGAGTCCTTAATTGATTCTGCTAGACTTCAAGTTACATAGGATACATCATGCACTCAAACATGAACAGTATATGACTGAGTGCTGCCAGGTGTGTGTTATCTACTTCCACAGTAATAATGTGTAACAAACCAAAAATCCTTAGTGGCATTTAACAATAAATGTTTATTTCTCACATGTCTGGAATGGTTGGCTAGATGGCTAGATGCCTCTGCTTATCTTGGCTGGGCTCACTCACATGTGAGTGTTGGCTGGCTGTGTTCTAATCTCAGATAGCCTCAGCTGGGATATCTAAAGCGATTCAGCTCTGATCCATGTGTCTCTAGCAACAAGTCAGGGCTTGTTCTCATAACCAAGGCAGAGAGCAAACAAGCCCAAACACACATACACTTTTCTTTTCTGACTGTATTACGTTTACCAACCTCCCGTCAGCCAAAGGAAGTCATGTGGCCTAGGCTAATATTAAGATAGATATACACTATAAAGTTAGTAAAGAATGTGGATATAGGGAGTGGGTAAAAAATGGGGGCAATTTTTGCAATCTACCACACAAGATTACCCAAATTTTATTTTAGTACCATGCTAGGCATTATACGAGGTTCAGAATTCATCTGTGCCCAGCGATGATGAGCACTTTTTTATATGTTTGTTGGCTGCATAAATGTCTTCTTTTGAGAAGTGGCTGTTCATATCCTTCGCCCACTTTTTGATGGGGTTGTTTTTTCTTGTAAATTTGTTTAACTTCCTTGTAGATTCTGGATTTTAGACCTTTGTCAGATGGATAGATTGCAAAAATTTTCTCCCATTCTGTAGGTTGCCTGTTCACTCTGATGATCATTTCTTTTGCTGTGCAGAAGCTCTTTAATTTAATTAGATCCCGTTTGTCAATTTTGGCCTTTGTTGCCATTGGTTTTGGTGTTTTAGTCATGAAGTCTTTGCCCATGCCTATCAAAACCACAATGAGATACCATCTCACGCCGGTTAGAATAGCGATCATTAAAAAGCAAGGAAACAACAGACGCTGGAGAGGCTGTGGAGAAATAGGAATGCTTTTACACTGTTGGTGGGAATGTAAATTAGTTCAACCATTGTGGAAGACAGTGTGGTGATTCCTCAAGGATCTAGAACTAGAAATACCATTTGACCCAGCAATCCCATTGCTGGGTATATACCCAAAGGATTATAAATCATTCTACTATGAAGACACATGCACACGTATGTTTATTGCAGCACTATTCACAATAGCAAAGACTTGGAACCAACCCAAATGCCAATCAATGATAGACTAGATAAAGAAAATGTGGCACATATACACCATGGAATACTATGCAGCCATAAAAAAGGATGAGTTCATGTCCTTTGCAGGGAGATGGATGAATCTGGAAACTATCATTCTCAGCAAACTAACACAAGAACAGAAAACCAAACACTGCCATGTTCTCACTCATAAGTGGGAGTTGAACAATGAGAACACATGGACACAGATAGGGGAATATCACACACTGGGGCCTGTTGCAGAGTGAGGAGAGGGGAGAGGGATAGCATTAGGAGAAATATCTAATGTAGATGATGGGTTGATGGGTGCAGCAAACCACCATGGCACATTTATACCTATGTAGCAAACCTGCACATTCTGCACATGTAACCCAGAACTTAAAGTATAATTAAAAAAAAAAAAAAAAAGTCTGGGCGTGGTGGCTCACCCCTGTAATCCCAGCACTTTGGGAGGCCGAGGCGGGTGGATCATGAGGTCAGGAGATGGAGACCATCCTGGCTAACACAGTGAAACTCTGTCTCTACTAAAAATACAAAAAAAAATTAGCCAGGTGAGGTGGCGGGCGCCTGTAGTCCCAGCCACTCAGGAAGCTGAGGCAGAAGAATGGCGTGAACCCAGGAGGCAGAGTTTGCAGTGAGCCGAGATTGTGCCACTGCACTCCAGGCTGGGCTACAGAGCGAGATTCTGTCTCAAAAATTAATAATAATAATAATAATAATAATAATAATAATTAAAAAATCATATGTGCCCCAAACTTTAAATATCTTAAAGAAATGTTTTTTCGAAAGGTGGACCATGATCCATTAGTGGGTTATTAAATCAATTTAGTGAATTGTGATAAACATTTAATGGGATGGGGATGGAATGGAATGGGAGAATAGAATAGAATAGCACAGATCAGAGTTCATCGTTGATGGTAAGTATTGATTCATGAAACATTTGACTGAAGTGTATGTAGGCACGTATACGCAGTGCCCAATGAAAAATACATCTGTAGATTTTAGACAGAAATTTGAAAGCCATTTTTAAAGCATACTGATCTAAAGTAAAATTCTAATTTTTGCCATCAGTGATTCTCACTGATGAATGAATGAGCACTTCAGCTAAAGAGTGAAACCTAGGTCTCCACTAGGCAATGTCTGATGAGCAAGGAGGCAAATTGTGGAGCAGTGAAAGTTTACCTCTCAGCATAAGTCGTAGTCTCAGATCTCCAAAAACCTTACAGATTTTCATAGCGGCATAAACTAATGCATAATTTTAAAACTCTAGACCATCACTAAGATGAACGTGTTATAATCAGGTGGCAACTGGATGACACCGCTTGAAAGCAGCATTAAGATAAAATAATTCCCTGGAAGCAAATTTTTTTGAGCTTCCACTTTGCACCAAGGACTTAACAACAACCCTGTGAAGTGGATCATATGGTTATCATCTGCTGGTTGTGTGACTTGGAGCACACTACTTAACCTCTCCAAACCCCCAATTCCCTATGTGTAAAAATGGCAACTGTAAAGCTTATTTCACAGATTTCCTAACAAGGGCTTGACACAAAGTAGAAACACACAAAAAAGTTAATTTGCCCTTTATTTATCTTTGTAACCCTCACAGCACCTAGCAGGGTACCTAGCAAATGGTAAGTGCCTAGCTAGTCAGCTTGTAGAAAGTGGATGATGCTCCCCAGAGCCAAGCAGATTTCCTTGGGACTACCTGGCCCTCTCTGTCAAGAAAGTCCCCTTGAAAGCCAGCATTTCTGGATAGAAGACTTATCTCCCCCATCTCAAAACAGAGAGCAGTTGATTACTCAGTCATCTTGAGAAGTGTCTTATGTTCTTTCCCACTACCGACATTGTCTGAGATTGTCTCCCTTTTCTTTCTTCTTGACTCCACAGAAAATGAGGCTTTGTAACTTTTCTTTGCACTAGGGCCCTGTGGCTCCTCATTGGCACTTGACATTAATCCCTAAGTATATCATTTGCTATATTCTATGGTTAGTTCTGAAATAGCGATTAATGAGCAAGAGTCCTACTTTAACCCAATAGTGAGTTCCACCAAGACAAATTCTGTGTCTTGTGCATGTTGTCTATCTTTGGTGGAACCATATTTATGGAATTGTTTATTTCACTGACTGTCCTTTTTTGCAGAGGAATAGTACAATTGGAAATTTTAAAACTATTTTAAGAGCCCAGTGAAAATAATTAGCATTGAATAATAACAAATAAAATATACCACGGTTGTTTAACAGAACCTTTCTAAAAAGGTAAGAGGTAAAGTAAGTCATTTTGATGCTAATTTAGTGAGCTAATATGCAATTTTCCTTACGTAGTCTTAATATCTCTTTGCAGCATCACACTCTTCCAGATTTCTTTAAGAATATAATCATTCTCTTTAAAAATCATCTGATATTGATTCTATTTCCAACAAAATAACCACATATGTAAAGATAAGTATTTCCTTCTGGGTTTGGGATTAATAATAACTTACACACAGCTGTGTTCAAAACAAGGCAATCATTTTGGAAGTAAGAATACGTTTCTAATAACCTTAGGATCCAAATGAATACTGGAGGTGGGACTTCTTATCACACAATAAGTGTTCTGCTTCCAAACAAGATGGACCAAGCATATGGTAGACATATGTGTTATACCAACAAATTACATTTATATGTATGAAATACATTGTCCCAACTTGCTATTATTTGCATCACATATATTTATTTTATCCTCTAAAAGACATACTATTACAAGAGATGTGAATGCAAAGATGGGAAATTATTCCTCCAAATAATAGAATAATTATTCCATTATTCCAAATGGAATGCATGAGAGACCTGAGCTGGAAGATTGCTATGACTCTAGAGAAACCTATGCCATTGAAAAGGCTAGCATTTAATCAGAAGAATTTGCAATCACAATTCAGCGGGATCTTAACTTCAGCAAATAGAACATTTATAGTTTTGAGCACTTCAGAGTCACCCTAAAGTTCCAAAACACGTCATCATTTGTAATGTTGTTTGTATGTTAATTTGAACTGTGTGTACTGTAGTGTGGTCTCACCTAGAGCAATAACGGGAGAGAAGGGTTTGTAGAAGAAGGTGGCAGGGAGGAGCACTCTGGTGAAGCATGAAGGCGCTAACACTGGTATCTCTGTTTAGCTTTGCTGTTCTTTTATCACTGAATGGGAGGTCGCTGAATTTTAAGGTATACTTTATTACATTGTATAGGGAAGCCATATTCCAGAGGCCTGGAATGAAGTTATAGCCCTGAGAATGTCAACAGTCTAGTCTACAGTTAAATAGCAACCTGACTCTTCCCTTATGTTTCTAATCAAGGAACCCCACACTTACAGAGTATTGTCCCCAAAGTGGCACTTTAACTGCATCTTCAACAGGCTATTCCAGTGCTCAATTAGGGTAGCAGATTCTGGATGGTGTAGTGTGTGATACAACCAGTAGATCCCACGATAACAATTGCATTTTCCCATATCCTTCATTGCACAAATGCTATGGATCAGGCCAGGTGCAGTGGTATATGCCTGTAGTCCCAGAAACTCAGGAGGCTGAGCCAGCAATATCACTTAAGCCCATTCAAGTCCAGCCTGAGCAACAAAGCAAGACCCAATCTCTAAGAAAGAAAGAAAAAAAATAGTAAAATGCTATGGATCAGAAAGCCTCCAGATATTGGTGCTGGCTGAGGCTCTGTAGGCAAGAAAGACAAACTCATGTCTAGAATAAGTATTTATTCCTGTTAGAGCAAATGATATACTTAGGGATTAATATCAAGTGCCAATGAGGAGCCACAGGGCCCTAGTGCAAAGAAAAGTCAACTTGCGACCATGTAGCTGGTCTCAGCTACCTGTATGTCTGTACATGTGTAGCCTTCATCTCTGCCTCTGTGGTCTCTTCATTCATGGGGCCAGCGTGCAGTTCTGAAATGGCCAATGACAAAAGCCGGCTAATGTCAACTGTCTGAGTTGCTTTGTCTACTTGTTTGTTTCAAGGCCACTTCAATGGTATATGCATACAGGTAAGCATTAATTAACACGTAATACAAAAATCACATTTCATGCCAACTTGCATCTTTTCCACCACATACTTCTAGCCCAGATCTTACACCTGATCTTCCAATCTTTTCCCTTCCAGGCCCTTGACCAGTTGGTCAGGCCATTCATCATTGCCCAGAAGTTTGTATATATTATCACCTCAAGCCAGTTTTTATTCCTCACAAAGTAGATAACCAAGTACATTGCTCAAAGCTCTACTATGGGAAGATTTTTTTTCTCAGCATTACTTTTCAAGGCTTCCCCTGCATGTGGCCATATTGCTGCTGCCATCTATGTTTAGCGTGGGCTCAAATTCCAAGCCAATGCATCGATAAACCAACCTCAGGGATTTTCTTTCTCTTTCGGCTCTCTTCCCACCTTGTCTTCCCACCATATAGCCATGTTTGAGTTAAGGGATGGGTTGGGTGAAACCATGATGAATGTCATGGGGTCTGGGCTACTTATGCCCTCTGGCCATGATCTTGGCTACACCATTTCTACCTTATGATGGATTGCTGCTGTGCTCACCCAATTGTATGGCATGATGGGTCAATAGAACCCAACTCATAAAAGCAGTTCCAGATGCGTGATTATTTAGGTTTGCAGATTACATGAACATATGACAAAGCTGCTTATGCCACCATCTGAACCTGCTGCAGAGCCCTTTCCTGTTCCACACCCCTCTCAAAACTGACAGCCTCTTGGATCTTGTGATTTATGGGCTGGAGCAGTAATCCTAGATGTGGAATGTGATCCTCTGGTACCTGAGAAAACCTAACAGACATGTACTTCCTTCTTTGTGGCAGTGCATGGTAGATGACGCAAGTTGCCATCTCCCAAGTATTTTGGAGATGTCCCAGCCTGCCCCTGTGACCACTGGACCCGTAACAATTTTCCCAAAGCTTCATGTTCTTAAGTCTTTGTAGAATTTATCTACCACCTTTTGGACTGGGCACCAAGGGCCTCCAGCATGCTAACTAACCTCTCTTGCACATACTGCCTGACCAGCATGATGTCACTGGTGTAATAAGTCAGTGGATATTCTGCAGGATGTCCCAGCAGTCTATATCTTTTCAGACTATATTAACGCACAGGGCAGACAACCTAAAATACCCCTGAGGCAAAACTACAAATGTATATTGCTTTTCATCCTTGTATATGGATGTAAACTGTTTCCAGCCTCTTCCCTGATAGGGAAAGAAAAGAGCCTCATCACCAAATCAATGGCTACATATTGAGTAACAAAGGCATATTAGTCTGCTCTAGCAAGCTAGATTCATTTTGCCACAGTCATCACAATCAAGGCTATGACTTGGTTGGGTCTGTGTTAGTCTCTAGTCATTCTCCAGGATCTATCCAATTTCTGCAGAAACTAGACTGGTTAATTAAATAAAGATATGGTGGGGACCATCACTACTACATTCTTGAGATACTTAAGGGGGCACTAATTTTCACCTTTCTTCCCATGGTGTGCTATTGCTTTTTATTTATTATCTCAGCTAGAAATGTGAGCAGGAAGTTTCAAAGGCTTCTTCTTGGCCCTCCCCATGATCATAGCTTTACTCCACAGGCTAAAATACCCAATTTCCAAGTCTGTCAATTCAAATTATATATTTAGGAGGTAGGAAAAAGACCACCCAGTGAGGCTGTGGTAAAATTCAGTAAATCCATTATATAACCACCCAAGTAAATAGCCATATAGTCATAGGTCCTCTTGTGGAAGCACTAGAGGAATTATTACCATATGCACTTGCCATGATGATGCAGAATCCTTCTCACTGGAAACCAGACACCCTTTCAGGCACTGAAGTCTGAGGCTGAAAACTGGCTCAGGTTCAATAACTACAAAAATAGATCATGATTTTTTATTGTGATGACTGCCCTCCTTTTTCTACTCTTCCATGATTGCTTTTCTTTTTTTATTATTTCAATGGTTTTGGGGGTACAGGTAGTTTGGGTTTACATGATAAGTTCTTTAATGGTGATATCCGAGATTTTAGTGCACCCATCACCCAAGCAGTGTACACTGTACCCAATATGTAGACTTATTCCTCACCTCCACCCAACCTTCCCCACCTTCAAGCTCCCAAAGTTCATTACCTCATTCTTATGTTTTTGCATTCTCACAGCTTAGCTCCTACTTATAAGTGAGAACATACAATATTTGGTTTTCTATTCCTGAGTTACTTCATTTACAATAATGGCCTCCAGCTCCATTTAAGTTGCTGCAAAAAACATCATTTCATTCCTTTTTATGGCTGAGTAGTATTCCATGGTGTATATATACCATATTTTCTTTATCTACTCATTGGTTTATGGGCACTTATGTTAGTTTCATATCTTTGCAATTGTGAACTGTGCTGCTATAAAAATGCATGTACATATGTCTTTTTCATATAACGACTTCTTTTCCACTGGGTAGATACCCAGTAGTTGGATTGCCGGGTTGAATGGTAGTTCTACTTTTAGTTCTTTAAGAAATTACTGCCAAGCACTATTCACAATAGCAAAGACTTAGAATCAACCCAAATGTCCATCTGTGACAGACTGGATTAAGAAAATGTGGCACATATACACCATGGAATACTATGCAGCCATAAAAAACGATGAGTTTGCGTCCTTTGTAGGGACATGCATGCAGCTGGAAACCATCATTCTTAGCAAACTATCACAAGAACAGAAAACCAAACACCACATGTTCTCACTCATAGGTGGGAACTGAACAATGAGATCACTTGGACTCGGGAAGGGGAACATCACACACCGGGGCCTATCATGGGGAGGGGGGAGGGGGAGATTGCATTGGGAGTTATACCTGATATAAATGATGAATTGATGGGTGCTGACGAGTTGATGGGTGCAGCACACCAACATGGCACAAGTATACATATGTAACAAACCTGTACGCTATGCACACGTACCCTAGAACTTAAAGTATAATTAAAAAAAAAAAAAAGAAGAAAAGAAATTACTGCCAAGCATGGTGGCTTAAGCCTGTAATCCCAGCACTTTGGGAGGCTGAGGCAGGTGGATCACCTGAGGTCAGGAGTTTGACATCAGCCTGGGCCAACAAGGCAAACCCCGTCTCTACTCAAAATACAAAAAAATTAGCTGGATGTGATGGCGCATACCTGTAATCCCAGCTACTCAGGAGGCTGAGGCAGGAGAATTGCCTGAACTTGGGAGGCAGAGGTTGCAGTGAGCCAAGATTGCACTACTGCACTCCAGCCTCGGCGACAGAGCAAGACTGTCTCGGGGAAAAAAAAAAGAAAGAAAGAAAGAAATTCACATACTGTTTTCCACAGTGGTTGTTCTAATTTACATTCCCACCAGCAGTGTGAAAGTGTTCCTTTTTTACCACATCTGCATCAGCATCTATTGTTTTTTGACTTTTTAATTATGGCCATTATTGCAGGAGTAAGGAGATATCTCATTGTGGTTTTAATTCGCATGTCCCTGACGATTACTGAGCATTTTTTCATATGTTTATTGGCTATTTGTATATCTTCTTTTGAGAAATGTCTATTTCCTTTGCCCACTTTTTGATAAAATTATTTGTTTTTTTTCTTGAGTTCCTTGTAGATTCTGGATATTAGTTCTTTGCCAGATGCATAGTTTGCTTACATTTTCTCCCACGCTGTGGGTTGTCTGTTTACTCTGCTGATTATTTCTTTTGCAGTGCAGAAGTCTTTTAGGTTAATTAGGTCCCATTTATTTATTTCTGTTTTTGTTGCATTTGCCTTTGGGGTCTTAGTCATGAATTATTTGCCTAAGCCAATGTCCAAAAGAGTTTTTCTGGTGCTATCTTCTAGAATTGTTATGGTTTCGGGTCTTAGATTTAAGTCTTGAGATCTTGAGTTGATCTATGTATAAGGTGAGAGATGGGGATCCACTTTTCTTCTTTACATGTGGCTTGCTAGTTTTCTCAGCACCATTGATTAAATAGGGTGTCCTTTCTCCAATTTATGTTTTTCTATTCCTTGTTGAAGATCAGTTGGCTGTAAGTATTTGGTTTTATTTCTGGGTTCTCTATTTTGTTCCATTGGTCAACATGCCTATTTTTATACCAGTACCATGCTGATTTGGTAACCATAGCCTTGTAGTATAATTTGGAGTTGGATAATATGAAGCCTCCAGATTTGCTCTTTTTGCTTCATACTGCTTTGGCTATGTGGGCTCATTTTTGTTCTATATGAATTTTAGGATTGTTTTTTCTAGTTCTGTGAAAAATGATAATGGTATTTTGGTGGAAATTGCATTGAATCTATAGATTGCTTTGGGTAGTATGGTCATTTTCACAATGCTGATTCTTCTCGTGCATGAGCATTGAAATGTATTTCCATTTGTTTGTGTCGTCTATGATTTCTTTCAGTAGTGTTTTGTAGTTTTCCTTGCAGAGATCTTTGACTTCCTCATGATTGCTTTTCATGATTAAATATATGTATTGGGCAATACCTTCTTTGATTCTTTTCCTATTTCTTCCCCTAGCATTGTTATTTATATTCTCTTAACTATCTCTCCACACTTTCTGTAAGTTCAGCCTTCTTGGCTGCCATTCAACCTTGCCCTCTGTAGCTTCAGAACTCCATCATCCTCATTAGTATCCATTAGGATTGTGAGAGCCTCTCCTACCATCAGCCTATGCCTGCAGAGGAGAGCCAAGTGAAAACAGCTGAAGACCACCCAAATGATAATAAACAGAGCTTGCTACAAGGGAGTCAGTCACCATCACTTGTGTTTGGCCTAGACTCAAAGTCAGGCAGGGGAGCAAAAAGATTTGTAATGAAAAATAAGGGAAGGCTTCAAGTATGCTGTTTGGAGGTTGTTGGCATGAGGAACCTGGAGGCAGGCTAACTAGAAGTGAGGTGTCCTATGAGATTGGTTTGATGAGCAGATTTGGCTTCTTGTGGTTGGTCCTGAGTTGGAATCAGAGGCAAAAATAAGGAAGCTGGCCGTTATTGATGAAGTCCTGACCATTCTGGGACAAATGCTAAAAAGATTGGGGTTTGTCTTCTCAAGCTCTTCATAGGGGCCATTGTTCATTTTTTCAGCCTGTCAGCTACCACTGAACTTAGTGATGTTGGTGCCTCTCTCACCTGGGCATGGTGTGTGCCCCAGACTCCTATAGAACATACTTCTTAGATGGGCTTTCTGGCCTTGCAGAATTCATCCAAAATGCCCATTTCCATGGGCTTTTAACTCCTTCCATTATGTGCCACAGTAATTCAGTCATCTAAACTATGGGTCACTGTTTTCAGAAGGCTTTTAAGGTCTTTGCCAGGATATTAAATCCTGTATCTTGAGAGAAAGTTCCCACATTAATAATCTCACTCTTATCCAGTCTCACGTTCTAGACCTCTTGATCAAGCAACCTCAAATTCAGTCCCCTAGAGTCTCTCCCCGCTCCTAGCAGTTAATGCCAACTAATTCTTGCAGCACCCTTTCCTCCTTTATAAGGCACAGTGTGTCCCTAGCTGGATTTAGCTGCAACTCAACCAAAATGATCAACCTTGTGACTAGGAGAAGAGATGAGAATGGATCCTAAGGAGGAAATCTACTGCTCTGTAGGAAAGATGTCTCTACAGTGTGTTCCCAACTGGGGAGAGTGCCCACTCTTAGAAGGAATGAGTGAGCTAACTGTAATACTGAGGAGTCAATGGAGTCTGATGGGCCAAAATCTTTGGGGGCATCAATCCAGATGTCCCTATTTCAAGTGTCAGGGTCCCATGTGTTTTCAACAAGGCTCTTAGTCCTTGCATACATCCCTTTCATGGACTAGTCAATCATCTTAGGAGCTTGGCAACTCTATTAAATCCTGAGTTGGTCTTCAGCTTATTCTGCTCACAGACTGCAAGAAGTAAGTGTCTGAAACCCACAAAAAGCCTCTGTCGATATTCAATTGTTTGTTAACTGCCTCCAACTTTTCATTATTCCTCTGTAAGGCATCGGTGCAACTTAGTAACAACCAGGCAATTCTACCAGATTTAGCAATTGGGCTGCTACTTTTTGCCGTAGTGTCTATGTCCTACATCCTTGCCAGGCAGCAGTGAATGATTCAGTCCTCGAGCCCTATCATATCTCCTGCTTTCCTGGGTTACTATTGCTACCAAAACTGTCAGTTGGTCTTCTGAGGAACAGACACTGAAATAGAGTTAACATGAAAAAAGTGCATGGGTCTAACACCCATGAAAAGTAAAAGGGGAAGGAAGAAAAATTGGACCAGGAGGTTATGTATCTAACCAGGAGGTTATGTATCCAAGTTATCAAAAGATGTATCTAATGGTCTGGATGGAAATTAAGGAGTAGGTGGGTTTAGACATTTGTATCATTTGGAACTGCAATCTGCTCTGTCAAGAGCTCATTTCCTATCCATTTTGACCCCTTTTTGGTATTACAGTATTACAGTATGGTATTACCCCATTCAGTAAATGACTGAATTACTGTGGCACATAATGGAAGGAGTTAAAAGCCCATGGAAATGGGCATTTTGGATGAATTCTGCAAGGCCAGAAAGCCCATCTAAGAAGTATGTTCTATAGGAGTCTGGGGCACACACCATGCCCAGGGTAATACCCCTTTTTGGTATTACAGACCCTCCTGGAGGGTCTCCAGCTATGATGGAGACCTAACCCAGTCTCAGCCAATCCACTTAGCAGCTCCAGACAGGGGAAATGTCTATTAGAGGAATTCCACTTTGAGCAGCAATGGTCCATCATTGACCAGGAGTTGCCTGGGAAACTGAGGTAAACCTGAAGTTACTAGAAGCAGAGATCATCAGCTAACTGCACTTTGTGCAGCTGAACAGCAAGTTCTCTCTTGAGAGCACTCCCAGCAGCAAACTTCCATGACGACATCACCCAATGTCCCAACATTTATACTTCCTTTCTTTTTCTCAACTTACTGTGTTGACTATAATTTCCAGGCAAAAGCTAGTTAATAACAGGTACCTTTCTTTGGTACGTTTCTCTGACTTTTTAAATTTGATGAGAACATCTTAAGTATTTCCCCTTAAACATAAGCTTGGCTATTAGTGTCAGACATTCTTTATCATGTTAAGGAAGTATAGTCTACTTATAGTTTAAGAGTTATTAGTCCTTATTAGAAGGGAAGACAAATGGCTACTCAGCATCGATCAAGATCTTTTTTGAACTATGATATAATAATATTAGAGTTCTTAGCTGTCTGTCTTCTGGTTCTTGCCTTTTTCAGTTTTGCACTTTCTCCTTGTCTTAGACTTGATGACTGAACTGAGTTTCCCTGATTTTGCCTTGTGCATTCTCTAAGAATCTTCTCTCTCTCTCTCTCTCTCTCTCTCTCTCTCTCTCTCTCTCTCTCTCTCTCTCCTTCATTGGGTTGCCTTTCTGTAGCCCACAGCACACAGATCTCAATATCTGCCTGCCTGACCATGCTGTTGTCATTAATTTAATAATTGGTGCTTGTTCTTTCTTATCATTAGAACTGTTACTTTCGTGTCATGCTTTAAATATCCTGGAACTTTCTCTAATTCAAACCTAGTGCCTCAACTCATTAGATTTCATTCAAATAATGACTTTATGTTGAACTACAACAAGAAGAGTTTTCCCACCACAAACCCTATTCTAAATTCTATGTGCCAACTCGTGCAAAATTATTGACTCAAACACCTACACTATAATTTCTACAAAATAGAGTGTTAGTAAAGAAGGGCAGCCTTCTATCGTTTCTTACCACCTAGTTGTCTTCAGAATATCCATTCAAAAATCCACACCAGCTTGCTCTTGCACAAATGCACATCTGGATTTCTCAACATAATTTCCTACAGGAAGAGCACAAATGCTTTAGAGATGGTTTTTCTATTGTGGACTATTACTACACTCTACTTTGTCTATTATAAAAAATGTTTAGAAATAATTCAAGACTTGCAGGATTTACTACTCTATTGTCAGCCTTTGACTTTATAGACAGAAGCCATTTATAGGCCAAGTTGCATGATCTCGATATTGATTCCTGGCTTTTAATAGTCCTTTGGAGCCTTTACTGTAATACCAAAAAGGGGTCAAAATGGATAGGAAATGAGCTCTTGACAGAGCAGACTGCAGTCCCAAATGATACAAATGTCTAAGCCCACCTACTCCTTAATTTCCATCCAGACCATTAGATACATCTTTTGATAACTTGGATACATAACCTCCTGTCATAGTATCCTACTTTATGCTAATGTCACATTCCTATTTCCATTCTGAGAGTGGCCTAAGGAGCAGCTATTCTTGTTGGGCAATTACTACCATGAGGAACAGCTCAATATCAATTAGACCAATACCAGGATTGCTGCTTTTGGCAAACACTCTTCAGCATTTAGATAGCAAATGCAGAGCACCTCTCTGAAAAGATTAACTCATTTCATTATCTAATGGAGCACTTTGCAACTAATTCATCCAGACAGGCTCATTGGAATGCAGTTCAATACAAAATTATATAGCCTACAAGTTCTACTATGGTAGAGACAGAATACTTGGGATATGGTTTGGATCTGTGTCCCTGCCCAAATCTTATGTTGAATTGTAATCCCCAATGTTGGAGGTGGGGCCTAGGGGAAGTGACTGGATTATCCAGGTGGATTTCTCACAAATAATTTAGCACCATCCCCTTGGTGCTATACTAGTGACAGTGAGTGAGTTCTCATGAGATCTGGTTGTTTAAGTGTGTAGCACCTCCCCTGCTTGCTCTCTCTTTTGCTCCTGCTTTTGTCGTGTGAACTGCCTGCTCCCTCTTGGCCTTTGCCATGATTGTAAGTTTCCTGAGGTGTCCCCAAAAGCTGAGCAGTTGCCAGCATCATGCTTCCTGCACAGCCTGCAGAACCATGGGCCAATTAAACCTCTTTTCTTTGTAAATTGCCCAGTCTTGGGTATTTCTTTATAGCAATATGAGAACAGACTAATACAACTTGTATGGCCAATGTTCAAAAGTCTCCTGTCAGAACCCAATACGAATATACTGGCTCAATCTGGACGATGGCAATGGACCTATTCAGCACACAAGGTTATTGCTCCACCCAAAACCCCCTCATGCCCTTCCTACTTTTTCTGGGTGCCCCTTCTCTAGCTTCTGTGTGCTCACATTCAACATCTGTATGTGTTGTTTGATGGACAACCCTCATGGCACTGGAGTGGCTTTGCCCCTCATAAGCAGAGAGCCAGAAGTGCTGGGGGTTAACATTCCAGCTCCCCCAACAGGAAATCATTGTCAAACAATGTGACTATTGAGTGCAAGAGCATGAAAGCCCAACTCCAACTCCCCTGTCTGAAGTGGAAAAATTAGAGGGTATAGTCATGTGACACATAAAGCTATTTCAGTCAATGACAGATGGCAAATATGAAGATTATAATGAAGCTGCCCCATACAGGTGTACCGTTTTTATCTTTTATACCATATTTTACTGTATCATTTCTATGTTTAGATACATGAATACTTACCATTGTATTACAGTTTCCTACAGTACTCAGTACAGTAACATGCTGTACAGGTTTGCAGCCTAGGAGCAATAGGCTATCCATATAGCCAAGGCATATAGTAGGCTATGCCATCTAGGTTTTTGTAAGTTCACTGTGACTGTCACACAACAGAATGGCCTAATAAAACATTTCACAGTAAATTATCTCAAATGACACATGACTGCTCTACAATTGACACCCCAGAGTTCTTCTGCAGATCAGGCAAATCTATCCTCCAAGGGACTCTGCCTGATATCTTACCCTTGCTTGGCTTCCTTTTCTTCCCTGTCCTGCTTCTCCCATTCCCTTTCTTCTTGGGACACTTCCATAATAAAGCATTTACATGCAAATCTTAGTCTTAGGGTCTGCTTAGGAGAATCTGACTTAAACTGTTAAGTTTTCCACTTAGAAATACATTTGATCCTGGGCAATGGGAGGCTGAGGTCTTAAGTAAGGGTCACATAGTGCCAGCTGTTGGGAGAGGAAGGAGAGAGAGTTGGGAACCAAACAGCCTGGTGTCTCTGATCGAAAGCCAAGAGGAGAGAATTAGTATTGGAGAGGAGAATTAGCTTTATTTCATTATCTTATTTTTAAAAAGTCCGTTATCTCAGAGTAAGCAGTGTAAAAAGCATGCAAAACCTTCAGGATGTCTAGCCAGGCACAGTGGCTCACACCTGTAATCCTAGCACTTTGGGAGCCCCAGGCAGACAGATCACTTGAGGCCAGGATTTCCAGGTCAGCTTGACCAACATGATGAAACCCTGTCTCTATTAAAAATACAAAAAAATTAGCCGACCATGGTTGTGCACTTCTGTAATCCCAGCTACTTGAGAGGCTGAGGCAGAAGAATCGCTTTAACACAGGAGGCGGAGGTTGCAGTGAGCTGAGATTGTACCGCGGCTCTCCGGTCTGGGCCACAGAGTAAGACCCTGTCTCAAAAAGGAAAGAAAGAAATCCTTCAGGATGTCTGCATAAGAACATGTTTTCACTTGTTCACTGTCACAGTTTGGGCTCTCCCAGAAGCAGAAGCAGAAGCAGACACTAAGAGGTTAACATGGAGGAGGTTTATTAGGAGGCTTATTAGAGGTTTATTAGTTTGGGGATCAACACCATGCAAAGGAAGAGTAGAAACTAAAAAATGGACAGATGGAGAAACTGGGCTGAATGGTTCTCAATGGAAGCTTCTGCCAACACCACGGGGAGTTGTGAGGCCGGGTGGTCCCTTTAGAGTAGTACCAATTCGGGTGAGAAGGTTGAGCTCTGTGTCAGTGAGTCATTGGATGAAGGCTTTCCCAGGAAGGGGGCCAACCTTGGGCAGCCAGAGGAATAAGTCCTTCAGTCCTTAATGGGATCTTGACAACACATCACAGAATCCACTGTGCTCTTATCACAATATCCTATAGAAATAACAGGAAAAACACATTTCTCAAAAGTTGGAGTTGCACTAGACTATCAGGAGAGGTGTTTCCAGCGAAAGCAAACATGGAAGTCTTTCAAGAATAAATGGATGGGAAAGGATTGATAACAACGCCCAATTGTTTCAGATAAGAAATCTGAAGTCATAGTCAGGTGCCAGAGAAATATCCCAAGCAATATCCCAGGAGATATTCCAGAATATCCCAGGCAGAATTCCAAATAATGCCAGCATCAAAAGCAGCAGAGGCTGAATGACGGTGAACGCCACGGGCTTTGAGATGGATTTTCACACAGCTGTCTTCTGGATCTCAGGCACCAGACCACGAGGGCTGTACCATGCTCAATTTCATCCCTGGCAGACCGACACCACTGGACCTGCATCCACAGCAAGACATGATTGAACTCCAGGGTAGCTGCCACTTAAGTTTTCAGGCTAAAATCTCAGTGGCAAAAGGAATGGAATATAAAAGCATAAAGAACAATATATGGACCGTGTGTGCTCAATAAGTGGCTGCTATTATGATTAGTATTCATAAATTATGGCTTACTTAACTCTTTGATTTTCATGATTATAGCAAATGTATTTCATTTCCCCCAGGCAAGAAAGATGTTATTTATGAAATTATAAGTTAATAATTAACTATAAATCATAGTATGAAATCCATGCAATACCATTTTGACCTGCTATTTTTAAAAAACACTTAATGATATGTGGTTATAACCACAGACTGGTGAGAAATAAAACTACTCAGTACCTTTTGTCTAAACCCAGTCCTCCTGCTGGGTCCTCTGTGTCCATGGTCATGGTGATAGCATTCCCATCCATCCAGGCACCAAGCTAGAAGTCTTGGAGGCATCCTGTACCCTCTCCATCTCTCCCATCCCCTCTCAATCAGTCATCAAGTCTTCCCTCTCTTCCCTCTTGCCAGCCAACTGTGCCTGCCATGTCCACTTTTCACCTAGACCACTGAGCTCATCACTTGGCATTGTAGATTTTAAAAAGATCCACCATGATCTGCCCTGTTCCCCACCTCTCCAGGCTCATCTCTCACAGCTCCTTGCCTTGCATGTGATGTTTCAGAAACACCCAAATATTTTCAACTCTTCCCACACACACTTGTTTTCACAAGTTATCCCTTCTGCCTAGAATCTCCAGTAGAAGCTGAATCTGCTATTTCAGGTCTATAGTTTAACATTAAACTCAAAAACTACTACCTCCAAAATGCCTTCTCTGACTCTCAAAGGTAGATGGAATCCCTCTTCTCTGATTACTCAGTCCCCCCAGGCATGCTTCATCATTGCATTTACCATTGTCTAGTGCAATGTTCTCCTCATGGGAAGTTCCAGAGTAAGATGGTTGTGAGTGGAAAAGCCAACTCAAACTATGTTTTTCTCTGCTCTCACACCACAACAGCAATCAATACAGAAAACGTCTGTGTCCAAATATGTGGAGGACTTCCCCCCACAACAAGCAAGCAGTCAGTTCTGCAGTAGGCACCAGCTAGGTGTCTTTTAATTTAATTCAATTCTGACACAATTTCCCTAGAGATAGGGTCAGATCCCACAGGTTGAGAACTCAGTCCCACAAGACCAGCCTCCACCCCCCACGAGTTGCAGGTCTGGGCCTCCAGAACTTCCAACTAACTGGCTTCATGTTGGGGTTCCCATTATTCCCTTTTTGGGATTTATTAGTTTGCTAGAGTGGCTCACAGAACTCAGGGAAACACTTACATTTACCCTTATTATGAAGGATACTAAAAGGAGACAGATGAAGAGATGTATAGGGTGAGGTATGGGGAAAAGGACACAAAGCTTCCATGCCCTCCTTTGCACTCCACCCTCCAGGAACCTCCATGTTTTCAGCTGTCTAGAAGCTCCCTGAACCCGGTCCTTTTGGGTTTTTATGAAGGCTTCATTACATAGGCATGACTGATGAAACCATTGGCCATTGGTGATCAATTTAATCATCAGTCCCTCTCCCATCCACAGAAGGTGGGGAGATGGGCTGAAAGTCTTAACCCTCTAATCATGTCTTGGTCTTTCAGGTGACCAGCCTCTATCCAGAAGCTGCTTAGGAACTTTTAGCCATCAGTCAACCATTAGTATACAAAAAAGACATCATTTTGAAGATTCTAAGGATTTCAGGAATTGTATGCCAAGAAATGGGGTTGAAGAACAAATAAATTCCATCACAATATTGCAATGATCCACGTTCAAATCTGATTCTGTCACTTACTAGCTAGGTGATCTTGAACAAGCCCTTTAGAGTCTCAGTTTCCTAATCTGAAAAAAATGGGGTAATAAATGATGAACAATACGACACATATAAAGAACTCAGCATAGCACCTGGCAAATTGTAAACCTCAAGAAATCGAAGTTCTCATTATTGTGAGTGTCTTCCATTGGTAGACGTATTTCGGTTTACATACCAGGCATTTGTTCCTGACACAGAAAAGCTCATCAAATGCATATTGATTCAATTAACACATGAACAAATGAATGGATGGATGGATGGATGGATGGATGGATGGATGGATGGATGGACGGACGGACCAGTCACCATTTCACTGACAACAATGCAGAACCTGAGGTGGCATCCAGAGGATTAAAGATTTACTTGTTTCTCAAGCACACTACACTCATCTTCCCATACCTACCCAAGCCACCTTCATACCTGCCTGATCCCCAGGCTGCAGATGGGCTCCACAACCTCTCTACACTCTGGACAGAAGTGGGGCAGCCTGCACCACTTCACACAGCACTCAGCTACATTCACATGCAGTTTTCTGAATGTAAGAAACTTCTCAGAGAAATAATCCTAGGGTTTTGTTTTTCTTTTCTTTCTGGAACAAAGAACATGAAACACAGATAATAGAGTTGGGGGAGGGAGAAACCATCTCTTTTCTCAGAGTTGAAAAGGGCAAGTGACTATAAAATAAGAATATTCAACCCCCAGCTGGGAGATAAAAAACAGAGAGAGGGCCATTAGGCCCAGAGTTGTCACCTGTGTCCCTCTCTGGCTGCTCATGGACATGGACGGGAAGGAGCCCAGAGGGAACCGAATGGCTCTTGTCCCTGCACAGAAGGGCCCTTCTGCTGCCAGTCTGGCTCTTTTTTACCCTCCTGACAGTGGCTCTACCATGTAAAGGAAGGACACCCACCCACACTCTATTAGCATCAGGAATTTATACAATCGTTCCAAATGTTTAAAAAAAGAGAAAAAAGAAAGAAAAGAAAAGAAACAATCCCAAGAATGTTCCTATCCCTCTATATTCTTAGCAAACACATTTTTAAGAAAATAAACTAAATCTTGCTATGTACACAATTTGTGTTTTTCTTTACCAGTCGGTAGCCTGGCCCATTTTATATAAGGCATCAGACTCCCTGCCCCAGTATAATGTCTTGGGTTCTCTTGGGGAGGTCTAAGTGTAACATAAAATATTGTCCCTAAAAATATATACACACTATGCTATGAAGATGGACAGATATTTCCTAGTGGGTAACGAGTACCATTTCTCTCCAGTTTTCCTGACAGGCTGAAACTAAAAATAAACACACATCTATACACACACAAGGCCCATCTCAATAAAAGAATGTAACTATCTGCCCAAATATTTTCAAGATGGTCAGGAGACAGACTTTTTTCCTCTTTTTATTGTTCTTTTACTTAGAGAACATCAAATTCTTCCCTTAAAGCACTGAACACCATTACTAAACTTTCAGACTACTGTAGAATATACACACACACATATAGATGTATGCATACACTTGAGTGTATATAAATGTGTCTGTGTACATGCACACACTCACAGGTTCCTAGGAAAAAATCAGCTGTTTCACTTTAAACAAGAAGTGAATCTCAGGAAAAGAGAAAGCGGCAGCACTTTGATCCTGTTTTACAGCCCCATGCTTGCAATGGGGCTTCAGAGAACCACAGAGTGTTGGAGCTAGAAGTCGCTTCAAGGTCACACTCTTCCCTTCACCACTGAGGAAGCCAGGGCCCAGCAAAGTGAAGTGACTTCCAAAGTCACACAGCCAGATGGCAGAAAAGCTGTAAAACACAGTCCTTTATTCTGATAGGACAACTCCTGGGAGACATGGGCTTAGGAAATACTGGATAATGGTGGGTAGTGACACCAGTCAGCCCCTGACCTGGGAGGAAGTTTCTCAAACCCTCAAAACAGAATATTTCAAAGTCTGTAATCTTTGGACCTGACCATGACAGCAAGTAATACCAGCAGTGATGCTAGCAACTAGGTCAATAATCAAGATGTGCATGGCCGGGGCTGATCACACAGAGCTTTGCAAACCTGGGAGTGGTAATTCTGCCTCATGAGTGCAGTTATGAAGGGCATGCATTGCCATGGCTTTCTTCTGTTCTTATCATCTTCTTTCATTCTTCCTTTTGCTATCATTTTTCTACTTTCTTTTCTCCTTGCTTACCCTATCATGTACCCAAACTGCTCCTTTACAGTCCCTGTCTGCACGTGGTCAGTCACAATCCAGTGACTTCAGTGATTCTAGCAGCTAAACCATACCAACAGTTCCATGATAGGATTCATGACACAATGGCCTGATGTGCAAAAACAACCTCTTGAGTCCCAAAAGCAGACTGGGGGCAGGGAGAGGGCAGAACATATTATTCTGTTAATCAGTAATAATTTTTGAGAATCCACGGTAACAGGGTGTTTTCATCAATTGTGGAAAACTGTTAGCAAGTGGCAAGAGGCCACAGCAGGTGCTCGGCTGACACTTGCTCCTAGAATCCCTCTCTGCAGCTCAGGGAGAGCCCTGCTGTGGTGGAGAGGGGAGGAGGGGGGAGAGGAGAGAGAAGAGGGAGGAGAGGATGTCAGCATTCAGCGAGGAGCCGCCTTACCCATGCCAATGACTGAGGGCTTTATATGACCCAAAGTCAATCTGAGGGGAGGCGGGAGGAAAATAGCACAATGCCTCCTTCCATCCCAGAAAATACCCATGCAGTTGACAAAACCATTCAGATATTTGTGGTGTTTAAAATTTTCAGTAGTAAAATTTCAACTTTTTCTGTTCTTTCACAGGAACTTGGAAAGTGGATCAAACATGTCACAATTTTTAGAAAGCTCAATGCTGTCACTAGATTAAAAGTTTCAAAGATAAAAAGGATGCCTCTCAAAACTAGTTGCATCTGTGAGTATACATATTTTTAGTTTTATTTTTAACTGATAAATAATAATCGTACATCTTTATAGGGCTCAATGTGATGTTTGGTTACTTATATACATTGTGGAATGATCAAATCAGACTAACATATTATCACTGTTCAAATTATGGCAAACAGAATTAAAAATCAATTATAGTGACTAAGCATTTTGTAAAATAAAAATATTTTTTGTTTACCAACCTAGTCTCCTAATGTTTACATCGGTAGAAAACACCAGAAGTTTTGAAAAATTTTGATCCACATTCCATCAAATTGCAAGCAATTCATTGCAACAATAAATTAACTATACCCAACCAAAAACTGTGTTTGTTTTCCTTTTGCTGGTGGTGGTGGGGGTCAGGGGGGGAACTGAGTTCTTTTTATTCTCTATTAAGTAAATTTTTAAGTGAGTTTTTAAAACCTATTAATGTAAAGTGACACGCTGCCATGCTAAGAGGTGCTTACTATACTAACAGGGGACCCACATTACACAGATGGGGTTGCCTTCCTTCTTTGCCTCATAAATGTTAAGAGTGGCACACACAGCTTTTTCACTGTAGATGAACACTTGGTACACACAATAATTGAGACCTTTAACTTGTGTGTTTCCCTAGGCTTGGTGTGACTGAGTCTGTAGCCTCCTTGTGACAAGGGTAGGGATTTTTCACTGAATACATATATCCCTATAATTGTGGAACACACTCAGTGGTTGTCTCAATCAGCACATGGTTGGTTGTTAGTTTTTGTTTCTTCTTTTTTCTTTTTTGTTTTAATTTCAAGAAAAACTAATGAGTTTCCAGAAGCAGTGTGAGTGCTTTGGGGCTAAATGTGATTTAAAACCAGCAGTAAAAGAAAAAGAAGACAGGGAAGGTAGCTGGTTAATTGACCTTTATTGTGCCTTCTGGTTCATTTAGAAATGGAAATTAAATTAACATGATAATTCAGTCCTACTGTGTTAAGGCTGCTATAAACCCATTAAATTTTATGGCCATTGATTTAGCATTTTTTTCTATTAACTGGGTTTAATTTTCAAAATTGTCATGCAGGTTCTGAAAAGTGGTTCATTCACTCTGGTTCCTCCAAGTTACTAATGTGTAGTCTTTTCTTTTTTTAATAGTATTCACTTAAATATTCAAGTGCAGAAGGCCCAACTGCCCTCAAAAGCCTGGATTAATTTTGAAACTAACCCCATTGAAAGTCTTTACAAGCAGCAAGGAGAGTTCAGGAATGAGAGAAGTCAGTGAAATTTCCTGGTACCATATCGATTTCTTAAAGATCAGACGCCCCAAAATTAACTCTGACAAAAGGAAATATTTTGGATTTCCTTTTTGGGAGATCAGGGGAACCATGAAAAGAGTTTGTGTTGGTACTTCTATTTTTTAAAGTATCTTAATAACATAAAAGTCTTTTAAAAGGCAACCATTCCTTGTATTTCACATCCCCAAACATCTTTTTTAAAAATCTACAAATTTGAAATTATAACCAATCAAAACTTTTTAACTTTGAAGTATTAAAAGACATCCATTTTTACTTGAAGTGAAAAGCAATTTTCTAGATTCTTTCTTTAGCAGACATAGGTCAGCCCTGTGTACCTTCTAATGTGGCAATGAGTAGCCTTTTAGTTTACTAACTCAAGATACTGAAGTTTTATTGTGAAACCTCATGAGGTCTCAGAGAATTTCCAAAAGATTCTGTTATTTAACTTTGTAGTATTCCTGAAAAGTAGAAATTTAGTTTATAGTTTAACTTTGAAACAAAAATGATAACAGTCTTTTCCTGCAAAAAGCCCTCTTCTTGCCTGGGGACCAGACTGCCTTCGTAGGACTAACAAATTAGCCAAGATTAGAAATTACGGTTTAGGAGTCATTCAGTCAGAGGCCACAAGAATCTAAACCTCACCAATTGCTCCTAGGGATAACATCACTATTACAAAACCTAAGATCCATTCTTGAGATATTTTTTAGACCCCACACTCAATGGATCAGCTGGTGCCACCCAGATCAATACACTGGTTCATCTGATTTTGTGGCCCCCACCCAGGAACTGACTCAGCGCAAGAGGACAGCTTCAACTTCCTATGATTTTATCTTTGACCCAACCAATCAATACTCCCCACCACCTGGCCCCCTACCCTCCAAATTATCCTTACAATCCACAATCCCTGAATTTTCACAGAGACTGATTTGAGTAATAATAAAGCTCCAGTCTCCTATACAGCCAGCGCTGTGTGAATTAAACTCTTTCTCTATTGCAATTCCTCTGTCTTGATAAATCAACTCTGTCTGGGCAGTGGGCAAGGAGAACCCACCGGGCAGTTACAATGGGAAGAACCATATCTGGAGTTTCTTGTGTGGCTCCTAGTATTTAATAGAGTATCTTGCTAAAGTAGAAGGTATTCAATATATAAAAATAATGATCACCAACACTTAATTATACAACATTGACTATCTATCCAGCACTGTTCTAAGGATCGCATTTACATTAACTCATATAACCTTCACATAAGGTACAATTACCCTCACCACCTTACAGATGAAGAAACAGAGGTACAGAGGGGTTAAGTAACTTGTGCAGGGATTTGAACGTATGCCACCTGGCTATGCCACCTATGTTGAATGATTGCTATATATTCATGTCTGTCAATTTTAGTATTTTCAGCCCAGCATCATTCACTCCCATTCACTAGGCCAAGTAACTTAGATCATTTTTGACTTGTCCCCTTCTGGCACACCTCACTCCCCCACACCCAGCCCATCTTGGATTCTAGAATCCTAATTCGTTTTCATTTCCTGGTGATGAAATCTAATGATTCCCCCTTGAAGAGAATTTATAAAATTCTCAATTATGTTAACGTTTCAAAACTTGAAGCCTCTGATCTCTGTTGGTGAGGGGCAGAGCAGGATCCGGGGGGAGGATGAGAAAGTGAGTTTGAAGGTGAGAGGGCACTCCAGCATCTTCTGCCTCTTGTTTTTACGGGCTTGACTTCCTAAAATTTGCTACAGCAGCTTTTGGTTTCTTTGTCAAGCACTGTGCCTGCAATGGGAGTGCTGCCAAGATGGAACTCATTAATCCTTCCCCTCTTTCCCTGTTGTTGCTCCAGCTTACCTCTATCCTTACCTCTACCCTTTATTTCTTGCCTGTTGGTCTCCTTTAGATTCCAAAACTTGGAAGCTAGAGGTAGTGATAAGGACTGTGGCTGATGCAAAACTGTATCCTCAGGACCTCGAATCATGCCTGATTCATTAATGCTGAACAAATAATTGACGATTGAGTTCACGAATGACCGAAATAGACCAGCCCCTCACCAAGAAGCATATATGAGAGTATACAGTATGTTCTAGTCATATTTTTTCCAGAGTTACAGAATTAGATTATAAGCGTCTCAAAACAGGGTCCAGAAAGAAAGCCTTGTCTATATATCCTGCAGCATCTGAGTGTCACCCACGTAGTCTGCAAGGAAAGAGCAAAGTAGACATTCCAAAAGCTGAGTCAAGCTGAACACATTATCTCCCTCAAGGAACTTACATAATCTACAAGGGAGACAGACAAGCAGCTGAGCAAAAGCCACAATACAATGTGATAAAGACATGGATAAATGTGTTACTGAATGCAATGGACCTCACAAGATGGGCATTCATTGCAGGCTAGCATGACATTCTGACAAAGAGACCTCACAACTGGGTTTAGAAGAATGAATTAGAGTAGTTACCAAGCTCAGTTAGGGGTTGGGGAGAATGCCGGGATGGGACAAGGCTGATATCAAGCTGTAAGAGCAGACCATGTGGTATATAGGTGTGAGGAAGCCTGAATTCTTTGAGGAACTGCAAGTAATTCAGCATTACTGATCTGTGGAGGAGAAGGAAGGAGTTGCCAGCAGGTCAATTATTTCTATCAGTGTGGATAAGTGATACACATCTTTTAATGTCTGACATTAATGTCTGACATTCACACACACACACACACACACACACACACACACAAACCTGCCTGCAGCTTACTCAGCAACATATGCTTTTCCAGATCTTGTCCTGACAGGTTCCCAGTTCAGAATAAAGCTAATTGCCTTGATCAGCAAGGAATCAGGACAGACATGGCAGACAGGGTTCCAGTTGTAGCGGATAAACTGTTAATGGACAACTTAGAGCTGATACTCATTCTTGCATATTTGATCAGTACACACTTCAAATTCTTAATAATGATTTTTGTAAAACTTTTCCCTTGACTCAGATAGGTATTCGTTGTCTTTACTCCCTTAGGCAATGCACCCTAGCCATGCAAAGGCTCACTCACTTACTACTTAAGGGGACGGAGAACATATTACCACAGATTCATGAAATGCAATGAGAATTTACTAACAAGAAGTGTTGTGTCTGAGGACTAATTTTTTTAAAAAACTGTAGATCTGGTTCAACTAGTTCAATCCAAAAAATACCCAACAATTTCTACCCTGTGAGAGCCCCTGTTCTAGAGACTCTGGGGTACGAACTGAATTCCCCATGCAAAAACAAATTCTCTCAACCATGCCGCGAAGGGTTCTTTATATATCAAAGTTGGCAGGAAATAGAGGACTAAAATTGTTTCAAACTGTTGTTGGCAGTAAGCTTCTGTCTGTGTTAATTACACTCTGTGTTTGATGCTCATCATTCAGTCAACAGTTAACGCATTGTAGCCTTTCTGTGATTGACTAAATACCAAATTACTGTATGCAGCTTTTTGGATTTCTGAGTTTATCAAATTTATATCATTCCTTCCAGCCCTAACTCCTTTGATAAACAACTAGTCAGTGGAAATATTGGGTACACTAATGAGGATGGCCCTAAAAGTTTAGAACTCCAAAGAAATACAGATATTTAAGGAAGTTCTTTTAACTTTAAATTTGAAAGGATAGGTGACTTATGAAAAAACAAATTTGCACCACATTTTAGTATAATCTACTTATACATAGTTACATAATGCATAGACATTCCCAAAAAATTTTAACAAAATTTAGGTAAGTGTAGTACATATACGTGCTTGTGTGTGTATGTATTTGGCATGAGGTAAGAAAGTTATTTAAAAATAATTCCAAGTAAAGACCATAATAAACCAAAATCTAATAAAAAACACATTTTGTGTTCTTAGTTTTACGTTCAGTATGCAGTTCTCAAAATATATATTAAAATAGATATTTTATAGTAGTAAGCCAAATTCAGCAACACATCAAAAAGCTTACCCACCACAATCAAGTTGGCTTCATCCCTGGGATGCAAGGTTTGTTTAGCATACACAAATCAATAAATGTGATTTATCACATAAATGGAACTAAAGACTAAAAACACACGATTATCCCAATAGATGCAGAAAAGGCCTTCAATAAAATTCAACATCTCTTCATGTTAAAAACTGTCAATAAACTAGGTATTGAAGGAACATACTTCAAAATAATAAGAGTCATATATGACAAACACACAACCAATATCATTCTGAATAGGCAAAAGATGGAAGCATTCCCCTTGAAAACTGGCACAAGACAAGGATGCCCTCTCTCACTACTCCTATTCAACATAATATTGGAAGCTCTGGCCACAGCAATCAGGCAATAGAAGGAAAGAAACAGTATTCAAATAGAAAGAGAGGAAGTAAAATTATCTTTGTTTGCAGATAACATGATACTATACACAGAAAATCCCATTGTCTCAGCTCAAAAGCTTCTTAAGCTGATAAGCAACTTCAGCGAAGTCTCAGGATACAAAATCAATGTGCAAAAATCGCTAGCATTCCTATATATTAACCACAAGCAAGCAGAGAGCCAAATTATGAATGAACTCCCACTCACAATTGCTACAAAAAGAATAAGATACCTAGGAATATAGCTAACAAGGGAAGTGAAGGACCTCTTCAAGAAGAACTCCAAAAAGCTGCTCAAGGAAATAAGAGAGAACAAAAACAAATGGAAAAACCTTCCATGTTCATGGACAGGAAGAAAAAATATTATAAAAATGGCCATACTGCCAAAAGCAATTTATAGATTCAATGCTATTCCCATTAAACTATCATTGACGTTCTTCACACAATTAGAAAAAAAAAAATTTTTTTAATTCATATGGAACCAAATAAGAGCCTGGATATCCAAGACAATCCTAAGCAAAAAGAACAAAGCTGGAGGCATCATGCTACCTGACTTCAAACTATACTACAAGGCTATAGTAACCAAAACATCATGGTATTGGTACAAAAACAGACACATAGACCAATGGAACAGAACAGAGAACACAAACCTGACAAATCTGACAAAAACAAGCAATGGGGAAAGGATTTTCTTTTTAATAAATAGTGCTGGGAGAACTGGTTAGCCATATGCAGAAAATTGAAACTGGACCCCTTTCTTATACCTTACACAAAAATCAACTCAAGATGGATTAAAGACTTAAATGTAAAATCCAAAACTATAAAAACTCTAGAAGAAAATCTAGACAACACCATTCAGGACATAGGCACAGGCAAATATATCATTACAAAAATGCCACAAGCAATTGCAACAAAAGCAAAAATTGACAAATGAGGTTTAATTAAACTGAAGAGCTTCTGCACAGCAAAAAAGACTATCATCAGCATGAACAAACAACCTATAGAATGGGAGAAAATACAATCTATCCATCTGACAAACTAATATCTAGAACCTATAAGGAGTTTAAACACATTTATAAGAAAAAAAACAACCCCATTAAAAAGTGGGCAAAGTACATGAACAGGCACTTCTCAAAAGAAGACATTTATGTAGCCAACAAACATACAAAAAAAAAAAAAAAAGCTTAACATCACTGATCATTAGAGAAATGCAAAGCAAAACCGCAATGAGATACTGTCTCAAGTCAGTCAGAATGGCTATTAATAAAAGTTAAAAAAACAACAGATGCTGGTGAGGTTGTGCCAAAAAAAGGAATACTTTTACACTGTTGGTGAGAGTATAAATTAGTTCAACCATAGTGGAAGACAGTGTGGTGATTCCTCAAAGATCTAGGGGCAGAAAAAACATTTGACCCAGCAATCCTGATACGGGGTATATACCCAAAGGAGCATACAACATTCTATTATAAAGATACATGTACACGTATGTTCACTGCAGCACTATTTGCAATAGCAAAGACATGGAATTAACCCAAATGCCCATCAATGATAGACTGGATAAAGAAAACGTGGTACATATCCACCAAGGAATACTGTGCAGCCATAAAGAGGAATGAGATCATGTCGTTTGCAGTGACATGGATGGAGCTGGAAGCCATTATCCTCAGCAAATTAAGGCAGGAATAGAAAACCAAACATCACATGTTCTCACTTATAATTTGGAGCTAAATCATGAGAACACATGGACACATTGCGGGGGGAAAAACACACTGGGGCCTGTCTGGGGTAGGTAGGGAAAGGGAGAGCATCAGGAAGAATAGCTAATGAACACTAGACTTAATACCTAGGTGATGGATGATCTGTGCAGCAAACCACGATGGCACATATTTACCTATGTAACAAACCTGCACATGCTGCACATGTACCACTGAACTTAAAATAAAAGTTGAAGAAAAAAATATGTATTTCAGACCAAACACTGCATGTTCTCACTTATAGCTGGGAGCTGAACAATGAGAACACATGGACACAGGGAGGGGAACGACACACAGTGGGGCCTATCAGGGGGTTGGGGAGAGGGAGAGCATCAGGATAAATAGCTAATGCATGTAGTGCTTAATACCTAGGCAGTGGGTTGATAGGTGCAGCAAACCATGATAGCACACGTTCACCTATGTAACAAATCTGCACGTCCTGCACATGTAGCCCAGAACTTAAAATAAAATAAAATTAAATTTTTTAAAATAGGTATTCTAGCATGAAAGACAGATGGTAACACCCAACAGTCTATATTCAATGGTGTGCTCCAACCAACTTGTATTGTCTTGCAAGAGGGTCTAGTTTGTGAATCTTTTCTCAGCTCCATGTTCAGTGACTCAACTTGAGTAGCTTGAATTGGCTATGGTGAGAGTAGTTACACCACAGAAATTGGCAAACACTATAAATCAGGGTTTTTTTCTTCTAGGAGGGCTGACTGGAAAACATTTACAAAACACCACTGCATATATACGTGTGTGTGCGTGTACATATATATGTATGTGTATACGTTTATACATGTATATAGATGTATACATATTAATATGTACATGTACATATATGTAGTATATGTGTGCACAAACACACACACACAAAACATATGTATGGATTGTTTTATTTTTGTGTCCTTACATTGAACATTGGGCAGCTTTTCTTTTTAGTATTTATATAGGTAGATAGTATATAGGTGATAGATAATGAAAAAGAGAGATATAATAACTAACAAAATTATTACTATAAAGAAAAATAAATAAGATAGAAATGAAAAGACACAGTAGCTAACAAGTGTAGAAAAATACTAATGACTGTACTAAAAAGAAAGAAAATTTCTTAAGCACTACAAAAACTTCTTAGAGCTAGAAAGGTAACTTAATCCAACTACCTTTAGTCTAATCCAACTGCCCTTTTCACCTTTAAGGAGACAGAGGTGCAGAACATTTAAGTGGCTTACCTACAATTTAAAACTAGGCAAATGGCCAGGAGCGGTGTCTCATGCCTGTAATTCCAGCATTTTGGGAGGCTGAGGTGGGCAGATCACTTGAGCCAAAGAGTTCAAGACCAGCTTGGGCAACATGGCGAAACCCCATCTCTACCAAAAATACAAAAATTAGCCAGGCATGGTGGTGCAGACCTGCAGTCCCAGCCACTCCAGAGGCTGAGGTGGGAGGAGGGTTTGAGCCCCAGAGGCAGATGTTGCAATGAGCGATAGAGCCTGGGCAATAGAGCCAGACCTCATCTTAAAAAGAAATAAGTAAATAAATAAATACAAATAAATAAATAAATAAAATAAGACTAGGCAAGTGAGAAGGTCGGAACTGGACTCATGTCTTCTAACTCAGGTTTCTAACAGCTCCATTAGACCTGTTGTGCTCCCTCTTGAGGCATCTTAACAGACTGAATGAAATTGCCAAAGCCAGCATCAATTTTTCCAGTAAATGTTTTTCATTATTATAACAAAAATAACAGTTGCTTTAAGGCCTGTTAACAGATCAGAAATATATTACACACTTTTTTAAGGCACCTGCTATGGGTTCTTCCAAGTCTTGACTAGAATCACCAGTACCTTCTAGATGGAAGACTAGAGCACAAAATTTGAGATAGGCAAAGTGTCTTCTTGTACAAAATTTATCTTGTAATTGATCATGTTTGCAATTTCCTCATAATTTAATGCAACCACACAGACATGGTTTTTCTCCTCTTAGAGTGTCAAGCTATTTTTAATCTTTAAGGAGATTAGAAACTGCCCAATACTACTGTAAGCTATTGTCTTAGTTTTGTGCTGCTGTAACAGAATGCCACAGACTAAGTAATTTATAATGGACAGAAATGTTTTGGCTCCTGGTTCTGCAGGGCTGGGAAGTCCAAGATCAAGGCATTTGGTGAAGGTCCTCCTGTTGTGTCATAATAAGGCAAAAGACACCGCAAAGTGAGAGAGACAGAGAGCAAGAGGGGGCTGAACACCTCCTTTTATAAAGAACCCACTACCGAGATAATAGCATTAATCCGTTTATGAGGGCAGTGCTCATGTCCTAAAGATCTTTTATATGTCCCACCTCCTAACACCTCTGCATTGGTTATCAAGTTTCCAACACATAAACTTTGGGGATGCATCGGAACCATAGGAGACATGAATTTGTCAAGGTACAATAAAAAGGTCTGCCAGGTTTAGGGCTAATTCATGAGTCACGTAATGTTATCTAAAATACCCCCTGTTCACAGGAATGTTTACACTAGACGGTTTACATAAACTGCTAGATTACTGGAAGCTTCATTTCTAGGAACAGGAGGAAGCTGATTCCATCTCTCCCACTTGAAAACTTCCCTTATCAGGCATTTCTGATGGCACTCTATCTTCTCTGTTGACTAAAACATCTGTTCATTCACTAAAAATAAACTAAGCAGCAGTGCAGAAAAAAAGTGTAGATTTTAGAGTGAGACACACAGGTTCAAATCCTTATTCAGCCATTTCCTAACTGTGTAAACTTGAAAATGTTACTGAGCCATTCTGAGTCTCAATTTCCTCATCTGCCAAATGGAAATAACAGTACCTAGAATTAATTTGATTTTTTAGGATTAAAGAGGAAACATTTCTAAAGTATCTAACACAATATCTGGTGCATAGTAGATATTCAAATGAAAATGTATTCCTTCTTCTTTCCTTTCCTACCCTCTTCATTGGCTAGGTGCTGGAGACACATAAATTAATAAAGTGTAATCTCTATACTCTAGATATTGACAATACAGCAAGAGGAAAGATTTCCAAATGGCCAGTGTCCAGATAGTATAACTTGATTAGGATCTCATCAAGAAACAGATGGTATCTCAAACTGGATAATTTGAGGAGGGTTTAATAAGGTGACTATTTACAAAGGTATCATTTTGGTGAGGAAAACCACAGAAGACAGTGCAGTGTCCCAGGGCTAAAAATAGTGTGGCACAGACAGGCCTGAAGGGCTAGGGAAGAGCGGAGGCAATTTGCCGGAGGGCAAGAATGGGACAGTGGTGTGCTGGATCTGGCTCATGCCAGCTGGAGGGAGCAGACAAAACATTGAATGACATCACATCGGTAGTTTGAAATTGGCCATGGTAAGAGTATTTACACCATAGAAAATGGCAAACACTACAAATCAAGGCTTCTCCAACTCCCATACTAATTAATCATGCATCAGCACATCACTACACGTAATCTTTGTGGTGGGAAGTAACCAACCCAGAGCAATCCCACAGGAAGGAAGCTAAATAAATAAATACCCCAATTTTATTCTCTGTATTCCCCCTTTTCTCCTGCCAATGGCCAAGCCCAATCAGAAGGCATAGGTCAGGAGAGTCCATTGCTATCCATTCAGGCTGACCTGACCCATTCAGGCCAACCTGATCCATTCAGGCCAACAGCAAAGCAGAAAGGATGCGAGAGTAGATCTGGAGGTGCAAACAAAAGTATACGAGCATGGGCAATAGTGGAAGACAGGATGAAGATCTACTGAAAACTAACCAGGTTGTGACCTAAGAAATAAATAAGGTACTATCATAGCTCAGAACTTTGTGCATTCAAAAGACATTGTCCCTGTGCAGTTACAGCCTAAGATCTGTCTCTTTGGGATGACATCACACATTTCTTAAGGAAGGAATAATATATTTCCTGGGAAAGTGAGGTAAGATAGAGAAGACATGGGTCTTGAAAGGTGACTAGGAGTTTACCAAATGCAAAAGACAGCAAAGGATATTGCAGACAGGGATACTTTGGAGGAAAACCCTTCAAAGGGCTGGTTGTCCTCCAAAGGGCTGGCCGGACATCCTGTCCTTGCACAGTCTCCTGGCATCTCTGTGTGGTCTGTCCACCTGGCCTTCCTCACGGCACAGTGGCCTCAGGTATTGGGACTGCTTACCTGGCAGCTTAGGGATCCACAGTAAGTACTCCAGTGATTTATGGAGAAGCCGCATCACCTTTTATGATCTAGTCTCGGAAGTCACATAAAGTCCTAGGGGCCACAGTCATGAGCCCACCCAGATTCAAGAGGCAGGAACATAGACCCCCGTGTCTCAGAGTGTCACACTGTAAGAAGAGCATGTGAGAGGGAACAATTGCTGCAACTGTCTGTGGAACAGTCTGTCAAAGACACCAAGACAGGGCTGCTCCAAAAATGTCTCTCTCCCAAACCAGCCGTGGTCCCCAACTTCTACCATTAATTTCCCATCACTTACTATTTGTATATAGGTAAGACCTCATGAAAAAATGTACAGAATATGATTCCAACTTGGCAGCAAAATGCCAAGAGAGGAAGAGATTTTACCTTCCTGAGCCACATAGTAAGTTTTTTTAATGAACCATCACTCTATGTTGCAGAAAATAAATTGGAGAAAACACACCAGAGGTAGGAAATCAAATCGGATGTTGTCTTTTGCTACTAGTCTCTCTAAGTGTGCCTCAGTTTGCTTGTTTTTAAAATGAGAAAAATAATGGTTCTTAGCTCAAAAGGTAACTATGAGAATTAAATATAGGTAAGCTCATATGGGTCAGGTGCGAGGTACAGTGTTAGGCACATAGTGAATGCTTGACGCACACACATGCATTTGCTATTATCATGTTCTCATTCTCATTAATATTCACGTGAAAGATAATAATGGTCTAAACTGAGGATTGATACATTTTAAATATCTATTGTGTGGAGTGTGAGAAAGAGGGAAGAATCAAGGATGACTGCTGTTTTGAGTTTGATCAAGTAGTTGGGTGATAATGGATAAGAAACACAGAGGGAGACAGCTCTCCCAGCCCCAGCCACAAGCCTACACATTCCCCAGGGCTTGCTTTCAGAATGCTTTGTTGTTAAAGCTTAGAGAAGCTGACAAGTTTCTCAACTGCTCTAAGTTTCAATTTCTTCATCTGTGAAAAGGAGATAACAAAAAAGTGTAAATGTGCACTTAATTAACGCAAACTTAACTCTATAATCTCAGCCAAAGAAAGAGAATAAGAGTAAGTATGAGCACAGGAAAAAAAAAAAATTTAAATTCTGTAACCACAATTTAAAACATTTCACTCAATGAGCAGAGCTCTAAAATGAATGTGATAAGAATGAGAAGAACCTGCTATTGCTTCAGTCAACTGGGTTCCCCCATGCCCCTCCCATACTGTTTGATTGCCAAGGTTTAACATACATGTTTTTATATGATACAGTCCTAAATCAGATCCAGTATCACTGGGACCAATCTTTAGTAGGTTGATCAAAATGCCATCTAAGCAAGAAATTATAAAAAACAAAACATACATATTTTAATAATAGCTTAAAACCAGTGATAAATTTATCTTATGTTTTCCTATAGAGACAAGACTTTAAAATTTTTGTTTTAATATCTTTATTCTTTCCTAGTATGTGGATGCACTGATAGGAGTTCCACACCACATTCCTACAGTAAAGGTTAATGCTTTTAAGTTTGCAGCAACAATGCAACCTTGAGAGTCAAAAGTAGCAAGGTAGAGACCTAAGAAATAATTAAGGTGGTATGGTAGCTCAGACCTCAGTGAGCTCAAAAGACATTGTCCCTATGCAGTTACAGTCTAAGATCTACCTTTTTGGGATGACATCACACCTTTCTTCAAGTGTGTTTTCTGCCTGTACACCCCTTATGCTAGTTCCATTCCTGCCTGGCAGAGCCTCTCCCTGGGTTCAAATACACTGGACTGGATGCATTGCTGGATTGGTGCTGTGCTGCCATGTATTTCTCCTTCTCTGGATTTTAATCATAACTCGGACATCCAGTGAGCAACTAAACCACCCACCTAAAATGCTTCCCAAAGAACGCACAAGAATGATATGACTCCATTTCAAATGATCAAACTAAACAGAATACTCAGGAAGCATCAGGGAGGATGCCGAGCAGAGTGTCTTCTAGCCACCAGCAGAATCAGAGCAACTCCCCATTACCAGCTGAAGGGAGAGACAGAAATGAAAAATAAACAAATGTAGGCAGGCACTAGAGCAAAAGACCTCTGGACTGTGCCATTCTGGGCTGACAAGAGTGACTGTTGGACCCCGGGCAGTCGATGAAGCCATTTAACCCACCTCCACTGCTGAGCTGGACACTCATATTCATATCTTTGCCTTCCACAAACCACTCTCCAACGTACCCAGTCTCGGTCCCTCGCCCTCCCTCCCTGTCTTTCTTCCTCTCCTCCCCCTTCCTCTCTTTCTCTCTCTGAGTTGACTCTGTTTCCCATTCTAAGGCTAGGTACAAGAGGAACATTGTAGATTTTCAAACCCTTCTACAAACTGTCTGGAGTGCAGTTGCCATCCTAGTTCACACATCACTTGACTACAGTTCCCTGTGTTCCCTCAACTTGGTGTCCCATTAGTCTTCAAGCTCAGTGCATTCCCTCATTTCCTCTTCTGTATTCCCACAGCCACATCCTTAGGCCAAGCTCCATGAGCTCTTCTGTGGGCTTAGGCAACAGTTTCCTCCAGAGGCTCCCAGCCACCCACTCCTTTCCCACGGCATCACACAAGTTGAGTTTCTATCTCATTATGTAAGTCTCTTTCTTCAAACCACGGTTCCATTGCTTGGGGTAAAGGCCCAATGTTCCAATAAGAATACAAGGCTTTTAACAGTATCCCATATGACATGTTCAGCCTCTTCTATAGCCAGTCCCCCTACCCATCACTCTTCACTTGGGCCTCATTAATGTACCAATTTATACTGGCCCTTTCTCCACGTGGTTAATGCTATTGCTGTCCTTCCGAAATGCCTTTCTCCCCATTCCCACAATGACCTCCTGCTGATCTACCATGATCCAGGTTTAATGGCACCTTTTCCTGAATGCATCCATCCTCTCATACACTCATTCGCTGAGCCCCATCTCTGAGCCAGGCCCTTGCCTGGGCCCCAGCAATCTGCAGAACTGAGAGGCAGAGCTCACAGTCAAGCGAGAGACCCAGGCTTAAACTACACAAACACAGACTTCAATGACACAACAAGGGTAAGACTGAAAATGTGACCAGTCTGAAAAGAAAAGAAGTGCTTCCAGCTGAAGAAACAGCATGGGCAAAGGCCTTCTGATGCAAAGGACCCCAGCAAGCAGGAGACAGCAAGAAAAAGCTAGCGTGGAGAGAGGAGAGAGCTGCAGGGAGTGGCTATGAGTGCAGCTGAGGCCACATGAGGCCTTGATGTCCACAAGAAACTGTTTTATATTTTTAGAGCAATGGGAAGATGTTACAGAGTGTTCCATGGAAGAAAGTCTGGCTCAGTTTTGCTCTCCAAAAAGATCTTTTTGGCTGCCATCTAGAGAATGGATGTGGAGGGGGTTGGGTGAATAGTGACTAAAGAGGAAATTAAATGTAATTTCCCTACCACATATCAACTGAAAGTGTGGAAAAGAGACCCAATCTATTCTGCATGGTACAGAAAATCACCTCAAAATTCTATATTTGCTGTGAATAATCCCCAAATTAGGATAAAGTCTTCATCTGGTTCTGACCAAGAGATCTCCATCCCAGCATCCCTGTGCCTGTCTCGCACCAGACTGGAATTAGAGAAGATTGTCACCTTGCTCCCAATCTCCAGAACAAAGAAAAATCACCAACTATACCAGCCAGGCGTGGTGGCTCACACCTGTAATCCCAGCACTTTGGGAGGCCAAGACGGGCAGATCACTTGAGGTCGGTAGTTTGAGACCAACCTGGCAAACACGGTGAAACCCCATATCTACTAAAAAAAAAAAAAAAAAATACAAAAATTAACCAGGTGCAGTGGTGCATGCCTGTAATCTCAGCGTCTCAGAACGCTGAGGTACAAGAATTGCTTAAACTCAGGAGGCGGAGATTGCAGTGAATCGAGATCATGCCACTGCACCCCAGCCTGGGTGACAGAGCAAGGCTCCGCTCAAAAAAAAAAAGAAAAGAAAAGAAAAGAAAAATCACCAAATATTTATATTCACCTAACCATTATATTTCTGTGTTGATATAGCCATGAATGTTTCCTTCTCAGAACAAAAATGTTATGTTGACCCTTTCTTACAGATGGTTTTGAGATATCATTAATATTCCCAAATACCTGTATGTTTGGCATCATTTATTTTACAAAACATTTTTATATTTGAGAATTTTGTTGTTTATATGAATACTTGTTATGTTAGTCGCCAAAATACACATACACACACACACACACACACACACAGCAGGAAGAAATAAAAAGTATTTGTGGCAGATAAATAATCTGAGACATCAAGCAGCAGGTAGTATTCATATTCCCTGTGACATCCTCATTCAGTCCATGAGACATTGAGTTGCCATTTGGCATGAGGAAGGAGTTGCCTAGGAGGAGTCAGAAGAAATGCCTAAGACTTGAGTTTGAGGCAAAAGCCTCAGATGTGAGAAAGGAGACTGGTGCATATTTTTAAAGCAAAGGAGCTAGTCTCTACCCTTCCTTCACTTCCCACACACCACCCCCATCCTGCTGCCATTCCATAAGAGTTTGAGCACGTGAGAAGAGGAGAGACAGAGAAATCCAGAGGAAAAGAGCAAGGAGGAATTTTTTTACTCTTTTCTTCCTCTGGCCAAATTAGAAACTTGAGGAATACTATGGAATTCTCCTGTGATGTTTGAGAATGTGCGAGAGAAAAAAAAAAAAAAAGATTGCAAATATATTTTCCAGATACCATTGTAGGTCAGCAGTCTTTCCAAACATATTCAGCCCTATGAGGCTTGAAGGAAATAAGAGTGAGGATGGCATATACACACAGACGTGAGAAAGGCCCTGACCACCATCATCAGCCAGAAGCTGGGCGTGGAGGTCTGTGAGTATCTCATGGGCCCAACACAAGGACAAGCCAACAAGCAATGCTGGGATACCACCTGGGGAAGAATTCCCAAAAAGAGAAAAATGAGAATGTAGCCACCTGATGCATGAGAAGAGGGACAGTTGCTTCTCTGTGTAATTTCCCCAGGTGTCAACCAGCATAGGATAATAGACTACATGAACATCAGCAGAACAGAAAAATGGATGTGGCATCTCTCCACCATCAATATCAGGAGAGCCACTCCCTCTCTCCTTGGGATAATAAAGAAGCTGGAATAGGAGAAAGGAAGGGGAAGCAATATGGTTTGGATGTTCGTCCCCTTCAAATCTCATGTTGAAATGTGATTCTCAATGTTGGAAGTGGGCCCTGGTGAAGAGCAGTTGGATCATGGGGGCAGATGAATGGTTTAGTACCATCCTCTTGATGATAAGTGAGTTTTTGCTCAGTTAGTTCACATGATATCTGGTTGTTAAGAAGAGAGTCTGGGACCTCCCCCTTCTCTCTCTCTTGCTCTCGCTCTCACCATGTAATATGCCAGCTTCCAGTTTTCCTTCCTTCATGAATGTAAACTTCCTTAGGCCCTCACCAGCAGTAGATGCTGACTGACACGCTTTTCGTAGAGTCTGCAGAACTGTGAGACAAAATAAAAAATCTTTTTGGCTGGGCACGATGGCTCACACCTGTAATCCCAGCACTTTGGGAGGCTGAGGCAGGTAGATCACGTGAGATCAGAAGTTTGAGACCAGCCTAGCCAACATGGTGAAACTCCATCTCTACTAAAAATACAAAAATTACCCCTGTGTGGTGGTGCACACCTGTAATCCCAGCTACTCAAAAGGCTGAGACACAAGAATTGCTTAAATCCAAGAGGCGGAAGTTACAGTGAGCTGAGATCATGCCACTGCACTCCAGCCTGGGTGGCAGAGTGAGACTCTGTATCAAAAAAAAAAAAACAAACAAACAAACTTTTCTTTATAAATTACCCAACCTCAGGTATTTCCTTATAGCAACACAAGAATGGACTAACACAGAAAGAGATTCGATGGGGAAAACAGTCTTGATGCAGTTGAACATTGAACTCATTAAGCTTTGAGCTGGACTATATTTTATACATCTTGACCAAGAAATTAGTAAATTGGACTAGTTTAATTTAAAAACAGATTGAATATTCAGTGGCAGAAATTAAAGTTGGTCTAGAAATAAAGTAACCTTTTGGAACAAAAATATACAACCATAAACTAATACCAATTTCATGTAGACATCACACACTACAGGATAACGTAATAGTTTCCTGGCATGCATTTTTGGACTGACTCCTTTGGAGGTGAGTGAATGAGATGTTAGCATGATAAAAAGAAATGCTTAAAGGTCCATTTGATTGAGAATATAAGTACTACTCACTGCTGAAGTTTGGTTTGCCAACAAGAATCAGAAGCCATGAGATTGAGCCAGTTAATCAAAGAGTTGAAGCTTTAGTCTGCTTTTTAAAAGCAACACTCCTGATGCGACAGCAACCCAAAGGGGCAAATAAAATTCGTATTATACATCTCAGAGGAAACAGTTGATTTATGAGTGTAAGACATCCTCCTCCCAACTGAATCCTGGCCCCTCCATAAGATTCACTATAATTGTTGGCAAACGTGCCACTTGAGACAATTACGGTAATCTGGTCGGACTGCAATCAAAGACGACGACTTTGTTTTCAAATCTACTGAAGCCAACCAGGATCTCTTTCTTTCTATATCTTGAAGACGATCATACGTATGCTAACTACATTTAAACTACTCCTTTTCAAAGCTCCTGAAAGGTGTAATTCCCCCCCACTCCATCCCTCTTATGAGAAAGAGAGAGAACAAAACCAACACCAAAGTCCCATTTACTAAAAGCTGTGAAAGTCAGTTTTGGTTAGCTGTTTTTACCACCGAAATTCAAATGACTATCCCCTTCCACCTCTTTACCTCCTCTATTCTGGCTGGAAATCATCCAGGATTCACACCTCAGCACCAACGGGATGTGGTGGGGAAGGGTTTTGCACTGAGGCAGGGAGGAAAAGGAGGATGTCTCCCAGCTAAAGTCGGAATCAAAACATTCATAATGGCAAGCATCATCTGCAAGACAGAGTGCTGCTTGTCAGCTTCTCAGGAATGGCTCCTAAGGGCAGTGCAGAAACACCAAACAATAAAGAGGCAGACATCAGCTGGGCAGCAGGTAAAACAAGTGCAGAGATGGGCACCTCCAATATCAAGGTGAAATCAGTCATGCGGATGTTCTTTACAGAAAGCTAACATGCTGCCTGAAAGAGCACATGCAGCTCTCCAAGTGAGAAATGCTCCTGGATTGTTATTATTTATCTAGAGCCCCAGGTGTACATTGAGCTCTGTAATAGGTAGCATGTGCCAAAACAAAGAGCAGAGCCCTTGCCCCAAAGAGTTAGATGTCTAAAGGCGCATTTGGGTACAGTTATACTCCACGAATCGGCAAAGCAGAAAATAAACAATACACAGACAGACATCAAGGAATAGTTCTTTGCTGAATGTGTCAAGAGCTTTGGAAACAAGAGGGCTTTTAAAGGAGTTGTGGTTTGTATTTCACGTTGTATTGAATTTTTTCTGAAAAAAAAAGAAAAAAGAAAAATCTGCTGTTAATAAGAATTTAAAGAGATCTTGACAGTTTAGAGCAATAGGTTAAATATACCAAGATGACTTTAAATAAGATGTAAAACCCTACATTTGGGGACAAAATATAAAGACAGCTTTGGAGCTGATTACAAGTTAATACCATCAACACCACATTATAGTTGAACTCCCCAAACAATAAGTTGGTATCAGGATGAACTCATAAAAGGAAAGCCTCTAGGATGAGAGAGGTGAGTTGGTTCAGGGCAGTCTCTGAGCAGGGTCTGGCTCAGATATATAACATCCCAGATCAGATTACTGAGATGCCTTGTGGCACAGTCGTTACAAGACCAGGCTCTGGACTCAACAGTTTATAGACCAGGTCTCTATCTGCCAGTTGTGTCATCTTGGGACAGTGCATTTACATCTCTGTGTTACTGTTTCCTCATTTGTAACACACACAAAAAAGGAATAGATAAAGAGAGAAAAGAAAGAGAAAAAAAGAAAAGAAGGATGCTAAGAACACTGAATGTATGGGAAAATCCTCACAACGTCTGCCATGCAGTGAGCTATTCTTATAGCCAAGCCTCTGAACCGCCCCTGCACCCCTGCCCCAGTCTCTCCTTTCCCTCCTCCAATGAAACCTTCTTGTAACTGAGTCTCCCTCAGCCCTGAGCTTCAACTCTGATAACCTTCAGGTTGGGAAGCAAGCCTGATGCAGTAGCGATATAGCACTCCATGACATGTCCTTCCCCAGGTCTTCTTTGTCCTTAATTTTCAGCTTGGTGAAAATTCGCCCATATTTACACTTCTGCAAAATAAACAGAACCAAGACTTATGTTTCACAATTTACATCATTGATTCCATGTGCAATCATGGTTCATGACTAATGGGCCTCTAGCAGTTTCAAAAATGTTTCTTTCTCTGTAACTCTGAGACACTGGGAGTGGGTGTGCTACGGTATAAATGGGAAATTTATAATGTAGGAGACCTTGTGTCCCACCAGTCTGGCCTTTTCCTAGGATGCGTGCCCTGTCTGGTTCTTACAACTCTTCCTTCTGGGCCCAAGCCACTGCCATTTGTTGACAGGACCTCCAAGATGTTGCCCTGTCTCTGTACTTCATCTACCTGTTGGCGTAGTCCCCGCTTCTATTGGTGTATTAGCCAGGGTTGCGCAGAGAAATGCAACAAATAGGAGATATATGTGTGTGTATGTGTGTGTGTGTGCATATATATATAGAGAGAGAGAGAGAGAGAGAGAGAGATTTGTCACAGAAATTAGCTCATACAATTATGTGGGCTGAGAAGTCCCGTGATCTGCCATCTGCAAGTTGGAGAACCTGGAGAGCCAGTGGTATAATTTAGTCCAAATCCAAAGACATGAGAACTAACCGCACTCATGCCTGAGGGCAGGAGAGGATGGATATCCCAGACCAAGCAGAGAACAAATTTGCCGTTCCTCAACCTTTTTGTTCTGTTTGGGCCTTCAATGGATTGAAAGATACCCAACCACATTGGTGAAGGAGATTTTCTTTGCTCAATCTACTGATTCAAACACTAATCTCTCCCAGAAACAACCTTACAGACACATTCAGATATAATGCTTTATTAGCTATTTGGGCATCTCTTAGCTCAGTCAAGTTGACACACAAAATTAGCCATCACAGTTGGGATCCCTCTCGGTCTACCGTCTGCCTAAACTGGGACCTGCAATCTCCGCTCTCCCTTAGGCATGGTGTTTCCCTGCAAACTGAGCTTGCAATGGCGTTGATTCTGCCAGGACCCCATGCCAGCCCTGATCTGCCATAAGTAGTCTGCTTCACCAATTCCCAAGTTACCCAACCTCAGCTAGTCAATACTTCAAAGCCCCTGCCTCTCTTAGCAGACACTTGTCTGGCTGAGGGAGGGAATGTTCCCCAATAAGACATCTCAGTCTCCTCTTGAATCTTGTATCACACCATTACTTCCAACAGCCTGTTATTGCTACCACAATGAAAAGAACACTGTATCAACAGAAGACAAGCTTCAACTCCAATTTCTCATTGGATGCCACATGTTGATTCTATTGTTATTAAAAAGTCATTTGTGTTGTCTAACTTGTAATAACATTTTCTGATTGCTGTTTGCCATTTTTCCCAGTGACTGCTTGTGCCATCGCAGCCTGCTCAGAGTCCTAGCATCATTACCTATTCATGCATTCTACATGCCAGCTTCCTCCTTTCTCATTATTGGGTGACTTTTCACTTGGCCTTTTCTGCAGATCAGCCCCTCAGAATATGCCATCTGGAAAAATGGAGAGTGAAACACTGCTTTAAATTAAAAAGAAAAAAAGAGAGAAAGAGACTTTTCATCACCCTGAATTAGACCCAATTTTCCCACTCTGTCACCACCCTCACAGGAGCTGGCACACTCTTCAGAAGCTGTCCGTGTTTCTTCTAACTATGACAGAGGGGGCTGAGGAGAAACAAGAAAGGAGGGGAAAGCGACAGAGAAAGAGAGAGAGAGAGCCATCCAATCCAATGCATTGATAGATTTGGCTAGATTGATGTCATTGCTCATTAAGAAAGCAGGCAATCTGCTTCTCGTTCTCATTGGAGAAAATAAATTTGCACAGAGCCCAGCCAAATAATGTGTAGCAAATGATCAATGTTATCTGAGGGAGAAGATGATTGATCCTTTATTTCTTACACCCTCTCATGCATAATGCATACAACCCAGGATGTCCTCAGCTTGCCTCAGGACCTAGCAGTGATGTACCACATTACCATGCAGAGCACTCATGCTGAATTTCTAGGGACGTCTCCACATCCCAGAGCAAGTGAGAGCCAGGAATGCTTCAAAAATCAAGAGTCCCTGATAACGGTGTGATGGATTCTTGAATCTTTTCCAGGCCTTTTTACAAACATATGCATGACTCAGGGAAAGTCTCAGAGAAACTTCAGACCTCAGTATCCCTTAATGCAAAGCACAATTGGTAATACTGGCTTCTTTCAGCATATCAATTAAAAGATTAGAAAAATGGAAATCTTTCAAAGAACCAAAAATGCGGGAGATCGCTATAAAGGGAAATGAACTGTGTTAACTTTTTATTATAATGATTCCATTTCAGAGAACCGAGGTAACCATTTGTGATTTTGGAGAAAGCTGGCTTCTCAAATGCTGTATGTTAAGTTTAGACTATTGTTGCTAATTCTCTATACCCATTAAATAGTGATGATGATGATGGTGATGATGATAACAATAATGGCAGCTAACATTTTTAAACTCCTATTTGCCAGGCTTTCAGTTAAGGACTGTACATATGTTATCTCATATAATGTAAACTGAGGTTTAGAGAACTTCATTAATTTGCCCAACGTTCATAGCTAATAATCAATAAATTCCAGAGCCAACAGTACCAATTCCTACGTATGAGTGCTGCTAGTCTGGGGTTGGGGTTAAAATACAGGAATTAGAATATAAAGTGGAATTGGCCATCCTCAATAACTATAACTGGCTGGTAGAAGATTTTGTAAACTAACAAAAATTGAAAAAAAAAAAAAAAACTGATGAGTTTTAGTCCTTACTTTGAGCCAGTCGCCATACTAGATCTTCACATAAATTTTAGTGATAATAATGAATAAAATGATAACCAATCTATAGAGTGGATGATATCTTGCCGTGTTGGTTATTAAGTGAGCGTTTCTCAGTTTAAAACCAGCTTCTCTACTCCGCTCACAAGATCCTAGGGCTGCAACTCCGCAACTCTGCAACTCTGCAGACTCCGTCGTTTCCGCTTTGCCAGCGGCTCCATTAGGCTCTGCCAAGAGGGGGCGCCAGAGAGACTATGTCGCTAAAGGAGTAAGAGGGATTTTGATCCTTCTTGTTTTACTTCCCGTTCTTGTCAGCAGTATCTCAGCAACACTTCTTAGCCCTGGCAGCAGCAGCTCATTCCAGCTTCCAGTAGCAGCAGTGATTCAAGTGCGCAGTTTTTCTAACACTCGCTGAACTGGCCTTGTTGTGCCACCTCTGGGCACCAGCCCAGCCAGACCGTACACCCTCCTCAGAGACCTGCGTCCCAGCTCTGCAAGACCCTTCTCCTCCAATCTTCTGAGTTCTGTTTCCTCAGCTGAGAAGTGGTAGCTGCATCCTGCACGATCACCTCCACTATATCTAGGTGTTTGTTTTTTATCTTTTCATTTCTCTATTACCCGGTTAACATGTTTTAGTACTAAATTCTCTTTGTTACTAGAACTGGTAAGGTTTCTGTCTGCTGACTGGAACCCCAGTGATAAACCCCCAATTCAGTGATAAGGATAAATTGCTCATATTTACTACTAAGTCAATAAAGGAGATGAAATGGAATCCAACCCCAGGTCTTTCTGGTTCTGAATCATATGCTCTTTCTAGTATCCCAGGATGCCTCTCCAAACTAGGCAATGGTATCTCTGTGCCTATGCTGAATAAGAGGACACACACAAAAAACATACATCGTGCAAATGAAAGTCTAAGAAATACCTGGACACAGTGTAAAATGCTGTGATTGCATGCACTGGTATTTCTTATCAATATTATTAGTGACAGTAAGACTATAGTGTGTACAAAGTAGGTTCCATTGCCCGAAAGTGCCTTGTCCAATAGCTTAACCTGCTTCTGTGCTTGATACAATGTGAATTCTTCTCCGTGTTCAAGAATATGTCATGGCATTTCTCTATCTGGGTAGCATCAAACTGTGCTAAAATACTTTGAGCAAAGAATGAGAAATGACTTGTAACTAAAGCCATCATCATTCTCACAATGAAAGAAGCACCCAAAACTTCAAAAAGATTATGGTAGACATGTCACTTTTGAGCATTTAGCATGCCTCCATTCTGTAACAACAGATACCCCAGAGACCAGAAGGAGGATCAAAAGATACATAGTGTGTACTGACATAGACAGACACCCCAGACCACTAGACCAACAGGGTGATTGTAAAGCACAGCTACATCTACACTCTGAGACTTAAGATGATTGTTGAATCCAAAGACGAGGAAGAGTGGGAATTCAGAACCTATTCTGATCAGAAGCCAGGAAGTCAGAAACTATCCCCTGAAGAGAATATTAAGACGTCACCAGAAATTTCAGCACATCATGTATAATAAAGTAAGCTTAGTTTATTTCAGCTAATAAGTCTAGAAATGTTTACAACTCTCATATTAAGTTCTACAGCATACAAATTAAAATGGAAGGAGAAGTTTTTATACCACTTGAAATGCACACACATACACAGATGGCACACATGTAATTTATTTCTCCTTTCTCAAAAAGCTATGCTGCTTTCCAAATCATTGGTGCAAGGTACCAGTGTTTCTTACTTTTCGTTGTGTGTTAAAGTTAAAATAAAAAGGGAGGGACTATCTGTTCTTATTATATTTGCAAATTCATCTAGAGGCCATATTGCATTGAGCCCATCTAAAACACATGACAAATGCACTCATATTTCTAGGAATCGTAACAGGGTCTAGGAGACAAAATGAGCAACAACTTGTCAACCTAAACCACAATGAAGCATAGAGTGGTGGGCTATAGAGAAAAATAGTCACCCTTCCTGCCTTCTTTGTGATGCTTCCTTCTAAATAAGAACCCCAGACAGCGCCTTTCCCAGTAACATTCATCCAGTGGATGCCTGAAAAATTCTCTGATAACCCTGTCAGAACAAAAGGCATTATAATGAATAGTAGGTGATAAATATATAGGTAATGCCTTAGCAGTGATTGTGTCTTTCTACAGCAGTTTAAAACAATAAAGCCTGAGCTGGCCATGGTGGCTCACACCTGTAATCCCAGCACTCTGGGAGGCCAAGATGAGCAGATCGCTTGAGCCCAAGAGTTTGAGACCAGCCTGGACAATATAGTGAGACCTTGTCTCTACAAAAAAAAAAAAAAAAACCTTTAAAAATTATCCAAGCGTGGCGGTGGGAGCCTATAGTCTCAGTCACCTTGGAGGCTGAGGTGAGAGAATTGCTTGAGCCCAAGAGGCAGAGGTTGAACTAAGCCGAGATCACACCACTGCACTCCAGCCTGGAAGACAGAAACAGACTCTGTTTCAAAACAATAAATAAATAAAATAAAGCCTGCTATTATGATATAGATAGATAACACTAGATGTGAAAAGTTGTAACCCCCTTGTCTTGTGTCACCCCAGGAAAACGGAACTAGTATACAAGCACAAGATTCCGCTTAGTGACATAAAGGAAGTCACTCTACTCACTTGGGGGGCTGTACTCAAATATCCACACCCTCTGAACTTGGAGACAACATCAGGAAACAACCACTGACTGAAACCCAAGGTAGAAAAAGTCGGCAAATAAGAGATTAACATATTCATATTCAGTGGTTTTAAGACTTTGGTATGTAACTGGCTTGCTGTATAGACTTAGGAATCCAACAAGTCCAACAGCTAGAATGTAGGGAATGAAAGTTATAACCTAATCAACTGTATTTGAGAATAAATATAAAGGAGAGATGTATCGACAGAAGAGAAGTCTGTGTGTAGTAAAGGAAAAAGAAGGCTAAAGAATATAAATTTGCCAGTGCATTTTCAGTAGTGAATGAGGGACAGCCAAGCGCAGTAGCTCACGCCCGTAATCCCAGCACTTTGGGAGACAGGGGCAGGTGGATCGCTTGAGGTCGGGAGTTCGAGACCAGCCTAGCCAACATGGTGAAACCCCATCTCTACTAAAAATACAAAAATTAGCTGGGCATGGTGGTGGGTGCCTGTAATCCTAGCTACTGGGGAGGCTGAGGCAGGAGAATCACTTGAACCCAGGAGGTGGAGGTTGCTACGAGCCAAGATCGCACCACTGCACTCCAGTCTGGGCAGACAGAGCAAGACTCCCTCTCAAAAAAAAAAAAATAGTGAACAATGGATAGACACTGTATTAATAAATAAATATTCCTGTTACTGAAAGAATTATTCTATTTCAGGGTACAGGCATAATTAATCCAGGATAAGAGGTTGGCATAAGACATAGCTAGGAACAGAAAAAGAGTCTAATAAAGTAGGTCATATCAAGTCATTTTAGAGTCACATAGGGCATTGAAGGCAAGCCCCACAGTCAAAGGAAATTCATACCATAAACAATGTAGATGACCCAGGTTCCGTGAGGGACAGGGTACCAGGTAAGTTACAACTCCATCTGAACACCTGCAGTGTGCACCACCCACCTGATTCAGGAAACTTGGACATTATAGTGATTGGTAGATGGAGAAAATGGGGAGAAGGACTTCTGCTGTGCTTATAAAAATGGCCAGCAACCAGCACAGTGGTTCATGCCTAGAGTCCCAGCAACCAGCACAGTGGTTCATGCCTAGAGTCCCAGCAACCAGCACAGTGGTTCATGCCTGTAGTCCCAGCTACTCAGGAGGCTGAGGTGGGAGGATCACTTGAGACCAGGGATTTCAGGCTGCAGTGAGCTATGACTACGCTGGTGAATAGTCACTGCATTCCAGCCTGGTCCACATAGCAAGCCTCCATCTCAAAAACAAACAAGCAAAAAAACTAGCCAGCAGAAAACAGGTCTCTACACTTTCTCGACAGGGCATATGATCTGAAAGTGAACCCTGTTTAATTACGGTTGTGCATTTGTGCATTATCTCGGATCCGATAACACTCAAAACGTATATTTAGTGGATGTAACTTGGTACTCCAAATCTCAACTGACTCCAGATCAACGGGAGCACAAAAGCTGAGAATCAATTCCTGGACAAGAGTTACCAAACCAAGGCCCCACTTGCCTGAAATACTTGGCTTGAGTAGTCAGCCACCTTACCACATCTCTGTACCTGCTATAGTGGTCTCAAGTTGCCTCCTCCTAGGAGTAAGGGCTGGAATGTGAGTATTTACCTTACCGTGTATTATCATCTCCCTTTTCACATCTATGTCTAATCTCTCCAATGAAGGCACAGACAAAATCATAAGAAGGACCATGTCCTAAATTCTCTCCATTATGAACTAACTGTGATTGTGGAGCATACTATATTCTAGGCTCTGCACTAAGAGCTTTACTTTATTTCACTTGTCACAACTCTGTGAGCTAAATATTATTTTCTTCATTTTACAAGGGAAGAAATAAATGCATGAGTTATTTAAGAGACAGTTAGATAATTTGACTGTGATTTTATATTTAGTAAGTAATGGGATTGGATTCAAGTCCAGGCAATCTTAACTCCTAAACTCATGCTCATAACTGCTATGGAAATGTGGTGTAATGTAATGGCTAAATAGACAAAAAAGATATGCCCCCCAGTTACTCAATATATTCTGTTACAGTTTTTGAAAGGGCATGGTACTGGTACCAGAATTGATGGATTGATAGAAGAGTAAATTCAGAAATAGACCCATAATGTATCAGAATTAATAATCTGGTAAAGAAAGTATCTCAAAACAATAAAGAAATTAAGAAAAATTCAACAAATAATAATGGAGAACCTGGCTAACCATTAACAAAGAACAAAATTAAATTCCTAACCTATGCTGTACATCATGAAACATTCCAGTTAAAGATTCAAATAGGAACAAATAAATAATAAAAGCATTAGAAGAAAATATAAGAGAAATTGATGTAATCTTGTACTGAGAATGACACCAAAAGTAGGACTTACGAAGGGAAGAGATGGATAAGTGTGATTACATATCATTTTTAAAGTTTCTGTTTGATCCAAAACATCACTCACAAAGTTTTAGAAAACAATTGACAGACAAACTGAGACTTGTAAGGTAGATTAATGACAAAATAATTAATGAACTTAATATATAACAAAGTTAAAAATCAATAAGGAAAATATAAACAACCATATAGAAAAAAGTGAGCAAAAGTTATGAAGAGGCAGACCATAGAGAAAGAATAAAAATGGCAACAAGCTTATAAAAATATTTTCTTACAATTGTATGGTAAGAAAATAAATGAAAATCAGAACAACAAACTGATAATATTTTCAATCTAACAGAGTAATTTAGTTTAAAAAAAAAAAACCCCCACAAAATCTAATGTTGGCAAGGGTTTCAAGGAACACAGGCATTCCCATATACTATTGGCAAGAATATAAATTAGTTTAACATCTTTTGATGACAGTTTGCCTATAGTATTAGTTTTTTTCCAGAAACTATGTTTCCTAATATAATTTGTCAAATGTTTTTTAGAAAGTATTGCAAAGTTATTCATGATAGAATTTGAGGCCAGGTGCAGTGACTCACACCTGTAATCCCAACACTTTGGGAGGCCAAGGCAGGCGGATCACTTGAGGTCAAGAGTTCGAGACCAACCTGGCCAAATGGCAAAAGCCTATCTCTACTAAAAATACAAAAATTAGCCAGGCATGGTGGTGTGTGCCTGTAATCCCAGCTACTCGGGAGGCTGAGGCAAGAGAATCACTTGAACCTGGGAGGTGGAGGCTACAGTGAGCCAAGATCATGCCGCTGCACTCCAGCCTGGGTAACAGAGTGAGACTGTCTCAAAAAAAAAATAATTATTATTATAATAGCAAAATAGTAAAAACAAATGAAATGTCTATTGGTAGGGAAACAGCCAGGTAAATAACAATAGATCCATACCATTGAGTACCACGTGGCTACGAAAAATGATGACACATGCTTAATGTATTGACATGAAATAATGACCATGGTGTATTGTCAAGTGAAAGTAGCAGATTGTCAGACAATATGGATGTGATTATTCCATTATCATAAAACAATGTAAGTGTATGTGTAAGGGGTGCTTTACACATGCATAAGAAGTAGTATGAAAAAACATACATCAAGATATTAACAAGAATTATCATTGGATGATAGCATTACAATGCAGAGATACTTTATTCTCTTTGTTTTTTTCTTTCTTTTTGTAATCAGCACATTTCACTTTTGCCATTAAAAAGGTAGACAAAACTAATAGTACTTTATGAAAAATGAGATTTTTCTCATCTCGCAAGACTCTTTTCATTAGAGAGATTACACTCATATGTGATTTGTTCATCCACCAAAGTGCACAATGTGTTCCGTCATTGGAAGGGATCAAGCCTTGAACTTGGGTGGTTGGGAAGCCTCTGTCACCTGCTATACTAAGAGTAGAATCAGATTCTACTCTTGAGGATCAGATTATTTTGAGCAAAAGTTCTCAGATGTTGTCCAGAGAGATCATCTGAGGGAACTCTCTTGTTCTCTGTCCATGAAAACTCTATAATGAACAAGATATTTGATTCATCCTCACACATTCCCCATTTACTTCTGTGTTGTTGATTGGCAGGTGGATTAGCAGTGAGTATTGAATTGTTCAAGTAAAGTCAAAGACTGGACTCTTAGGACTACTCTTATTCCATAAGTGTCTTAAATTTGGAAGACAAAGGAAAAGTTAATAAAACATTGTGTGACCCTCAACTCTACCACCTGCCACCCTCCCTGTTTGCCCATACACACATCAATATATACCCACGGACATCATTATTCCTGCCTCTCAGAGATCTCAGGCAGAAAAGCCAGAGATGTCATAGAGAATCCTCCTAGGGGTACAACCTGTGTTCTCTCCTGGAGTAATTACAGCTTGTGTTCATCCCGGCTAGGCAGGCTGACCTCGTCTCTTAAATTCTTTTTTTTTTTTATTATTATACTTTAAGTTCTAGGGTACATGTGCATAACGTGCAGGTTTGTTACATATGTATACACGTGCCATGTTGGTGTGCTGCACCCATCAACTCGTCAGCACCTAAATTCTTTATTAAACAACATCTGTACCTCACTCTCCTATTGTGGTGAGGTAAGACATAGATTCTCACACAGCCTGATAACAGCTGTTTTATCATTCCTTTTACAATCTCTGAGAACACCAAGGAAAAACTCCCAACTGTGATGCTAGGATGATTGGAAACACTCTGAGCTCCAGATTAAAAGCAAGAAAATTGCACTAAACCTCAGAGAGTTTTTTTTCTATACTTCACACAGAGGCCCCCCACCATCCCTGATTCCTTGATTAAATTGTTGAAGTTTAATAAATTATCATGCTCCTGTGGAAAACTATAACTGAAAACTTTTTTGTTTGTTTTTTAACTAAAAGCTTTATGTACCAGCTGGCAATTTTTCCACTAATGCTGATTTAAAAAAAAAAAATTCACATAAAAACACTTGCTGCAACATACTTAATCATTGCATTCCTCAGGCATACCTGACTCAGTTAGATTCCAGATAAGTAACATTACAGTTCATCCTCACATCAGCGATTGTTACATCAAAAAGAAAAGACAGAGACATAACTAAGCGAATTGCACAGAGAAAGCCAAGTGGATAGGGAGAGGCAGCTTTCATTTGCACATTTATATAGTTCAGGAATCTACTAAAGGTGTATGAGAAATGAAATCTGAAAACTTGTTACCTATGGTTTTTTGCATTTGTTAGAAAACTTCAATTTTAAAAAGGTAAAGGATAAATAGTTGAAGAGAAAAGACTATATGGTGAATTATTCATTCTAGCTGGGCCATTCCAGGTCACAAGACAGGAGACTTCTTATAATCTTACACATAATAGAGATCTGGGATGACAGAAGCTCTGTTAAATCAACCCATACTGCACACAATTCTTCAGAACGCAGTACTGATAAGGCACTGGTAGACCCAGGAGAAAAACATCTGAGACGAATTGTCAGGAATCACAGAAAAGCAGCTCGGAATGGAAGCCTGTTTTATATAGCAATTTGTCCAAAAGGCCAGACAAAGAGAAAATATTGTCGAAGCTTCCTTCTCTTTCCCTGACTTCATGTCCCCATTGTTAAGATGACTGCAATAATAGGCTAAACAGCATAATTTTAGGGGAAAAGGGAAAGGGAAGAAATCCAGCCCATGATTGGTTTGCAGGGAATTTTGAATGATTGTAAAAATATTATGTGTGCATAGAGGAAATTTTGAAAAATACAGAAAAACAGAAGAAATAAGTAATTTCTCCCCTCACAATTCACAAACAAAAACAATCATTAACACTTGGTATAATAAAATAGACCAAATCCTTTTGGTCTGTATGTATATACACACACACAAATATACACACAAAATTCTCCCCCAAATTAAAGATATATATATGTATACAATTCTCCCAAAAATTTGACTTACATTATATGTACTGTTTGTAATCTGCTGTTTTCTCTATTCAGTATTTTAAATTCCTGAGTATTTTAATTAAAATATTACAATGCTTTAGATTTATCACCACCATCAAAATGGTTTTTAAGCACCAAAATGCATATAATAGGTTAATATTTTTTAAGGTTTTAAGAAAAACTTGATACAGAATCAAGCAGTTTTCTGACATTTAAGGAATGTATATCCAATCTCACTTTTGCAGTATCCCATGGGGTATCATGGAGTTGTCTGGTAAAAGAATACAAGGTACATAACTTCTCTAAGTTTCAGTTTCCTTTTAGTAAAATGCAATGGTAGTATTGCAGGATCCTTATTCTGCATAATTCAGTCCTGGAAGTGGTTATAATATCACTTAAAAGAGGAGTCCCAAAATGATATAAATATACCTAAAACATTCTACAATAACTAAAAACACACCAGTGAACATTCACTAAGCTTTTGAAATAGTACCAATTTTTTTTTTTTTTTTTTTGTCAGGTGGGATATAAATCTTAAAGGGTTGTCTTTCTTGCAGAAACCATGCCCATAATGTATCTACAATTTCCAGCTCTACTTTTTTTGAGGAACAAGAATATACAAACACTTGTAAAACAACCTAAGTGAAAAATACTTCCAGATTTGCTTACTTTTTCCCAAAGTTAAGAGCAACTTGTTTAATGACTTTCCTTATCAAGACCTTTGAAACTTTCCACTTGGTTTTCATAAAAACAACACTTCTTCCTTTCCCATTCCTACATCATTATTGTATATAATATTTAATAAATTCATATCATTTCAACAACACTACACATTTGAAAAACAGATTGGGAACAAACTCAACTAGCCCTCCTGAGCTAATCCCTCAGCTGAGGGAGGCTGAGAAATACAGCACACCAGAGAGCCACCCACTGGCCTTGAGCACTCAGTATGCTGGGAATACCAGTCAACATGTTTTGGAGCAGCAGCCCTCAATCTTTTTGGCACCAGGGACTGGTTTTGTGGAAGACAATTTTTCCATGGACAGTGGGAGAAGGGAATGGTTTGTGGATGAAACTGTTCCACCTCAGATCATCAGGCATTAGATTCTCATAAGAAGTGCACAACCTAGATCCCTCACAAGTGCAATTCACAATAGAGTTTGCGCTCCTATGACAGTCTAATGCCCTTGCTGATCTGACAGGAGGCAGAGCTCAGGCCAGAATGCTCACTTGCCCACGCTCACCTCCCACTGTGTGGCCTGGTTCCTAACAGGCCATGGGCCAGTACCAGTCGTGGCCTGGGGATTGGGGACCCTTGTTTCACAGGGATGGGAAGGTTCAGATAAGACAGCCATGGGCTAAGTGCTTAAGGTTGATGTAAATATTAAATGAGACAATGCACTCAAAATGCTCAGCACCATCTTTGACACTTAATTAGCTCTCAATAAACATTAGCTGAAAAGAAGGAGAAAATAAGAAAATGACAAAGGCCCTTTCTACAGTTTCCTCACAATCATTGGAATCTAATCAGGTTTTAGCCAAGATCAAAAAAAAAGAAAAAAAGCCTAGATGTTGAAGACTTGCTGTCAGGCTAGATTATCTGTGAGGATGAGGCTCTGATAAAAATCAGCTGCAGCAAACTGAAAGTACTATCCAGAGCATAAGTTGACGAATTCGGATGACAAGGTATCACTGGACATTGGATCCCAGACTCAGATGCAACCATATAGACTTACATGTAATGAAGCACCCATGAAGACTTAACTTAGAAAAAATTCTAAACCTGCATCATTTTGGTTTTAATCAATTTTTATCATCATCTTTCTCTTTTCTAGAAAATACACTTCATACCACCAACCTAAGCAAAGTTGTTGATTTCTTTTAAATTTTACCATGCACCAAAAAGGATAATAGTTAATATTGGGTTTCAATTAGCTACACTAACAGGACATGGGAATGCAATGCAAGAGCAAGTAGACACAGCTTAACTTTCTATCAAACACAGAATTAACAGAGAAGACACTAACAATCAGTTGTGGAATGTCAGTGAAGTAAATAAATAATAATAGCTTGACAAATTCAGTCAAAATCCTAGAAAGCAAGAGTTGAAGCTGATTTCTTTTGCAGATAAATCAATGCTGAGAAGATTGGAAGATGAATAGGAGGAGTTAGGACTACAGTTGTCAATAACAAGGAAATGTAATCAAAGAACTTGTTCAAGTTTTAGTATGACATGCCTATGAGCAGCAGAAGAAAGACTTGAAAAGAGAGTAGTTTCCTTATTTAACAATTTCAAGTAAATTTATCCTGGGTCCCAGGCCAAATTTGTGTCATGTCAATTTGGTTCAACCATCTTAGAGTCACTGCCCCCCCTTGATAACCTGTGAGAAAGCTATGGACCCCAAGATAGTTTTTCAGCATTTTGTAAAGCTGCATGCACTTACCATGTGATCTAGCAACTGCGCTGTTGGGCATTTATCCCAAAGAAATGAAAACTTATATCCACACAAAACCCTGTAAACGAATGTTCATAGCAGCTTTTTTGTAATAGCCCAAAATTGGAAACAATTTAGGTGGCCTTCAGTGGGCAAATGGCTAAACAAACTATGGTTCATCCCAATTGTGAATATTGTTCAGTAATAAAATGAAAGGAACTATTGATACACTTAACAGCTTGGATGAATCTCAAGGGACAACACTGAGTTAAAAAACAAAAGTGAATCTCAAGACTGCAAATTATATGATTCCATTACATAACATTCTTGAAATAAAATTATAGAGATGAAGACCATATTAGTGGAATATTAGTGGTTGCCAAGGATTAGAAATAGCAGGGAAGGAGGTGGATGTGGTTATAAAAGGGGTAGCAGAAAGAATCTCTGTGGTTACAGAACAGTTCTGCGCCTTGGCCATGTTGGTGGTTACTCTTATCTGCATGTAATACAATTGCATAGAGCTACACACACACACACGCAGACACATGCACATACATGCGAGTACATGTAAAACTGGTGAATTTCAATAAGCTCCTGGATTGCATCAATGTCAGTTTCCTTGATTAGGTACTGCACTATAGTTATGTAAGATGTTACCTTTGGAGTAAACACAGGACCTCCTTTTTTTCAATTGCCTGTGAATCTCTAATTACTGCAAAATAAAGTTTTAAGAAGATACGTATACTGATAGAGAAATGGATACTCGTATTACTAAACTCAATTTCCAAATAGAATGACAGTTTGATCCCCTTATAAGGAGGGCAGCTGAGGATGAAAAGAGTGAAAAGCAAATAAAAAGGGCTTCTAACTTTGTATTTGATATACTTCTGTGCTCTTGAATTTTTTTAGTTGATATTCTCTGTACAGTTTGAATTTTTATAGTACGAATATATTACTTTTATTATTTAATAAGGCAAATGAGGATAAAATGAGAAATTCTTTTGAAAAAATCTGTGGAGTCTCTTCCCCCAAAAAAATTTGCAAATTTCTGTATACAATTATAGCAATCTCATGGACCCCAAAGCCTATCCATGAATCTCCTGAAGCATTCATGTCCCTGACTAGGAGCTCCTGCTTTTAAAAATGGATGCCTGTACAAATGGAGAGAAGTGGGGCCAAGGGACCTATTAAATATATTCTGCAATCACCCTGGGCTCTATTTGCTATGATGTTCAGCCTTCCTCAAGTGGGAAATAAAGATGCATTCCTTTGTTTCTTTGGAAGTGACTAGATGGAGAACTCTGTATTGGAACTTTAGGAGCCACACCAAGGGTGATCATAACAAACAGGCAGGAATACATTAACATATAAATAACTTATTACTAAGAGTACTTAGAACAACAGGAAGAAATAGAATAGTTCTTTGAGCATTTGTTTACTAGCCATATTCTGGGCAATATGCTAGACATTGAAAATAAGGCAGTGAGAAAAACAAGCTTGTTTTCTACCCAGAAACTACTGAGTGCCTAAAGGCACAGGAAGGTTCTTTGCCTGCTTAATGCAAGATGTCCCATCTTGTTAAAAATCCGCAGTTTATGAACTACTTGTGCAAAGGATACATAAGAATTATAGAACCAGAGTCAAAATATTGTATCATATCAGTCTCTGAAGAACATATAATATGCAAATATATGAAGAAATATCTGATACATGTATTTTATTATTTTACACTGTATTTTATATACATTGCATTAAATATATATGAATATATAGACATATATAGCCCATCCAGAACGCTTTTCAGAAAAACATTGGTTTTAATCTTCTGACTCAAACATGTCAAAGAAAGCTAAATGATTCAATAATTCAGCCAAAAGATATCTTGTTGGTGTTTTCTTTTTTGGTTAATGGATGGTTTGGTAGAGAACTGTAGTAATATGTTAATAGGAACAAGACTAGTGGGAAGACACATGAAATATTTAAAATTTTGAAGTTGAGAAGCAGCATGGCCCAGAACACATGAGGCTAATATTACCGATTCTACAGCCAAACTAACTGTCTGGGTTACAATCTTGAATCTTTCACCTAACAGCCATGTGACCAAGGGAAGTACCTACTCTCTGTGGCTCAGTTTCCTCATCTATAGAATGGATGCACGGTTGAGTTGGAATAAAGGTTGAATAAATTAGAGGGGTATGAAAGTGCTTGTGAAATTTTTCAACAAGTATTTTGTATTAGTCAGCGTTCTCCAAAGAAACGGAATCAATAGGATATAAAGATAGCAAGAATTCATTATGAGGGATTGGCTCACATGATTATGGAGACTTGGGAAGTCCCTTGTACTGCCATTTGCAAGCTTCAGACCCGGGAAACCCAATGGTGTCATTCGGTCCAAGTTCAAAGGCTTAGGAACCGGGGAAGCCAATGGTATGAGTTCCCGTCAGAGGGCAGGAGAAAACTAAAGTCCTAGCTCAAGAAAGCCAGGTAGAGAGAATATTTCTTTGTTCTACTCAGGCCCTCAACAGATTGGATGATGTTCAGCCACACTGGGATGGGAAAACTGCTTTACTCAGGCCCCCGGTTTAAATAGTAATGTCTTCCAGAAACACCCTCACAGACACACCCAAAAATAATGTTTAACCAGATATCTGGGCATCCTGTGACCCAGCCAAGTGGACACATAAAATTAACCATCACACATCTGTTGAACTAAAACCAAATACTATATGTGTGCAGAGAAAACAAATTCCTGGAGGATGAATTATTTGAATGGGAAGGAATTCACCAGGTTGGGGTGTGCAGGGGTGCACTCTCCCAGATGGAATCCAAGCAATGGCCAAGGCAAAAAGGTGAGAGCAGGTTTGGGAAATAGTGGACAAGCACACTTAGCTATAGCCCTAGAGCTGTGCCTCAAGAAGACAGACACTGGCCTGAAAGAGTAGTTTAGAGGCTTAGCAACACCCTGGCTGCCAACTAAGGATTAGAATTTCACCAAAAGATTTTAAATAAAGGAGACCCCTGACCAGTGCTATACTTAGGAAAAGTCAACCTGTCCCATGGTTTAGATGAGGACGTGGGGAAGCCAGTTATAAAACTATTGTGTAACAAAAGATCAGGAGAGGGTATAGTACAGGCTAAAGCAGAATTATGAGGGTGAAATAAATGAAAAACAGAAATGAACAGTAACCAAGTAAAGAGAGTGATGGAAGAAATGGCATCCCCAATACACCAAGCCCAAGGTGTCATTCATTCCAAGTTTGAAGGCTTACAACCTAGGGAGCTAGAAATCAAAGAGAAGACATAGAAAACAATGACAAGAAAGCTGAGAAGTAGAAAAGAAAGAAACAGAAAACTGTGGAAAGAAATCTAAGAACATGCTACATGTCAAGCATACTGATCATTTTCTGTAAGTTTTCCCTTTTGATACATAAAGATAACTGTGGAAACTGGTAAAACTATCCCCTTGTTTACCCAGCAAGAAGCTGAGGCTCAGAAAAGTGAAATTATTTGCCTACATCACATGGCCAGTTAAAAGCAAAGCCAGGATTTAAACCCAAAGCTTCCTTGCTCCAGAGTCCATGCTTACTGCACTAGACCATGCTAGTTAGGGGATGCAGTGGGTAGGAGATTTTGCCTCTTTTTTTGGACACATCGCTGGACTTCCAGATGAATTTGTTGAATGGGTGGCAGCAGTAAAGGCATGAAGAGGTCTGAGGGGAGAAATGAGGGTTAGAGAATGGAATCCAGAAGCTTTGTGGAGGTTTTGTAAGAATTAGTGAAACCGCTGAAGTGAATAATCAATAACAGATCATTTATAATTATTAACTTGTGTATTCAAGTGCTGGAATGTAATCATGTTTGTCTGAAGAGCCAACACAGCAGTTTTAAAGGGATTCACAAACAGAAGAAAGCTGCTGTTCTCTCCAGTAAGCAGTATTTTAGTGGCAAAACACCCTGTGAATGGTTTGTGAGTACAAAGCAGCAAGCATGTGAATAGCTTTTTACAATATCACGTTCTCTCCTTCCACTTGGGAAGGAAGCACAATGCTACCATAAGCAGATACTAACAGAGCACAGATGCTGGCGCTGATGTCAGCGTAAATGCTGTCCCGCACCAAAAAAAAAAAAACTCCCAAAGTACCATGCCTGCATAAATCTTATATTTTTATGAATCACTGCCATCACTGCAACCTCACACTGAAAATTTGTGTTTTAGATGTGAATGGATTATTTTAGATAGTTTAGTTTCTCTTAGGCTCATGATTTATACTTGTCCATATATCATATCCAAACAGGACTTTGCTTCCTAGGTTGCCCAAGTGGCAGCCTGCATCCAGTGGTTAAAGTTAGAAAATATCATTTAATTTTAATCCAGAGGAGCAAAATCGGTCTGATGCCTCTGTTGTAAACATCCAACTACAGATTCAACGTTAATATTTCCACTTCGTCTCAACAGCAGTTTTCCAGAGCCAACAAATACATTGCACTATACAATTTTATGCTTTGTAAAAGGTGACCTATACTTTCTTTTTCAAATGCAGTTTCTTTAATGAAAATATTGTAATGTCAGTCCATGCAAAGCAAATGCATATTAATATGCGTTTACATCTGTCTCATATTAATATTCATGCCTGAATCCACATCCCTACACAAAGCCAATTTTCTGACCATCTGTGTGATGGCTGGTGGATGCAATGAATAAATTTTATTTGTGAGGGGAGTGATAAATCATGTATCTTCAGTTTTTCACCCACAATCTTTCCTCTTAGGTGCAAAAATGTTTTTATCGTGGTTTGGAATATTTAAGTAAACGAAACGGATTAACCCTTTAACATTCCTACTGATACTGGCAATTTTATAAAGGCTGTGAAAATACAATCTCAACAACTCTAACTAAAAACAAGAAAAGGGAACTATGGATTTACTTGCTTAGATTAGATATCCTTTGTTCCCATGTGAGTTCCAGTCTTTTACACTAATCTTTGATATTGTTTAAAATGTACTGTTTTTGAAAATTTTACAGATGAAAACAAGACCTCTGCAGAAAGAGTGTATTCCTAAAGAAACTCCTGACAGTCATTAAGTATCTTAAAAGTCCTACTATGAAGCGTAACCATACATAAAGAAGATTTCAAACAGGAAAGAAGATTAAGAACAAAGAAAGTTTATTAGTATTTACACAATGATCTTGGTACTTTCAATTTCACCCAAGTGAAATATTAAGATTTCAGTGGCAACAATGTTTTTGTCAATTTGCTGATCTGTTGAGGAATATCACATCCAAATCTAAGAAGCAATTACCTTTCAGGATATGCGACAAATACAGTTAATTAACCTTGCAAGCACAGCCCAAAGAGAAGGATTAAATTGAAAAGTAATCATATCATGATAGGGAGAGCATGAAAATACTGCACACTGAAGAAAGAAGCATGATCTGATGTCTTAAATAATGAAAACCATGTCAGGTGGTCTAAGATGGTTTCCTTGCCTCTTCCAGGAATGCTTTCTACGAATTCTAGATGAATGGGCCACTAGATTGAATCCAAACCCACAGTTTCAATATGATTTCATTTACCTTCTCGGAGTTAGATGGGACTTTTCTAAGGTCACTAAAATTGTCCACAGTCACAAATAGCACAAACCATAACTTCCAGGCTGCTGAAAGTTCCTACTTCTATTGCAATGATACTGAACCAAGTGACAAGGTCAAATGAGAACTCTCAGAGCTATCAATCTACTGTAGATACAGCCCACGTGGGCCAATGGATAGTCAAGTCATAAATGCAGTAGGATCAGAGAATTGTTAGCTCAAATAAGCAACAGTTATTTATTGAACACCTGCTACTGGCAAGGCACTGTGCTGAGATGGAGATCAAGATGCCACGTTGGCCTCAGAAAGCTTACCACCTTGCTAATAACATAGACAGGTTCTCCCACAAGATTCTCAACCATTAAGTTGTTGTATGATAAATATGAACTAAATACTATAAAAGGAATTTAAAAGATGATGAGATTCCCACTGTCCCAGATAATTAAGGAACTTCTTTAAGAGGAATTTAAGATCAACCCTGAAGGCTGAAAAAGTTCAGATGGTTTTAGAAGTCTCATAAGGTAGGAGAAGCTTTACAAAGGTGCAGGGCTGGAAGTACTTAGTGGGAGGAGTAGGAATAATTGGGAGGAATTGCAGGTAGACCACTCTGGTTACAGCTGAGAATTAATGTCCAAAACTATGGGAGTTAAAGGAAATGATTTTAGGTAGTACCACAAGTAGGCATTAAATAACACTGAATTACAAAGTCAGAAAAATAATCCCTTAGTAACTCTGTTAATTCTCTTCATTGCCTTAAGAAGATAGTCTGTTTGGTGCCAATATATCTTTAACACCACTGCAGTGCTGGCTAAATCCCCATTCTTAACAGAGAGCCAGCTCCAAGGCTCAAAGTCTACAGCCTAAAACTTGATAACATTGTTTGGTTTCATGTGTTTATTTTTAGTATTACTTCATGTTATACCAAGCAGTACTTACTGGTCTTCCATTTGCGTGGTAATATAAAGTTTCCTTTCAAAAAGTTTATTTAAAATGTTAAAGATTAGTTGTTTTTCTAAAAAAAAAAAAAAAAATAGATGATAGAACTGATGATAATGAAGGCAAGAGACTTAAAATTTGTATCTAACAGGATAGAGTAACCAGCAAGATAAAGAGGCCGGGCGCGGTGGCTCACACCTGTACTCCCAGCACTTTGGGAGGCCAAGGCGGGCGGATCACAAGGTCAGGAGATCGAGACCATCCTGGCTAACATGGTGAAACCCCGTGTCTACTAAAAATACAAAAAAAAAAAAAAATTAGCCGGGCGTGGTGGCCTGCGCCTGTAGTCACAGCTACTCGGGAGGCTGAGGCAGGAGAATGGCGTGAACCCAGGCAGCGGAGCTTGCAGTGAGCAGAGTTGGCACCACTGCTCCAGCCTGAGTGACACAGCGAGACTCTGTCTACAAAAAAAAATAAATAAAAAGTTAAAACCTCAAATTAAAAAAAAAAAAAGATAAAGAGATGAGTTAGTCTCAGGCCAGATTTGACTCAAACCACATTTGACTGGTTTCAAGTCTAGCCTTTGATTTCAATTCCATTTGATAATTCTAAGTACCTCTGCTTTCCTCATATGTGTGGTGCTAAAAGAGGCATTGCTGAGGTCATGTTTGTGAAATCTCCTTCAGGCCTAGAATTTTAACAAAAATATACCTAAACCAATATTATATAAATGTAAAAGGAACATTATTTATACTGGCAACAGAAAGAAAAGCATAATAGGTCACCAAGCCTCAGTGATGTACCATAAAAGATATAAACTAAAATACTTCACCGGAAGCAAAAGGATATTGCTTTCATGAGATCACTCAGAATTTCACAACATATACTTAAGTATGATTTAGCATAATATTGATACTTGTTTATATTTGCCACCTACCTATTTCACAGTAATATTGTAAGGATTAGTGATATGTAATGTTTCTTAAGCTTTCTCAACTCTTAAAAGAAAATATACACCATAAAATCAAGGTAATAGTAATAATAGTCATCATCATAATAGCAATAACTGCTCAGGCATTTTCAAACATGGGTTCTGGGTTGATGGAAAGGGAAATTAGTTTGTAAGCTAAAACTGCAGGTTTATCAGCTGGTTAGAACAGAAAGGCTTAGGATGGGATAAGAGTGATGCTATCTATAATTTATCAAGGTCTCAGATGGGTTCTGATATTTGGCATTTGTAACAACTCCCAGGTTGCTGATGCTGCTGGTGTGAGGCCACACTTCAAGTAGTAAGACCTTATCCACTCTTTCAGGATCAGGTCTAAAATATGCACCACTGACTGTCAGACGACTGAAGGGAGTGTGTCTGAATACATCTTGGCAAACCTATCACTGCTGCTTCGACTGCCCCATTTGTGTCACCTTTGTACCTGGTATTCTATCTCCATTGTCCAATCTACCGCCTACAAGAAAATTATTTTTCTCATTTTCTCCCTGTCCCACCCTCAGTCCCAAACAAGATGTGAACTTTTTAAGAGCAGAAAGCATGATATATTTTAAAAACTGATCATGAGTAAACAGACAACCTATAGAATGGGAGAAAATATTTGCAAAGTATGCATCTGACAAAAGGTCTAACATCCAGTATCTACAGGAACTTAAACAAATTTACAAAAAAAAAAAAAAAACAATCCCATTAAAAAGTGGGCAAAGGACATGAACAGACACTTCTCAAAAGAAGACATACACGCAGCCAACAAACATATGAAAAAAAGCTCAACATCACTGATCACCGATCAGGAAAATGCAAATCAAAACCACAATGAGATACCATCTCACATCAGCAAGAATGTTATTATTAGAAAGTTAAAAAAACAACAGATGCTGGTGAGGTTGTGGAAAAAAAGGAATGCTTTTACACTGTTGTTGGGATTGTAAATTAATCCAGCTATTGAGAAAAGCAGTATGGTAGTTCTTCAAAGAGCTAAAAGCAGAACTACCATTCAGCCCAGCAATTCCATTACTGGGTGCATACCCAGAGAAATATAAATCATTGTACCATAAAGACATATGTACACAAATGTTCATCGCAGCACTTTCCACAATAGCAAAGACGTGAAATCAACCTAAAGGCCCATCAATGACGGATTGAAAAAAGAAAATGTGGTACATACACACCATGGAACACTATACAGCCATAAAAAGGAACAAGATCATGTCCTTTGCAGGGACATGGATGGAGCTGGGAGCCATTATACTCAGCAAACTAATGCAGGAACAGAAAACCAATACCACATATTCTCACTTATAAGTGGGAGCTGAATGATGAGAACTCACGAAAACAAAGAAGGGAACAACAGACACTGAGGTCTATTTGAGGGTGGAGGGCAGAAGCAGGGAGAGGGGCAGAAAAGATAACTACTGGGTACTGGGCTTAATACCTGGGTGATTAAATAATCTGTACAATGAACTCCCATGGCACGAGTTTACCTATGTAACAAACCTTTGCATGTACCCCCGAACCTAAAATAAAAGGTAAATAAATAAATAAAATAAAAACTGATCACAAGGCTTGGACAAAGATTTATATTCAAAAACATTGACTTCAGAACTTTGTATAACATCAAAAAGTGGGAAAAACATGTTTCTTATAAAACATTTAATAATGTGGGATATGTTAATGATATAACATTGGGTTTAAAAGCAGGATACAAAACTATATTCAGTATCATTTAAATATAGGTAAAAAGAAATATAGAAAGTAGCGTGCATAATTAATAAAATAATAGCAACTGCTCTTCATTTCTGCTGAGTAATCATTAAAAAGAGTTGGGAATGCAATTTTCCCCTCTACACCTCCCACTGAAGAGCAGCAAGGCTTGTGAGATTGTAGACTCTATTGCTCCAAAAAGGAGTTAATGCATGGAGGTAGAGAGTAGAATGATAGATACAAAGGCTAGCAAGGGTGTGTGGGTGGGAGGGGGGGAAGAGAGGTTGGTCAAGAGGTACAAACATATGGTTAGATAGAAGATATGAGTTCTAATGTTCGACAGCAGAGAAGGGTGACTGTAGTTAACAACAATGTATTATGCATTTCAAAGTAGCTAGAAGAGAGAACTTGAACTCTTCCCAACACATAGATATACTAAATATTCAAGGTGATGAATACCCCAAATATCCTAACTTGATCGTGACACATTCTACGCATGTAGAAAAAATCACATGTACCCCACAAATATGTAAAATATTAAGAATCCATAAAAATTATTTTTTAAAGGTGTTAACATCTTTAGTGTTTCAGTCATAGCAAGAGTGAACAAGCTGAACCTTTATAGGATGCGGATGATTTAAGGGTCATGGTGGGGCACAGCCCAGACTCAAGGAAAGAGCTGGATTCTTGAAGCCTGGGGAGATGCAGGAGGCCAGGGATGAGCTGCTGCCCACTGGCCCCCTTTGATATGTGCCACATGGGCATTGCTCATGCAGACCTGAGGCCTGAACAGCAGTCCCTGGGAACCATAACACCTGGGAGCCTCCATCATTGAATGGTCCATGAGGGCTGGGGCCACAATGGGCTAGAAATCAGAAGCCTTCCCAATTTTCCCAAATGGCGTAAGCTTTTGGGGTCTTTTACAACCTCATGAGAACAACCAGACAACCCAAAACCAAGTAGGTTAGGGACTATGTCAGATTTAATGAAATGTGGAATAAACCTACGTGATTTTTTTCTTACTTGACAGTATTATAGGGCAGTACCTATGCATGCACATGAAACACTGGGGAAAAACATGCCAAATTGTTAGTAGTTAACACTAGGGGGTTGGTTTATAAGTTATTTGGTTTTCTTCTTTAAACATTTCTATATTTTTCAGAAATTCCTAACACCTAAGTTGCAGCTAGAATTAGGAAAAGAAAATACAAGACATGTCATTTTTTAAAATCAAGTGACACTTTGGGAGGCCAAGGCAGTGGATCATCTGAGTTCAGGAGTTTGAGACCAGCCTGTCCAAACATGATGAAACCCCATCTCTACTAAAAATGCAAAAAATTAGCCGGATGTGGTGGCGCATGCCTGTAGTTCCAGCTACTCAGGAGGCTGAGGCAGGAGAATCGCTTGAACCCAGGAGGTGGAGGTTGCGAGCCAAGATTGCACCATTGCACTCCAGCCTGGGCAACAAGAGCGAAAGTCCATCTCAAAAAAAAAAAAAAATCAAGGTGCATATCTTATTCACCTTTTTATATGCAGCACCTAACACTGTGCTGGTATACAGCACGCAGTGAAAAAAATGACAACTAATTAAATAAACAATTCAAAGCACATGCCATAATGGTAACCTAATACAATTTTTCTGGTATGCAAGAAACAGTCCATGTACATTTGAAAGAAAATAAGTTATTCTCAGAATAGCTATTCATTTTATGTAAGATTATTAAAAAATATCAGAGAGGTATTATGGAAAGCATTTAGCAAAGGCAGCCTGGGCTCAGGGACAATGTCCTTGATTTGGTGACAGAGGCTTTGTTTAGGTTTCTGTGTTACCTGCTAAGTGTATTCCTTTGGCAAGTCACTGACCTCTCCAAGCCTCTGATATCTCATCTACAAACATAAGTTCTATCAATTTAAGTGAGGCATCATTAAAATCAAGCGAAGTATAGAAATGTGAAAGCAATTTTAAAACGATGATGTACTATATATCAGGCTATTTTGATTATTAGAGCCTGTATTTGGTAAAATGCAAAAGAAAGACTAAAAATATGGGTTATTCTTTTCACATCATTTATCAAGTTATAAAGTCAAACTAAACATGTATTTCATGTTCCTGCCTCTTCTAGTGATTGATTTTATAAGTCAACTTGCAACATAACCACCAACAAATGTGATTTAAAAAATATAAATTTAGACAGAAATGGAGATTGGTTAGTAACTTCCTATACTTTACCATTTGGTTCACTCATGTATTTATTGTTTCAACAATACTTCTTGTGTCAGACACTCTTCTAGGAGCTAGAGATTCAGGAGTGAGCGAGATCAAGATCACTGCCCTCATTCTAGTGATCTCATTCTAGTGGGCAAGAGATTAATAATCAACAAATAAACAAGAGAATCCAAGATTGGGACAAGTGCTATGAAGAAAATAAGCAGGGCCATGGTCAGCAGCCTCCAAGATGGCCCCAGTGCACCACCCTTGGGAAGGGAATGGATATCTGGAGGCAGGAGCACTGGGGCCATCTTGGAGAGTTGGTGACCAGAGTCAGTGACCCACCTTGTAGAGTCAGTCTGATTGGCCAATAGAATATAGTGGAGGTGACGGCGTGTTATCTTCAAAATTCAGTTATAGAAGATACCATGGTGACCATGGTCACTCTCATGCTCTGTCTCCTTCTGAGGGAGAAGCCAAATGTCATACCATGAGGACACTGAGACCCTCTGGAGAGGCCTGTGTGGCCAACAACCATAGGAACAGTCTCAGAAGTGGATCCTCCATTCCTTCAGATGACCCAAGCCCCAGCGGACCACTTGACTGCAACCTCGGGAGAGATCCTGAGTTGGAACCACTGGATCCCAGATTCCTGTCACACAGAAAATCTGCGACAACAGATCTTGTTGTTTCAAGCTGCTGAATTTGGGGGCAATTTTACATAGCAAGGGATAACTAAAACAAGAATAATGCAATGAACTGGGTCATGGTTCAAAAAGACCTACTTGAGGAGATTGTATTTGCTCTAAAACCTGAAGGACAAGAATGAACTGTGCAAAGAAAAGCCAGTTTAAGGGAACAACCAGCAGAAGAGGGAAAGGACGTGGAATGTTTGAGAAGCAAACACACATTTCTCCCCAGAGTGAGTCTGTACATTAACCAGACACGTCTCCATTCTGCTCCCATGGACCTACTGGTGGTGATCCTCATTTGCAGTCGCCTAACCTACTACCCTTATGCTGTTCTCTGCAGTGTTCCTTAACCATCTGCATTTGGGCCAATTCTTCACAGCACAGGACTGCCCTTATATCGTGGAATGTTTTGCACCCTGAATCTCTCTCACTAAATGCTGAGAGAATCCCCAATTCACATGACAACCCCAAACTTCCCCCCACCCCCACTTTTCAAAATACCCTCCAGGGGGCAGTATTGTCCCCCCATGTAAAACCACATGGTCTGGACTACAGAGACCACAAGGTACAGCAATTAAAAACAGTCCTGGGCGTCCGAGGTTCTTAGATATGAAACGCAGCCACACCACCCATCAAAAAATGGACTTTCTCTCTCTCAACCTCATTTTGCTTAGTTGTTAAATAAGCCTTCCAGGAATTAAATCAAATAACGTGTAAAATAGCACAGGACTGGCACATAGGAAATACTTAGAATGGGAGCTATCATTAAATATTTCTCTTCCTGGCCTAGCCAAATCCCTTTCACTCTTTAAAATGAAAATGAAGCCAAATCTCTTCCGAGAAGCTTCCGTGGCTCCTCTTACCCCTTTTCTTTGAATTTATAATGCATGCATTGCTAATTGATGCCTTCTGTGGGGACAAATGGCACATGACGGCTATTGCTCTCTGTGGAAACCACAAGGGTTTCTTAATTTCTTAAGCCACATATGCCGGCTTCCTTTTTGTCCCCACTGCAGGCCACAGTGCTGGAAAGTCGGCTTGCTCTCCTGTTCTCCTATATCACCCTCTCAATCTCTTGAGGTTTTTTTCCTTCAAGGTTGGTTGTTAAGTTGGATGGTCTCTGTAGTACCCTGTTGCTCAGAGAAAAACACAGGGGCCTTTATAGCCAAATAATTAGCCATCAGATGTCCCCATAAAACTTTCTGGCACTGTGGGGGCAAGAGTGTTGAGACAGCCTAAGCTTCAATTAAAAAAAAAAATCCTCAAGCATGAATTAACATCACCCCCACTATCTCAGGACTCTCCAAAGAATTCTGTTTCCCTGGTTCCCTTTTTTCTGCTTTCAGTAGTTCTCGCTATCTCTGTTTTGCCTCTTTCCTCCATTCTATTCTCTTCAGCCCACATCACCAGTGTGAGATGTGGCTCCCATTTCCTTTTTACCCTCCCACAAATTGTCACCAACATACAAAGGTGCGAAGCAGAGCTTTGTAGTGACAGAGGTAAGTCCAGCAGAGTCAACAGCTGAACACTTAGTATTAGAATTCCTGTTAGTAACAAGTTACCAGCCCCCAATCTCCTGAAATGTGTTTCTTTCCCCAAAGCATACTGATAATCACTGTGGGAAAAAAAAAATGCAGGAAGCTTAAAAGATAAGAAATGTTACAAATTCTTAGCATGGATCTTAGATCTATCATTCTTTCTTTCTCAAATCACATCACAGCTCAGTTAACCAAAGATTTGCCTTCTTTTTGTTGTTGCTATTGTTTGTGTTTGTTTTTTAAAAGAATGAAGTCCAGGCTGGGCACAGTGTCTCCACGCCTGTAAACCCAGCACTTTGAGAGGTTGAGGCAGGCGGATCACCTGAGGCCAGGAGTTCAAGACCAGCCTGGCCAACATGGTATAACCCTGTCTCTACTAAAAATACAAAAATTAACTGGGTGTCGTGGCATACTTCTGTAGCCGAGCTACAGGGAAGGGTAAGGCAGGAGAATAGCTTGAATCCCGGAGGCAGACGTTGCAGTGAGCTGAGAATATGACACTGCACTCCAGCCTGGGCAACAGAGCAAAACTCCATCTCAAAAAACAAAAAAACAAAAAGGATGAAGCCCAAAATTGCCTCTTTCCACAATCACTTACCTTACATTGGATGAAACCATTCAATACTTTTTTTAAGAATCCTTAACCTGAAGTTTCAAGTCAGAGGTATAAACCATTGTCTTTGGTCAGGTGCAGGTATGGTGGCTCATGCCTGTAATCCCACCACTTTGGAAGGCCAAGGCAGGGGGGTTGCTTGAGGCCAGGAGTTCAAGACCAGCCTGGGCAACATAGCAAGACCCTGTCTCTACTTTTTAAAAAAAAGAAATAAAAATTGATTTAAAAAAAAAAAACTCTCTTGTCTTTTAGGTGCACACAAGGTCATGCAGGTGACCTTGCCAGGCTCCTCCACACTGGAGGGTCTCACTTCCATGGGTTTCCAAGTTCTCACCTACTCAAATGAGTCCTTAGCTTGGCCTTCCTTCCCTTGCTATCCCTTGGGGCTGGTGCCTACGGTTTTTACTTCATTTGTCCCTGTGCCCCTAATGCCTTGTTCCGGTCATAGAAGGCCTTAATGTACTTATTGACGGATTGATCCTTAAAATCACACCCAGGTATCAATCAGTTTGTGCTTACTTCATAACTGACCTCATCCACATGTGCCCATGGCAAAGGCACCCATATGTTAGTACTTATGTTGGACTAAAGAAAGAAAATAAATTTAGAAAGAGTTTCACACATCATCTGGGTAATCATCCTGTATTTATAATAGAGCAGATTAATGTCCCTGCATTAATAAATGACTCAAATGCTGCTATAAGGGCTGAGCATGATTATCTGAGCTTGCTACTTAACCCACTCAATATTTTAAAAAATTCTGCAATCTGATGTGGCAGAACAGACTCCAAATGTTCTCGAACTTCAGCAAGGAACAAAGCTACCTAAATGTGGGAGTGGGGAATGATCGGCTAATGAGTTCTAGACGCTGCAGGCACAGCCACAAGAGCCCTAAAGAGAGGGTGATTTTGTGGTCAACTTGGCTTTGTCTGGCTTCTTTCTTCAAACCTAAATCCAGGAAAGTCTTTACTTTGAAATCTGTGTCTGCTCCAGTCCAACATCAGGCTAGCCCTCTTGCCCTAAACTGGGGAAGCACAAGCAGCCTTAAGCCACTAGCCTGGACATTGGTAGGACTTCATTCTGGTCTCCAGGTTCACCCTGGCATTGGCCAATAAATGGGTTCCCAGATGAATGGGTTTCTGCGTTGTAACCTTTTTCACATCGTGGCACACATGAAAAATAATTTTTATCCTTACTGGCCCACGCATGGTAGCTCACTCCTATAATCCCAGCCTGGGTCCATTGTTCTAATTGTATGTCTTTGGGTCAACCTGCATTTTAAGGCCTTCCTATTCTTTAGGCTTGATTTTCTCTGTAAAGTAATAATGTTTCTATATCATATATCAACTCAGAGAAAAGCATGAGGGGTACTGGCAGGAAATTTTTAATTTTTTTCCAACCTAAATGCCAGTGAAAAAGCTTTCCAATTCAAAAGAATGAGAATCTCAGAGATAAGGCAGAAGACTTGAAAAATAGATCTCTCTTTTCCTACCTTCAATTGCCCTATTTCCCTCATACACTTATTGTATTACATTTCCCACATACATTTATTGTGCTTTTAAATAATATGAATAGCTCCCAAAGATTTTACACCTACTCTATGCCAGACAATAGGCTAAGCCAGGGGTGTCCAATCTTTTGGCTTCCCTGGGCCACATTGGAAAAATAACTGTCTAGGGCCACACATAAAATACACTATCACTAACAACAACTGATGAGCTAAAAAAAAATCAAAAAATGCCACAAAGATCTCATAATGTTTTAAGAAAGTTTACAAATTTGTGTTGGGCTGCATGCAAAGCCACCCTGGGTCACATGGCACCCGTGTGCTGCAGGTTGGACAAGCTTGTCTAAGCTCTTTTCGTGCATCACCTCACCGATTCCTCAATCATATTTGAGGCAGAAATTATTAGTACCATTTCACAGGTGAGCAAACAGAAGCTGAAGAGTTAAATGACTTGTCTAGGAAGTGGTGACCGTTATTTGAACTCAGATCTGGCTGACTCCAAAATTCATGCTCTTCCATGAGATAAATCGCGTGAAGCATGCAGTAGGTGTAAAATTTATTCCACGGACTCTACTTTTAAGATATATCATATTTCTATATCTCTTTTTTTTCTTTAAACCAAACTAAATCTGATTTCAAGTCCCTATTCCATGACAGGATTTCAATCTCAGTCCGTGTTGAAGTTCCCTTCTGTTGGGAGATCATTCTCCATGGGTCTTTTGGGTTTCTGTACATTTTGTGAGGCACTGACTGCCCTTTGTCTCTGATGATCTTTTCAAAAATATTTCCACAGCAAACAGCCTTGAAAGGTAGCAATGGTGTCTCCTTTAGAGCAAAGGGCAAGCATGTTGAATGCCCATGATACAAGATTGGCGATCCCTAAGCTCAGAGGTCCTCTCCTGTCATGCAACCTGTTGCATGTGCAGGTATCATCCAGCCCTGTTCACATCACGCTATGGGCACTGGGGCCCAGGGAATCAATGCAAAAATGCTAATACTCTGGCTGCTGGTATTGCTGTGAGTAATAAACTACCCTCCATCTCTGCCCCAAGAGTCTCATGTCTGCCAGATTTATGAAACAATCATAAGTTAACTTATCAGCTTGCGGGTAGGGTAAGCTCTGAGACCTTTCACAGTTCTTGACACCCTACTCTCTCCAGAATCTTACAGAAACCTAAGAGGCTTACACGGTATCCAGAAAGTAGAGATAGGCTTCCAGTTTTCCACCCCTCTGATGACAGCTGGTTCTTTACAGTCCAGGCTCACTTTGTTTATAAAGGGACACTGACCCCAGTGGTCTTGTGTCAAAATAGACAATGAAATCTTTGCCTTGACTGGCAAACTCTGTGCTTAGGATCTAGCTTTCCATATTTCCTCTCCCCTCTGAGGCCCTGTCACCTCCTGCCACTTTATGGGAACAGAGCACAGGTACCCACTACTCCAAGATCTGGTCAGTCTTGGAGGATCCCATCTCTCTCCTGTTATTCCTTCTTTCACCTGTCCTCTTAATCTGTCTCCTGACATCCAGGGCACATTAGTATAATCGCCTCAACAAGTTAAGGCTTTCACCAAAGACAAGAAGAGAAGTTCCCTTCTGGTCCAAACTTTCCCTGAGGCAAGTGGACCCAAAGAGTGGCCCCCTGCTCTTTGCGCACAGGAAAGGCAAAACAGGTCATAGCTCAACAAAGTATCTGCCACAGCAGTAAGCACTCGGTGTGATTAACTGTGGCTTCATGGCATCTCTCTACCTTTTGTGTCTTTGGCTTTAGGTGTAAGTAGGAAATGTTTCCCTTGGTCTCTCCCTCAATTACATCGAGCTAGTGGTTAGGAAACTATCTCAGCTCTCTTTCTTCTGCTCCATCAAATTAAGAAGAATATTATCTGAAGTACCACAAACACAAAAAATACATAAAATAATAATGATGATGACATAACAATGAACACCCTCCTCCTCTCCCATGTATCTTTCTTCTTCTTGCCTGGCTGCCCCCAGCAAAGAGGTGTGGAAAAATGAAGAGAAATAAAGTGAAATCAAGGCTGCTTTGAAAGGATTCTGGGCAGCCTTTGGATTTTGCCTTTTTTGCAACCAGTTATGTCAATGCTAGTGTCCTTTTAGCCGTGGATTTTATGCTGAAATATCTGTGACAGTTAATATAACTGAAGTGGCAAGATTTCCTATAGGTGCTAACTCTTGTTCTCCCAGTTTTAAATAAATCCTCAATTCTCCTAGTCCCAAGACAGTCCTAGGTACGTGTTCACTATTGGCAGTAATGACATTGGCTACATCTACCTCTCTTGCAAGGCATGGGCAACGCATACACCCATGGGGATACAAGCTTGTCTAGTTATGAAGAAATGTGGCGCTAGTTATATTTTCAGAAATCTCACATCAATAATTCTGGCCTGCAAAAAAGAAAAAGCAATTAAGTCATCTGTCTCATGTTTTATATCCTTTTGGAACCTTGGGGTTGTAAACTCCCTCTTCTATGAGGACAGAATCTTGGCTTATCTTGTTCGTGTTGTGTCTCCTAAGCCTAGAGCAGTGCTTTACCCACAAAAAGTGTTCAATAACTATTTGTTGACCAAATGAATGACCATAAGAATAAATGAATACATTGTATGAAAAACTAGAAGATTAAAATATCCTTGATTCAGATACAAAAATTAAAATGCTACCGTTTTAGATTTCTGTGGAATCAACCCTTAAATAAATTATTCCCTGTAAGTCTGATGCACAGAGAGGGTCAAGAGAAAATATTTTCTTCCCTTATTAATAAGATTTGCTAAATATATAAAAGTATTCACTTCTTGGACACTGTAAATATTTGGGGACTTTCTTTCAAGCTTTTAGTTAGAGATTTTATGCAGTGTTTCTCTACTGGGGTTCTCACGGCATGTTGTGTTGAACTGTTCCATGCACTGCAGTACATTTAGCACAATTTCTGTCCCCCAACAAATGTCGGAGGTGCTGCTAGTCAGTGTGACCTCCCAGAGCACCACCACATATTACTCAAGCCTCTCCTTAAGAACCTATTCTAAATGTTGGTTGAATGAGTGATATCCAAGGACACTCCCATTTCCTTAAAGAGAGAGTTTAAATCTCATCACACCTGATCAAGTCCTTCATGGCTTATCCCCATTGCTGTTGGCAGATTCATGTCCTGTGATGGCCCCATATACCCTTGCTTCCAGCATCACCAATCTTCATGCCATCACACGAGCGTACCTTGTCCTTTCACACTCCTGAACCTCCACCCACACTGTTCCCTCTGCCTAGAGTACCCTTCCAATCCCTGTTTCCCATATTCATCTGACTAGCCGGTACTTATCCTGCAAGGGCTAGATCCTATCCTGCAAGAATCTCCTCATCTTGCCTGCATTTTCTGACAATTTTCCTGCCTCGGCCTCCACTCAGAGGCTTGCATCTGTTTGTTTCCTGGTCAGTCTCCCAGATAAATATTGAGCTCTCTGAAAATAGACAGCATGGCTTCCTCATTTCTATATCCCCAGTACTTAACACTGCGTGCACTGGAATATTTGACATACCACCCTGTTAGCATGTAGTATGCACTACACACATAAAGGATATGAATCAGGAACACTGCACTGAGAGCTTGCCATGTGCCACCCCCATGCTGGGAGCTGAGGGAGCCGTGATAAGGGAATAAGACAGACGTGAACCCTTCCCTCATGATGCTTACAGTCTAGGTAGAAGGGGAGACATGAAACAAGTAATTTCAACTTCAGTGTGAGCAATGAAAGAGGAGGTAGAGAGGGAAGGGAAGTAGTGAGCACAGCTAAGGCTCTGCCATTGTAGGCCCCCAGGAGGAAAGAGCAGTGCAGGATGAGTCAGTGTTAGCTAGGCAAGGAAGGGCAAAAGGAGTGTCCCAGGCAGTTGATGGAGAATTCAAGAGTGACAGACAATGCATTCTCTTTCACAGATTCATTAATTCATTGAGTCAAGTTCTGTTGTCCAGCTCTCCAGGTCAGAATGCAGGGACCACTATTCACCATCTGCATGACTTTGGGCAGGTTGCCAATCAGCCTCATTACCCATTCAGTAAAATGGGAATAATGATCTTACACTTGATAGATTTACTGTTAGGATTAAATAGGAGAATCCATTTAAAGTGCCTTCCACATGGTTTGGTGCCCAGCAAGTGCCCCCTAAATATGATCTCTTATCATTTTCTCTTATTATTACTCCACAAATAGTTATAACTATGCCCGCCATGTGCCAGGCATCAAGCTAATCACAGGATAAAGAGGAATACGACATTATTTTTGCACTAGAAAGGCAAGAGACAGATGTGGGCAAAACAAGGGCAATGCACCCACAGAAAGCAGTCAAAGATGGCTTAGGTTGCCATTATTGTTGTTAGAGCGAACAGTAATAATACACAAGTGCAATAAAGTACCCCTAGAGCTATGATAGAAGCTGGGAACTCAGGAGAAAAGATATCTCCTGGTTTTGTCTGATGGATCCTACCCGGCATCTCTGCCCTACCACCAAGGCTCCGGCCAGGTGGCCTCTCCACCCACTCTCTACTGTCCTCCTGCTGCCATCTGCCACCTGTGACATCTTCCTTCTCCCCTAAGCCAGCTCCAATGCTGTCAGTGTCAAAGACCTTACTCCAAACACACCTTCTCCACAAAACTCCCCACCTATTCCAAGCCTCATTGGCCTCTCACTACTCTGAATTAGCGCTAAATGAGAGTGCACTTGTCTTGTTTGCTGCTTTTTCACAAGTGGGACTAGAAAGACAGACATCCCCTGAAGTGATGTGTTGCATCATCATAAAATAAGGAAAACAGTGGGCCCATGGGCCCATTCCAAGTAATTAAAGAAATATGTTTGTCATGAAAAATTTATAGATCAAAATTGGCCAACAAATCATGTGGCATCTTAGAGTCATTTTCACAGAGTTAATTTTCCATACTGTTTGTTAAGAACAGATTTCTCCATAGAGTGGTGCAAGGAATATTAAAAAAAAAAAAAGAAAGAAAGAAAGAAAAAACAGATTTCTCCACCCTCACCCCACCCTCAGATTAGCGAGTCAGAAATTTCCATGGGTAAAATGCAGGCATTTATTTTTAACATGTTCCCCAAGTAATAATTATTTTAAAATAAGTTGAGGAAATCTTGGTTTGTCCCAGTCACTACTGTTACAAACCAAATACCCCAAAACTTAGCAGAATAAAATATAAAATAACAATTTGATCATTCTCACCTTTTTTTTTTTTTTTTTTTTTTTTCCTGAGACGGAGTCTCGCTCTTGTTGCCCAGGCTGGAGTGCAGTGGCATGTTCTCAGCTCACTGCAAACTGTGCCTCCTGGGTTCCAGCTATTCTCCTGCCTCAGCCTCCTGAGTAGCTGGGATTACAGGCACCCGCCACCACACCTGGCTAATTTTTGTATTTTTAGTAGAGATGGGGTTTTGCCATGTTGGCCAGGCTGGTCTCGAACTCCTGACTTCGGGTGATCCGCCCACCTCAGCCTCCCAAAGTGCTGGGATTACAGGCGTAAGCCACCACGCCCGGCCTATTCTCACCCTTCTATGGGTCGAAATTTGGATAAAGAAAACAGAGTATGGCTTGTCTGTGCACCTCAATGCCTGGGTCTTTGCAAAAATGCATACTGCAGCCATCTGGAGTCTCAAGTCCACGTCGGCTCACTCACAGCTGGCAGTCAATGCTACCTGTCAACTAGTGCACCTATATGTGCCTCTCCAGCCTGGCAGTCTCACGGTGACAGGACGTCCTTACATGGCAGCTGGTTTCGTCCAGAGTCAGCATCCCAAGGGAACTTGGTGGAAGCTGTATGGCCTTTACTGACCAAGCCTCAGAATCAAGTGGCACCACTTTCACTGCATCCAAGGGGCTGAAGCAGTCACACACCCACCTAGATTCAAAGGCGGGGATCACAGACGCCTTCTCTCAACGGGTGGAGTATCAACGAATTTGGGGCCATTCGTTGAACAGTCCCATGTCTTGTTTTAATCCTTACTGGGCACCTACAAACTTTCTTTTTCTCTAAACAATTCTTCAATTTTGTAAGATTTTGACAAATACCAGAGCAAAGCTATGGGTTACTGGTTCCTTAGGACCCATCAGTCGTCCCAAATTACGCCTAAATCCACTTGTGAGAATACACTACTTTGTAAAGTTGGCTTCTAATGCCTTCAGTTCAGGAGCAACCCTTGTTAATCCTGTCTTTAAATCCATTGTCACTAATCCATCCTCTCTTTGGACCCCTTCAGAGAGGTTTAAAAACACTAACAATGTTTTATTCATCTTTTTGGTTCACATAAAACTAAGGATTAAGATCCCTGTAGTTCACAGGTTATAGATTATGCCTTTTTCCCCAGATATTTCCCATAAAGTATTTAGTCTTCTATAAAATATTGTGATCCAAAGTGTAGAAGAGATTAAAGGATGAATTTTCATCCTAATTCATCATGCACATCTACAATTATTTTGGCTGGTGTCTGCCTTGTGTATGCATTTAAACATGTTTTATTCATGTTCCTGTATATAATTGTCCACGCTTATGTCACACAATCCATTCAAATGCCTACGCATTATAAATACACATATAATTTTTTACTACTTTGGATTACATAGAAATTAGATTTGTCAGGTTTTTGTGTATTTTGATGACATGACCCTAAAATAGTTCATAAGTTCAAATTTTGAAGCATATTAATCACTTTGTTACAGTAAAATGCACACAGTAGAATAATAGCAGTGTGTGTGATTACTCTAGCAAGTTGTATTAGAAATATGTGTATTTGTTCCTGAAAGCCATCTTTATTTCTTTGCTTCCATATAAGATTGGTTCAGAAAAAAAATAAAAAAGATTCAAATCCATACTGGCACTTTCAAGGAATCACACTATCTAATGTGAAACATCTTATCACATTAGTAATCATATTCAGAGAAAAAGTTTTTTTGGACATGTGAAATCTTCCATTCAGCTCTAGAAGTAAATCAGTGCACTGCAGCAAATATAACCACATAGTCCCAGTCACACACTAATAACCCTTCCATACCACTCCACTAATTTGATATTGTTGCCCATTCTAAATTACCAAGGAGTTTTTTAAAATACCATTTATTTGCTTTTGAATACACAGTATATTTTCTTCTAACTACATTCTTTCTGATCACATTTCACAAAGGAAAATACATCTGGCCTATCAATGGCATAAAATGGGTATTTCCTCAGGGGTGTGTAAAGTGTATATAAATCTCAGCTTCTGCCTGAGATTTGCAGAGATGCTAATACACAGGTCACTTGTGTGCTGATTTTTCTTTGTGATTTGGGAGCTATGCTTGCAAGCTCTCTGTGGTGTAATGAGATCATGGGCAGTTTGGCTTACATGCATAAAGATTTCAGTCTTTTGCAAGTAGTCCCTCTGCCCCTGTACATTAGATTCCTACATTGCCTTAATGTAGCAGCCTCCCATCTACATTTATTTGGAAAAGAATAGAAGCAATATTTTCTTTAGTTTACTCAGACTAAGAGAAATAAATTCATATCTATGCATACAGTTGTGTGCTATGCTGATAATATTAAATAAATACATTATAGCAGCTCTCTTTTTTAATGACTCGATTTTTTTTTCCTTTGATTGCCTTCACCAATAAAAGTGTAGTCTGTGGAAAAGCACCCTTCTGGATAATCCATTGTCTCATTTTAACTCATTTTTATCAGGGAATTCCCCCTACAGCAATCCCCACTGCCAGCCATTAGCTGTGCACATCTGCCCACAGTAATGACCGATCCTGTGTACATACCTGACTGCCATCTAATTTAGACTTCACCCATAGGACACTAATGCAGCATCTCCAGGGCCAGCTAAATTCTGGACTGTTGACACATTATGGTTATCACTTCATTTGGTCTTTGGAAGTGAATTCAGAGCGCCTGAGGTCGTAAATAGGTCAAATGACTATGCCATGGGCCCTCAGCTTACTCACGCCCAGCTTCATGTATGCTCAGAGAGAACGTGTGTCACATCACAGCCCCCTTAACTTTATTGCAGTCATGACCTAAATTAAAGATGTTTTGATCCAGTCCCTTCCTCTATGCAATACAAAATATTATGGGTATGTCAGTGTGATCACAAAGAAACATGTATTTCACAACAATAAATAGAAAGGCCATATATTAAAATTTGTTCTACCTGAATTTTATTCCTCTTTGATCTGTTTTCATCTTTAAACATGTTCTAGTTTAAAGAGATCATTTAATTAAAGCAATGGAAATGAGAGCAATTATTTTAAAGTTCTTATAAAACACATTCACAACATTGTCTCCAGACCCTGAGCCTTTGGTCTTTTCTATATCCTAATCTTCCATATCCAAATCCTATTGTGTCTATTTCCAAAATATCTCTTGAGACTAGGAGTTGAACTAAAGTTCAGGGTATGGTGACTTTTTGTCTGGATCGTTGCAGTGGTCTCCTGACCATTCTTCTCATCTCCAGTAACATGCTTGTTCAGGAGATCCTCTAGGTCCTAAGTCTTGTCTTAGGACTGTCTAGCCTGCTTAGTATAGATATGGCATCCTGCTACTGCCCCTGTCCTCTAGTCCCTTACAATCTGGTAGAAAAGAGTAACATAAATCCTCCCATTAAAGACCTATTTATCACACTTCCTATTACTCAACATAACGTGTCCAGCTTTCAACAAAAAATTCCAGGGCATGCCAAAAGGCAAGAAAAAACAGTCTATAGAGAAAAGGCCATCAGCAGAATCAGACTCAGATATGACACAGATGTTAGAATTATCATACAGGGAATGTATTTCATACAAGAGCTCTGTTAAGGGCTGTAAGGGAAAAAGTGGGTAGGCGATACGCAAGATGAGATGGGCAATCTAAGTAGAGAGATGGAAACTCTAAGAACGAATCTAAAGGAAATGCTAGAAATCAAAAACGCAGTAACAGAAGTGAAGAGTGCCTTTGACTGGCTTATTAGTGGGGAGCTGAGTCTCACTCTCAGGTGATAGGGCAGATGGTGCTGGCATTCATCAAGATAGAGATATATAGGGGGAGGAACTGGGTTAGAGCAAAGATGATTTTTGTTTGTTTGTTTGTTTTTTACCTAAAAGAGATGGTTTCCAAAGTAGATATAGGCCACGTGTGTTAACAAAGAGGTGAGCTGAAAGAAGATATTCAAAAAAAAGGAATAGTCAAGACACCAAAGAGAGGTTGACTAAAATGAGCAGTAGCAAGTGTGCTCCGGATTCGGCATTAGGTGATTGTTGGTCATTAGGGCCAGAGAACTAAAGCCAGGGCAGCTTCCATGGAAATCTGAGTGTCTGGAAATCTTCTGATGGGAGAGAGAAATGACAGCTGACAGCCTGACAGCTAGGGAGGTGACAGCAAAGCTTTCACCAAAAATGCAGGGCTGCTGCCACTAGCTTGGAATTGTCGGGTTTGTCTGCAAGGCCAGGACAGACTCAGTGGGGACCGCCTGCAGATGCGACACACAGGAAGGGGTCATTAGAGGGCAGAACTCGGATTGCAAAGGAAGAGAGGTAAAAGGAAGGGAAAGGGTGTAGACAGGGAGCTCGGGCTCCACTTGCAAAAACTTGGCAGGGTGCTGTGGGGGAAAAGGACAAGAGATTCAGGATGAGAGTTGGAGAGTGTTTCTTAAGATGGAAGAGTTGTGAAACTATTCATACATTGAGCCAAAAAGCAGTTAACATGTGAGTGAGGGAGAGAGAACATATTTATGAAGTAAGGCTTCAAAATTAACTGGTGGGGCTGGCACCCTGAATGCAGGTGGAGGATCCACCCTCAGAAGGAGGGCAACAGGCCACCCCTTCCATTAAAACACATCTTTTCCATAGAAGAGGAGTGAAGGGGGAAAACAAGGTTACAGATATGGATACATTTGCACATAAAGTTGGCAGAAGGAAATTGTAAGAATTCATGTAGGTTGTTGGATCAGGCTATATTACTCTATAGGCCAGTCATTTCCAAACACTGTTTATTTAGTACTTGAGTTGAGCACACCCCCAAATATATGTATATTTATTTATAAGTTTCATGCAAATGTTACTGTCAATTTTTATTTAACTAAAGCTTAATTTCTTTCTACATTTGTATAAAAAGGCATTAAATACTGTACATATCACTTAGCTAAGATTATCACATGCCCTTCCTAGAGGGTACATTCTCCATGTTGAAAGTACTGGTCTATGCCAACATTTTTAAAATAGTTATATAGAAGGAATCCTGCCACAAAAACCCAAACTCTTTAATTGTAGGGACAGGGTCTCTCTATGTTGCCCAGGTTGGTCTTGAACTCCTGGACTCAAGTGATCCTCTTGTCTCAGCCTCCCAAAGTGTTGGGCACACAGGCATGAGCCACTGTGCCAGCCCCAAACCCTCCTAATTTAGTTTCTAAACAACCCAGACACCCACAATCACCTTGATCTACTTACTAGCATTCATACCCACCTACCTTGGAAACCATATCTTTTGATCCTCCAGCATCCAGTTTGTGCCAAGTAATATTTATTCAGTTTCCCTATCCCAGCTTCTTCCCCAGGCATAGCTCTTTAACTTGGCAAATTCATAAACACTTTTAGAGATTAACATGCTCCCAGTTTAAGCCATGCCCTCCAATGTCTCTTCCCATGTGTTACATCTGCAGGCGGTCCCCACTGAGTCTGTCCTGGCCTTGCAGACAAACCCAACAATTCCAAGCTAGTGGCAGCAGCCCTGCATTTCTGGTGAAAGCTTTGCTGTCACCTCCCTAGCTGTCAGGCTGTCAGCTGTCATTTCACTCTTCCATCAGAGCGATTCCGACTTGCAACCTCCTCTGCCCTCTGCTTCTTAGCTTCTATGGGCTGGGAAACAAGACAACTGGAAAGGCTGAAAATAGAATACTAAATGGGAATCAGTGAAGATTTTAGGAAGTGCTAAGGAGTTTGACTTTAACGCAGGGACAATGAGTCTATTGCTTTGTATCTCAAAGGCCTTTTTCACTTATTGTTTCAGATCAAAGCTGTCTTCCAGACTGACCTCTATATGCAGGAGATGCTACAATATTTATCTTGGGTTTTCTTGAGGCAAATACATACTGGCATTCCCGCATCATAATAAAGCTGCAGTAAACATTACATTGCCCCCTAAGACCTGGATGAAGGGAACTCGTCTTAACAAAACATATTTTTCATCCCGTATTGGCAAAGTATATTCCTAAAATTAGTATAAATTGCCACAATCTATAACATATTCTCTTTTAAGCTTTTAGTTGGGAGGTGGTCCTAATCCTTTCATCTGTTTTCTCGCTGTACAATATGAACCATCCACAGAACTGATGTCCACCTTCCAGATGACCCCAACTTAGTGAAACCCAGAGAAGAGTTAAGGAAGCAAATACCTATTTTTCTGATTCCCCAGGAGTGTGCCAGCTACAAGACAGACAGGAGAGTCTAGTAAGTGCTTCATCTGTGCCTGCCATCCTCATTTCCATTATGAGCCGCAAATGGCAAAATCAATGGGGAGAGATGAAACTAGAATATAAGGAGACCTACAACTACTACAAATCACTGCTCTACCCTGGGAGGCCTGGGCAGAAACTCCTTGGAGAGTTTCCCTGAGAAAGGCTCTGCTATTCAACCAAAGTATTAAGTTTCTCCTAAAGGACTTTGGTCCCAAGTGACAAATAGGTCCTCAGTGCCTGCTAATTCATCCCAAGGAGGAAATGTCATCCTTTGCACCAAGCTCCTATAAGCCCTTTCTCGGAGAGACCCTTTGCAGAGCAGAACTGCAAAAAAGCAGCGCTGCTCTGCTCAGTGATGGCCAATCAGGTGCTTTCCCCTAAGCCTCCAACCCACAGACCAGGGATCGCACAGGCAGGCAATAGGTGGGTCAGATGGAACTGGGTAAGATGGAACGAGGTGGGGAGGGCTCCCTCAACTCAGGCTTGCTTTGCTCCTTGAGGGAAGCAAGTTTCCTTTTGCTGCCGAGGGAAGGGACTCACTCCTAGACGCTGCCTTCCATCTCCCTTGCTTCTCTCACCAGAAGTTTTTTTGGAAATATCCAACTCCCTTCTCCCATATTCATTTTTAATTCTTCAAAAATGCATTCATTCATTGATTCCAAATATTTAATTAAGCCTTAACATGTGCAGTTATTTTTCCAAGTGCTGAATTCCTGATGCCATGGAGCTTATATTCTAGAGAGAGAACACAAAACCAAATAAATGGATAGCAAAAAAGTCAGGTGCCTTGAAGGAAAACAAACAGGTTAGAAGACAGCAGAGACTTGAAGAATAAGGAGGAACACCCATGGTCAGGTCTGAGAGAAGAGTATTCCAGGCTTCAGGAGAGCTTGTGGACAGGGAGTCTCTGAGGTGGGAGGCAGCTGGGAGCGAGGCTGGAGCAGGAGGAAGGAGGCCAGTGGATCTGAGACAGCAGGCAGGGGAGAGATGAAGTAACGATGATGGGGAGGCAGCCGTGGGCCTAGCTGTGAGGGGCCTTGGAGGCCACAGTGAGACACCAGGCTGTGTCTTGAGAGTGACACAAAGCCGCTGGAGTTGAATAAGAGCAATGGCAGGATCACTCTGGCTGCCTGTGAAGAACATACTGGAAGGAGCAAGGGAGGAAGAGACCAAAAAGAGGGTCTTGTAATGGTCCAGGCAAGAAGCAGTTGCCGTATGGACCTGCCTGGGAATGGAGAAGGAGAAGAGAAATTGTTTGAATCAGGACAGGCTAGGAAGGTAGAACTAACAGGATCTGTAGAAAATGAGATGTGGGTTAAGGGAGCAAGAGAGGAGTCAGGAAAAACTCCAAGATACTGGGCCTTAAAACAGAGATGGATGGTATCCTCTCAACAGAGACAGGGTAGACTGAATGCAGGGATGGGCAGTGGTCCGCCCAACAGAGACGGGGCAGCCTGAACACAGAGATGGGCAGTGGTCCTCTCAACAGAGATGGCGGCCTGAGCACAGGGATGAGCGGTGGTCCTCCCAACAGAGATGGGGCAGCCTAAACACAGAGATGGGTGGTGATCCTCTCAACAGAGACGGGGCAGCCTGAACACAGAGATGGGGGGTGGTCCTCTCAACAGAGATGGGCAGCCTGAGCACAGGGATGAGCGGTGGTCCTCCCAACAGAAACAGGGCAGCCTGAACACAGAGATGGGCAGTGGTCCTCCCAACAGAGACGGGGCAGCCTGTCCCAACAGAGACGGAGCAGCCTGAACATGAGGATGAGCGGTGGTCCTCCCAACAGAGACGGGGCAGCCTGAACACAGGGATCAGCAGTGGTTCCCACAACAGAAAGGAGGCAGCCTGAACACAGGGATGAGCAGTGGCTCCCCTAACAGAGACAGGGCAGCCTGAACACGGGGATAGGAGGTGGTTCTTCAAACAGAGACGGGGCAGCCTGAACACAGAGATAAGCAGTGGTCCTCCCAACAGATTCAGGTTAGACTGAACACAGGGATGGCAGGTGGTCCTCCCAACAGAGACAAGGAAGACACCCTGAGAAGCACAGATGAAGGGGAGGAAAATACAAACCCTAGTTTGGCCTTTGCATTAAAATTCATCAATTACCACTGTTAAGGAAATTGTGGCCATCAGAATTCAGTCACTCTGAAATATATTCATAACATAACACTTTCCCCATTGGGAAGGAAGAAGTGAAGAACAAAGAAGAATATATACTAGGCCCAGCAAACTTGTACAAGGTCATGAGACAGAAAGAAGACCAGAAAGAGAGAGACCAACAGGGAGCAACGAGATCAGGTCCGTAACATAGGATCTGACCTTAAAGGCAAACGAGTTGTGTGGACAAGTTATTTCACTTTCCTGTGCTTCAGTTTCCTTATCTGCAAAGTGGAACTAATTATAGTAGTACCTACCTCACAAAATTAGATGAGTTAAAATTTGCAAAGTTTTTAGAACAGTGCCTGATACACAATAAGGGTTATAGAAATATTTTTTATAAATTTAATGAACAAAGTTTTATTTTTTGCCTAAACAATGGGAAGAAATGAAAAAGGGAATAGCTGATTGGATCCTACACATTAAATGAAAATAAATGAAACATTTAAATACACTTTTGGATGATAGATAAAATGGTGATGAAGATTCTGCTGTCTATATTTCCAAAGTCACAAAGATAACTATTAATACATTCCTTTTAAGTACACTAAATTATAGCTTAATAACCTAAAGGATCTCAGACCTATAAATCATGTATTTGGAAACCAAAGCTTATATCCATGGTATCTCCCAGTATCTTCACAGGGAGAGTGTCTCCAGAGCCCTTCCGTGGATTTTTGTAAATCCTCAAGGCTTTGTTTTCATTCCTACTGTGTACACCTTGGTAAAAATGGAATATTTAAGAGGTAAAAAGTGCAAAGGAAGCAGAAATTAATGGTCCCAGAGAGTGAGGTTCTAGTCCCCCTCAATCTCTGATCAGTTGTTCTGAGTAACCCCAGTGTTGGCGGCTCCCTTACCCAGGTGTTAGTGCACCTCATCCAGCCACCACCAGCATGCTCATGTACTCCAGAGATAACACAAGATTACCGCCACTAAGTGCACATCTTGTTCCTTAGACAGAATGCAATGATGAAAAAGGCAAGATTCCACAGGGCCTTGCTAAAAGCAGTGTAAAGGTAAAGGGAGTTTTCATGAGAAAAATATATTTTGGCTTATGTTTTGGACAGACAACCAGCAGCAGTGTGGCGCTTAGAGACGGGAGAGGGGTTAAAAGGCTGTCCCTATCATCCAAGCCTGCTGATGAGGACCTGAACTAGATCCTCAGCCATAAGAAAACAGAGAGCAAGATGAATTCTATTGACTTTATAGAGGTAGACCCAACAGAGCTTGGCAATTGTTTGAATATGGGTATGAGGTTTCTAAGTTAGGATGCTGGGGGAATAGCAAAGACGTGAACAGAGGTTCAGAACAGAGACATGGTTCAGAGATGGTAGTTACTGATTTAGAGGTCCATGTGGCATCTCCACATTCTCAAGGAAAGCTCAGGGAACGTACATGATGCCTACCTCGAGCTCCACAAGGAAATGCAAGCCAAAGATATCAAGTGGCTTAGCCAAAGCCACCGTACCAATTATCATCACAGATAGAAATAAAATCTGTGGTTCCAACTCCAAACACAGTGAGCTTTCCACTACAGCATTGCTGACTCCATGTTCTGCTCTCCTGTAGGTCACTGTGAACAGTCACTTTGATCATGCAATCCTATTAGTAGAACAGAAAAATAAGGGAAACATGCTATGTGCAAATTATATAATATTCTATTATACTAACACATTAATTACATTACAAAACCTTAAAAGAACTATACATTTAAAAGTTGAGATGATATATATTTTTTCTTTACCTCAACGGATCATCTTGTGCGTACCCTGGGGTTGATGCCCCTTCCTCCCTTAGAAGACCACAGCACTGGATGTTGTCCCAGGCAGCCAGTGGAAACAGTGTGGGATTTGGCGTCACCTGCATCACCACTTGACAACTTGGTGATTACACTCTTTCTATTTCTACTCTTACAAATACCACAAACTTAGTGGCTTAAAACAATAAATTTATTATCTCACAATGCCCATGGATCAAAAGTCCAGGCACCACCTGGCTCAGATGATCCTCTGGTAAGAGTCTTAGAGGGCTGAAATCAAGCTGTCAGCAGGGGTAGTTCCTTTCTAGAGGTTCTAGGAGAGAATGTGCTTCTAGGTTCATCCAGGTGGTTGGCAGAATTCGGGGGTTGTTCTTAGCTTCTAGAAGCCATGTTCCCTGACTTGTGGCCCCTTTATCTTCAAAGCCAGCGGCAGTGGATTGAACCCTTCCTACACTTTGAACCTCTCTGACTTCTCCTTCTACCTCATCCCACCAATGGTCACATCATTTCTCTAAGTCTCAACTTCTTCAACAACAAAATGGAAAGAATAAACATCTACCTCAGATGACTGGTTTGAGAATTACATGGAGTAATTGATATGAAAGTATTTGAATATTCTAAAGCAATAGATGTGGGGGAAGTTGGGAACTGGGAGAATTTAAAAAAGAAAAGGAGGGACAAGACATTTCTCTGCACTTAAGATGACCAGTATGATTCTGATAATAGAATAGGTTGAGTGTCAATAGAACACTAAAATTAAGGGAGATATTGCCTATAAAAGCACTTCATGAATACTACAGTGGCATATAACTGTTGAGAATTTTTATAAAATATTATATGCCATATTAAACACAAATTAACCATAAGGCTTTTTTTTTCTGAAACAGGCTCTTATTTTGTAACCCAGGCTGGAGTGCAGTGGCACGATCATGGTTCACTGTGGCTTCAATCTCTCAGGCTCAAGCAAATCTTCCCACCACAATGTCTTGAGTAGCTGGGACTACAGGCATGCACTACCACATCTGGCTGATTTTTTTTAATTTTTAGTAGAGACAATGTTTCACTATGTTGCCCAAGCTGTTCTCAAACTCCTGAGCTCAAGAAATCCCACCCACCTCAGCCTCCCGAAGTGCTAGCATTACAGGTGTGAGCCACTGCGCCTGGCCAACTTTTAGGCTTCTTGAAATTTAGTCTGTACCCACAAAAAAACTCATGATTTAAAATATTTATAAGTAAAAACAGAATGTAAGCTAGCATAATACCATAGAGCCTATAAATATCCAAATACCATTTGATGACAATGATTATGTCCTGGGCTGTACAGATATTGTCATGGGACCTGAAGTAGTCAGGGTTCTCCAGAGAAACGGAATCAATAGGATACACATAAATTTAAAGAAAGAGATTTATGATGAGGGATTGGCTCACCTGATGATGGAGATAGAGAAGTTCCATGATCTGCTGTCTGCAGTCTGGAGAACCAGAAAAGCCAGTAGTGTAATTCCAAGCCCAAAGGCTTGAGGACAAGGGGAGTCAATGGTGAAACTCCCAGTGTTCACGCCCAAAGGCCCGAGAACCAGGATATCCAAGGGCAGGAGAAGATGGCTGTCCCAGTTCAAGCAGAGAGCAAATTCCCCTTTCCTCTGCCTTTTCTGTTGGGTCCTTCAATGGACTGGAGGATGCCTGCCCACATTGGTGAGGGTGATCTGTACTCAGTCTAGCAATGCAAATGCTAATCTCTTCCAGAGAGATCCTCTCAAACACACTCAGAAATAAATTTTACCTGATATCTGAGTATTCCTTAGCACAGTCAAGCTGACACAGAAAATTAACCATCACAGGGTCAGTTACTTAAGTTCATTCCTCATCTGTAAAATGGGAATAATAATGGCACCTACCTTAAAATTATTGTGAGGATTAAATAAGAGTATATGTGGAATACTCAAAACAATGCCAGGCTGATAAATATTATCTATTATTTTATCATTGAATTGAGAAGAATTATGTTATGATCATAAGGCCAAAAATATGACAACAAATCATCTACTTCTAGCTCACAGCCCTTCTTAAGACAATGAAAAGACTCATGTCCCCCAAAAGCTAATGTGCAAGAGAATAAATAAGAATAAAAATATATCATTCAGGTCACAGTAAGAAAGAGGTATTTTAACTATTTGACCCAGCAATCCCATTAGTGGGCATATACCTGAAGGATTATAAATCATTCTACTATAAAGACACATGCACACATATGTTTATTGCAGCACTGTTCACAATAGCAAAGACTTGGAACCAACCCAAATGCCCAGCAATGATAGATTGAATAAAGAAAATGTGGCACATACACAACATGCAATACTATGCAGCTATAAAAAAGGATGAGTTCATGTCCTTTGCAGGGACACAGATTAAGCTAGAAACCACCATTCTCAGCAAACTAACACAAGAACAGAAAACCAAACACCACCATGTTCTCACTCCTAAGTGGGAGCTGAACAATGAGAACATATGGGCACAGGGAGGGAACATCACACACTGGGGCCTGTCAGAGGGTTGGGGGGCTAGGAGAGGGATAGCATTAGGAGGAATACCTAATGTAGATGATGGGTTGACGGGTGCAGCAAACCACCATGGCACGCGTATACCTATGTAACAAACCTGCATGTCCTGCACATGTATCCCAGAACTTAAAGTATAATAAAAAATAAAAATAAAGAAACAGGTATTTTACCCATTATGTCCTCTAACCTGATTCTGTCTTTTTATAGCTTGCAGGACACAGAGCAATGATTAGCTAAAAGCAAGGATTATGTGAATTTGCAGCTTCAGCGACTAGCAGTTCTGGAAGATGCTTCCAGCAGGTGCACCCTCATCCTGAGAAGATTTAGTCAGGGCATGGTTGCCTAGATTGTTGACACCTGGTGTTTATTACAGCAAATTTCCAACTAGAGTAATGCCAAAAGAGAAGACTGGGGTTAGGCAGATGCATTACACTGTGGGTATGCATAGACCCCACATTTTCGAGCTGCACAACACACGTTCAAGTAGTACCCACACCACTGCAACTCCGTCCAGTCCTCAGGGGGCATATAAGTTCAAGATGCTCTGAACTTACATGCCCCCCGAGAGACCTGTTGAGAAACTAAAAGGAAGTTAAAAGAGAGATTTAAAATATCAAATGCCTTACTACTTGTTGTGTTACTGTTTAACGGATGTGGATGTAATTTAAAATGAAAATCAAAAGACTTTTCCCTTCACTATGACAGGCTCTGGGGAAATTCTTAAATAGAAAACATGAAGCAAACCCACATAAAGAGCCTAAGAGAAAAAAGATATAAAGAAAACACCAAACCGAAGTTCAGTGAAAGAAGAAAAACTGTAAGGAAACAACAATGAGATTTTATAGAATGGCTGTAATTGAGAGAAGAAAGGCAATTTGAAAAACCTTGGTTATTTCTTCATAAAATAAACATTTATTAAACATGTACTATGTGTCAAGCACTATGCTAGGAGTTCTGAAAGAGCTCACCTAGTGGAGGAGACAGAAAACAGGCAATTACAAAACAGAAAGCGAAATTTTGTGACAAGGATAAGTAAAAACAGGATGATGTGGAAAGGGTCGGGGGTGGAGGAACACTGTCAAACCCATTTTGTATTGCTATAATAGAATGGCACAGACTGGGTAATTGATAATGAACAGAAATGTATTGACTCACAGTTCTGGAGGCTGTGAAGTCCAAGATCAAGGGGCCAGCATCTGGTGGGGGCGTCTGTTGCATCATCCCACGGCAGAAGGCAAAAGGGGAAGAGAGAACAAGAGATCAAACTCCCAGCCTCAAGCCCTTTTATAATCAGCATTAATTCATTCCTGAAGGCAGAGCCCTGGTGGCCTAAACACCTCCCATTAGACCCCACATCCCAACAGTGTTGCACTGGGGATTCAGTTTTCAGCACATGCTTTTGGGAGCACACATTCAAACTATGGCAGGCACCTAGGTCTGTGGACTCACAGAAGCAAGAAGATTAACTCAAAAAAGCAAAGGACGGTAAATGGAAAAGGGAGACAGATAGAGCTGTGTCTTCTAGACCAGGTGCAGCCATTCCTTGCTGCTGGGACCTGGAATAAGTCACTCCTCTTACTTCGCCCATACTTCAAAGAAGGTTCTTCGGCTATGTGATTAGCCTGGGAACTCTATGAACCCTATGAGTGGACAGTCATCCTTGACTCCTCTCGTTCTTCATACTTCACCTTCGATCTGTCAGAAATACCTATTGGTGCTACGTTCAAAATATATATCCAGGATCTGTCCTCTATCCCTATTTCATCCATCACTATGACCATGGTGCGGCCTGAGCCAACATCACCTCTCATCTGGATCCATGCAATGGGCTCCTAACAAGTCTGCTTCTGCACTCCATTATCAAGAGCAGCTAGAACAACTCTATTCTCTTGAGCATGGTGTTGATCTGTTCAGAATACGACAATGGCTCCCCGTTGCACTTGCACTAAACGAACCATGCGTGATCTCTCTCCCATCCTCACCTCATCTTTTCTTCTTTTTCTTCTTCTTTTTTTCTTCTTTTTTTTTTTTTTTTTTTTTTTTGATGGAATCTTGCTCTGTCCCCCAGGCTGGAGTGCAGTGGCATGATCTTGGCTCACTGTAACCTCTGCCTCCCAGGTTCAAAGAACTCTCCCTCCTCAACCTCCTGAGTAGCTGGGATTACAGGCACACACCACCATGCCTGGCTAATTTTTGTATTTTTTTAGTAGAGATGGAGTTTCATCATGTTGACCAGGCTGGTCTCGAACTCCTGACCTTGTGATTCACCAGCCTCAGCCTCCCAAAGTGCTGGGATTACAGGCATGAGCCACCAGGCCTGGCCCCTCACCTCATCTTCTGCTCCACACATACACACTACTCTCTGCTCACTAGGACACTGGGGAATTAGAATAAGAAAGCAACCAGATCATGGGACCTGCTGAAAGGACCCCTCAACACTCCCTCTTCCACCCAGTTCACTCACTGTACAACTTCAAAAACAAGAGGGGAAAAGGCCAAGGCCCTAGCAAAGCCAGCACATTAGACAGCATGAATGGAGACAGTACTACCATGGATGTCTGAAACAGGATTCCCATGTTGATTTTGCCACTATTATGTGACCTAAGCCTCTTATTTATAAGAGGAATGGTTAGGTTAGACCAAGAGGCAAACCTCTGCACTCAGGCCAAATCCCTACCACTTCCTGGTTTTGTAAATAAAGTTTTGTTACAACACAATCAGGTCCACTCATTTCCATATTGTTTACAGCTGCTTAAGTGCTACCACAGCAGAGTTGGGTAGTGATGATAGAGCCCCCTGTGGTTCACAAAGCCTGAAATATTTACTATCTGGCCCTTTACAGAAAAAATTTGCCAACCCTCTAGACCACAGGAATATAAGAGCCAAAAAAATAGAGACTGTGTTTTGTTCACCACCATGTCCCCAGCACGTAGAACTGTCCCTGTCACATAGTAGATATTCAATAAATATTTGAATAATTCAGAGGTTTTCAAGCTGCTTTACTGAGTCCTTAAGTAGGTCAAATAATAATAGCAGTAGCTGATAGAAAGTACCAAATGCAAAACATTATTCTAAGCTTAACTTATATTAAGTCCTTCCTTTAATGCTCAGGAAAACCCTATGAGGTAGCTTCTATTGTTATCATCCCCAACATAAGATGGACAAACTGAGCCACAAAGAGGTTAAATGACTTGCCCAGTTCCATACGGAGGAAAAACTTGGGACCCAAACCCAAGCAGTCTGACACCACAATTTATTCTTTTAACCATTGCACCACACTGCCTCTCAACTGCCCAGAGAGACTAAAGTGGCTACTATTTTATCTGTTTCGTATGTTGGCTTCTACATACATGTTTCTATAAAGAAGGAATATATGGATTTTCAAAAGTATGAAAACTACTGAACTCAATCTAATTAAGTCACTTCCATCTTTACGTTCTAAAATCTCCTTCTAACAAGAGCTACTCTAAAGAAAAAATTTAATGAAATTACAACCCGCATCCCTGACCTTCTCTCTTCTCTTCACATCCCAAAAGACAACCTTGCAAGGGTCCACTACAGGAGACTCACCCCCAACTGCAGAAAAGGAGAAGGCTAATTGCTTCTGAAAGAAAGAGTAGCTCAAAAAAAAATCAATTGCAACTTTTATGTCCATTGTGCTTTCCAAAAAAATATAGAAAGAAACAGAATCAAAGGGATTCAAAATCTAATCTAATTTTTAATTGCTTCACTTTTTGCAAAAGCTTAGAGGATGAGCTGGAAAGGTGACGACATATGCAGAATCCCAAAGATCAGCTCTGCAACTCCAAGGCTGCTGCTCTCAGCCCTGAACTGCTCTTACTCTTCAGCATATGAGCACGTGTTTTCCAATACACAGACATCAATAAGTCAGGCCAAGGATAATCTCTAGGTCATTAATTAAACCCTGTGTACAGGCATGTACACGATATCATCATACATAGCATACGGAGCCATAAACACTATGTGGAACCAGCAACTATAAATTATGAGTGTATAATTCCCTTGGGCTTCATAAACCATAAAAATGAAGCTCAAGTGGTTTGTGTAGTCATTTGAATCCCAGAAGGAAATATAGCACCACGATTCAAAAGTTGCTTATTGTTTATTTTTACATAATGGATGGATCCTACTTCTCAATTCACACGTGCCCTCCTCCCACTGGGGCCATCCATCCACACACTGACTTGCCCTGTCAGCCATCCCCTCCCAGCCTGACTCACTGCAAAGCTCTCCCCTCTGAACAGAAAAGGTCCCTCCATGGCAGGACAGAAACAGCAGCCTGACGGGAGTTTTGGTCTGCTTGTCATCTCATTAGTAAATTTTAATAATTCACGAGAGCAATGTAATTTTTGTGAATAATCAATAGCTTTTTGCACGGAATGCAGCACATTTAACATGCCATGTATTATGACACACAGACTTGGAAAAACAATGAGAATTGAGCACTGATTTCTTTGTTAAAGTATTATTTTAAATCATTTCTTTCCATTCCCCTGACCTCAAAGTCCTCAAGTCTCCATTCGGAACAAGTCTATCCTTTCCCTGAACTCTACACATTTATCCACTTATTAACCTAACTATGAGAAATCAAATATTTAATGATCATTGGCTATGTGCTTAGAAATGTGCAGTAATCAGAAGGAAGTTTTCTTCTCTCAAGAGTGTGCGATCTAGTAGAAGAAATAAAATGAAATAAAGATACTTGGCAGGGGAAAGAGCATGAGAATTGGAGTCAGGTGAAGCAAGGGTGCATTTGATTTCTGCTGTTTCTGAACTGCGTTGTATCAGATATGCCACTTAGTTTCTCTGATAGTGATTTTCTTATCTGAATAAATGAAAATGGTAACATTTGTCTTTCTGGGTTGCAGTGAGAGTTGATGAAACATGCTTCTTACTAGCTATGTGTCCTTGGGAGCATTGCACAACTCCCCAGTGCGTCCACTTTCTCCTCTGGGGATAATAAGTGTTCATCTCATGAGGTTATTCTGAGGATTGGATGTGTTACTACATGTAAAGCCTTGAGAACAGTGCCTAGTACACAGTAAGTGCTCAATCAGTGTTAGTGGCTTTGGTTGTTGCCGTACATGAAGTGCCTATTCTTTAGCACTTAGTAGATGTCCAATAGCATTATAAAATAATATCAGCAATAAATGAGACAATTAATGATTTCATACCAAATTCTTAGCAGAGATGAGGTCTCGCTTTGTTGCTCAGGCTAGTCTCAAATTCCTGGGCTCAAGCGATCCTTCTGCCTTGCCCTCCCAAAGTGCTGGGATTACAGCTGTAAGCCATCACTTCTGGCCTGAAAAATATTTCAAAAGCTTAAAAACACCCCCAAAAAAGTGAAGGCAGGGACTCAAACAGGTATGTGTACACCTATGTTGACAGATGAATAGATAAATAAATGGTGGTACGTACAATGAAATATTATTCAGTCTTGAAAATGAAGGAAATTCTGCAACATAGACGAACCTTGCTGTTATTAACATAGATGAACCTTGAAGACATTATGCTAAGTGAAAGAAGCCAGTCACAAAATAGCAAATATATGTTTCCACTCACAGGAGGTACCTAGAGTAGTCATAGAGACAGAAAGGAGAACCGTAGTTGCCAGGGACTGGGAGAAGGGGGAAACAGCAAGTTCTTTTTTAATGGGTATAGAGCTTCAGTTGTGGAAGATAAAGAAGTGCTTGATATGGACAGTGGTCAAGGTTGTACAATATTGTGGCTGTACTTGATGCCACTGAACTGTACACCTTAAAACGATTATAATAATATCTTTTATCATATACAAATTTTATTATCCAAAACAAATTTTAGAAACAGAAGTACTGTAAAGACGATCATGGAAATTTAGGCAGGCTGTTTAGAGCAGGTGGCTTGAGAATCACACCTTGAAAGACTGGAAGATCTGGGAAAATGGCACATTCCTATTGAGGGAAACCTGACTGAGGGCCCAGGTGCCAGATAGGAGCAAGATGGCAGGAGGAGGGCCTGGTGGGAGCTGAGGTCCTCTGCTGGGAAGATAAGAACCATGGTCTGCCCAGCCAGGCTCCAGCTACCCCTCTTTCCCACAGTTCTCACTTGCAGCCCCTCCTATTCAAGTCATCCTGAGCTAACCTATAAATCATGCCAGTTCTCTACTCAGTGGCCTTTTATCTCTCTTCACGTACTTCCTTTTTCTTGGAAAAATCCCCTTTATCTGATGAATTCCACTCCTTCAAGACAAAGTTCTAAGGGCACCTCCTTTGCAAAGCCTTCCCTGATTCTGGAACTTCCTCCTATATTACTTATCTCTTTTCTCAACAAAAATCGATGCTCATCAAAAGTGAGGCTTGTAGCCAGGTACAGTGGCTCACGCCTGTTATCCCAGCACTTTGGAAAGCTGAGGCGGGTGGGTGATCACCTGAGGCCAGGAGTTAGAAACCAACCTGGGCAACTTGGTGAAACCCTGTCTCTACCAAAAATACAAAAATTAGCCGGACGTGGTGGCATGCACCTGTAGTCCCAGCTACTTTGGCGGCTGAGGCAGGAGGATCACTTGAGCCTGGGAGGTCAAGGCTGCAATGAGCTGTGATCACACCACCGCACACCAGCCTACACAACATAGCAAGACCCCCTCTCAAAAAAAAAAGAAAGTAAAAAAAGTGAGGTTTGTTTTTTTTTTTTTTTTTTTTTTTTGAGACAGAGCCTTGCTCTGTCACCTAGGTTGGAGTGCAATGTTGCGATCTCAGCTCACTGCAACCTCCACCTCCCGGGTTCAAGCAATTCTCCTGCTTCAGCATCCCGAGTAGCTTGGATTACAGGCACCCACCACCACACCCAGCCAATTTTTGTCTTTTACTAGAGATGGAGTTTGATCATGTTGGCCAGGCTGGTCTCGAACTCCTGAGCTCAGATGATCCACCCGCCTCAGCCTCCCAAAGCACTGGGATTACAGGCGTGAGCCACTGCACCTGGCCAAGGCTTGTATCCTATATTCGCATCCACCATGCCTGATGCATTGTTGATTCTCAGTAAGTGCATGTGGAAGAGACGCATCATGGAGAAGCCAAATATTAGAGTTGAGACTTGATGCACTGGATACCAGTTAATTTAGGGAAGATGATGATATGATGGGGTTGGAGGAAAGATAAATCCAAAAACAAATACTTAGAGTGAACTGGAAGGGAAAGAGACTGAGGTTGAGGAAGCAAATTAGGAGGATCATGCCTGAGTCCAGTCAAGAAGTTATGAGGACCTAGATTATGTAATTATGCTGAGAATGCAGATAAATATTTAGATAGAAGCCTCCTACACTTAGTAAATGATTGTGAAAAGTTGATAGCAGGGATAGATTTTTTAATGGAGTAAAACGTGTGCTGTAGGTGGCTGAAATTAGACGGTCTCATCATTTAAGGTCTAAGGATTTGCAGGATAAAGATTGATAACAGTTCTAGTTTGAGTGAAACTTGGCTTCTGTTTCTAGAAAGAAGGAAGTACACAACACAAGAGCAAAGGTTGGAGGTCTTGGCTGAACAAACACACATCATTTTCTAGGCTGCCACTCTCTCAATCTATTACATGCCCCTTTTCTTTCTTTTCCCACCTGTGAAGGGTCCTGACTTCACCAAACAAAGAGGCTATTTTTCACAGCTAATCCATTACCAAGACAAAACTTAAAAAAAAAAAAAAAGACAATAAGCTTAATTATATACAACATTCAATTGGAGGAAAGTGATTGAAATTTCCACTTAATGAACTTAACATCTTTCTTTGAGGGAAAGAGTAACCTAGTATAAACATCAGAAGGATGACTTTTAAGACCCCTGTGTAACTTTAAACAAAGGGAGACATATCTCTTACCTAACTTTTCCCCACTGCACTGTGCCTATGGGTCAAGACTAACTTTGGCCTTTTGCCACCCAAACCGGACTGACCAGAAAAAGTCCAAAGCTCAGAGGACTAATATATGCTAACAGCAATAATCCAAGGTGCCTTCTAGTTTCTCTCAAGGAACATTTATTATTATACCACTATACATACTACGACTTTGAGGATAAATTTTGGCTTCAGCTAATGGGAAACTCCTGCAGTAAATATACATTGGTAGGGAGCTCAGTAATGTCAGAGAATCCTGATGGGTCTTAAGGAGGCTCTCATCCATGCCGCCAGGAGATAACTGCCTGGTTGTTATCATCCTCCCAGACACAAGGGAGAAAACTGAGCCCCATTCAGCAGGCTTTCACACTCAAGTGTAGCCTGATTCCCACAGACAGTACTACTAGTTCAATGTTAGTGAGTGCCCTCAGAACACAGAAAGGATACCTACCCATGGTCACAAAGCTATGGGAAAATAAGCAGAATGGTTTAACAATCAAATCAGTGCTATGTCAATGTTAGTCTTCCTTAGGGAAAAATTATTTCTCAGACAATCAACATATAATTTTAGATGGGTGGGCTACCCGCCGACCGATAATAGAGATTTTCGCAAAATTCAAGTCATAAAACTCCAGGAAATGAAATAAAAAGGCAAGGTAAATCACCATCAGTTTATTTATGTTATTCATACCATTCTAATTGCAAAACTCGATCTAAAGATGATAATCCCAGCAGGGTTACAAAGGTTCCATCTCAGTGCTCCCCACTGTGTCCAAAGGCACATGTGCTCATACAAGCATTCCCTCCGCACACAAAGAGCAGCTCAGCTAGTCTCCCTAGAAGACAACAAACACAGAGGGCTTCTTCCCCTCCCCGCCCTGGATTAATAACAGCCTAGACATTAGCCTCAGGACTTTACACAAGCCTAGGAGAGCATTGCCCAATTGCTCTCTCCCAGAAAATACAAACAAGACTCATAGAATGTAATTCTAGAAAAGACTCATTGGTTTCCAAATGCCAGTCCTAGGACCCATGACCATATAAAAGGACTTTTTATCAGCCCAAGAAAAAGCAAGAAAAATAAGGACAATGTGATGAGTTTTCCAGAAAGTAGACTTTTTGAATTCAAAGGACCGTCTTTTTTCTGATAATAAATGCTTCTCATATTTTATGTATTTGAATGTCATTTTATGTATAAAATGAAGGTAATACACTAGATTGTTTACATCCTTACCAAATACAATTTGTCAATTCAAACATTGCTCTTGCATGTGACTAGTTGGTGAGATTTAAAAGACTGGGAACCACTTGTTTTGTCCAGCTCTCTTTTTTTATTTCTTCATTTTTAAAAAAATTTTGGGGCCAGCCAGGGCAATATAGTGAGACTCCACCTCTACAAATAAATAAATTAGCTGGCATGGTGGTGCACACCTATAGTGCTGAGGTGGGAGGATCACTTGAGCCCAGAAGGTCGAGGCTGCAGTGACCAATGATCACACCACTGTGCTCCAGCCTGGGTCAAGGATGGAGACCCTTTCTCAAAAAGAAAGGGGGTCCCTGAGTAAAGAGAGTTGAGCTAGTAACACTCCTGGGCCCACAGCACTCCATTGTCATCAGTGAACACAATGCTCCCTCTCCTATATTATATTTCCCCTTCATCTCTGATCCACACTCTATTCCACTCATCCGCATAAGTCCTGATCCACACACTCTATTCCATTCACCCGTGTAAGTATCCACTTCATAGTGATGAATGGAAAAGATATGCAACAGTCTATGTACGTTGAAAGCATATTTACATGCAAAAAGCATAATGTATTTTTATGTATCCATACAAATCCAAGCACCTATGTCAGCTCTCTCATTTTAAGAATGAAGCAACTGAGGATCAGGGAAGTCAACTGACTTATCCATGGCCACAAGAAGGTCAGGTCAAAGCTGACCTAAAACCTAAGCCATCTTGTACTCTCTGTTTTTCAATAAGATCTTTGGCTATTTCCCTAAATAAAAACACAAACATACACACTTTTTTAAAAGATGGAAAAAAATGAAAGTAATCGCAAACATTCATGAAAATATCTGTAAAATCCCAAAGCAAAAACTGTAAGTCTAGCTATTTCTAAAAGATTCTGACAGTCACTTGAATGATCTTATGGACTTGCTCAATCCAGGATATTGTAAGTTAGGCATATTATTTTTTTTTCCCCATTTAAACCTAACACTAAATAAAGCATATATTATTTATCCAATTGTCTGAAGATTAAGTATATTAATAATGGCAACTTTTACCTTTTTCATGTAGTGCTTTCTTTTTTATTATTATACTTTAAGTTCTAGGGTACATGTGCACAACGTGCAGGTTTGTTACATATATATACATGCGCCATGTTGGTGTGCTGCACCCTAACTCATTATTTCATTAGGTATATCTCCTAATGCTCTCTCTCCCCCCTCCCCCTCCCCACAATAGGACCCGGGGTGTGACACTCCCCTTCCTGTGTCCAGGTGATCTCATTGTTCAATTCCCACCTATGAGTGAGAACATGCAGTATTTGGTTTTCTGTTCTTGCGATAGTTTGCTGAGAATGATGGTTTCCAGCTTCATCCATGTCCCTACAAAGGACATGAACTCATCCTTTTTTATGGCTGCATAGTACTCCATGGTGTATATGTACCACATTTTCTTAATCCAGTCTGTCACTGATGGACATTTGGGTTGATTCCAAGTCTTTGCTATTGTGAATAGTGCCGCAATAAACATACGTGTGCATGTGTCTTTACAGCAGCATGACTTATAATCCTTTGGGTATATCCCCAGTAATGGGATGGCTTGGTCAAATGGTATTTCTAGTTCTAGATCCTTGAGGAATTACCACACTGTTTTCCACAATGGTTGAACTAGTTTACAGTCCCACCAACAGTGTAAAAGTGTTCCTATTTCTCCACATCCTCTTCAGCACCTGTTGTTTCCTGAGTTTTTAATGATTGCCATTCTAACTGGTGTGAGATGGTATCTCATTGTGGTTTTGATTTGCATTTCTCTGATGGTGAGTGATGATGAGCATTTTTTCATGTGTCTGTTGACTGAAGGAAGGAAAGAAGGGAGGGAGGGAAGGAGGAACCTGCTGGAATAAAATTATTTTCCCAAGACAAAAATATGTCACAAAACAGGAAAGTCAAACCCAGACAATAGTAAAAAAACTACTGCACTGAGTTAAAAGTCATTCTATAGATAGAATTAAATATATCAATCAGAATTAATGAGGAGTTTCTTTCCATCTAGTTTATCCCAAGTAACAGTACACAAAATATATATATGTATATGTATGTATGTGTGCACATGTGCATGTATGCACACATTCCAGTTTTCTCTATGCTATAGTCAGAGTCCAAAGCAAAACATTGGAGTTATCCTTCATATTTCATACCTACTAAGATCTACTAGTTCTGTGACCTTGAGTAAGTGCTAACTAACTAACTAGCTAACTCTGCTACCCTGTCTTGAGACAGATAAATTCTCCAAGTATATAGGCTGGTTCCTGTCTCAAAGAGAAGTGCCGAATCCTTGGGAGAATGTCTGTAGACATGCCACAGTGATTCATATAATGCTCCCTAAGAATATCACTGGGGATGCTACTGAATTTACAAAGTCAGCAAGTCACTCCAGTTATCAGTGGACAATCTCTGTTAAGTGTGGCTCATATATAACTCACCATACTAGAGTCAATAGCCTACACCAAAAAAATACAAGGCATGGGCTGTGTTCTCAAAGACATTAGAAACCACCTGCACAAGTTAGGAACATAAGATACATACTTAACTAGTAGTACATAGCAACATAAAGTAAACACGTGCCACACTGTGATTAGTCAGGAAGTGCTCCCCAACGTAGACAGAACTCAAGATTGACCTTGAAGGAGCCAAAAAAAGGTGCTGGTAGGAGCTACACGACCCTTGTCTCACTTAATCCTCATACCAACACTTCAAAGATGATACACTTATCCACATTTTACACATGACAAAAGTGAGGAGCAGACATGTAAATCACCTGCCTACAGAGCCACTAATGAGAACTAGAATAGTGACTCAAAGCTAGGGTTTTCACCCCAGCCTCCAACTATGTCATCCTGGGGACACTTCAGTCATCACCTTGAGTAAATTACACCACTGTCTAATAATAGCAATTACAGTTTGCACATGGTCTCTTCTTCCTCAAGTTTGTTCTTGTCTTTCGAATAGACTAGTATTGACCTAATGTCTAAGAATATCAAAAGAATAAACGCAGCAAATGTTGTAGACGACCATTAAGAAAGATTGGTTATTACCAAGAAATGGTTAGTTATGACCACAGCCACTTAGATACTTTTTCTAGGATCAGCTCACCTCTGTCTCCTGGGGTAGCGGAGGCAGGTGGAATACTCTATTTGAGCTGCCTACCACCTCTTTTAGCCTCTTCCTTTTCCCTCATGCCCTTGACATCTGATGTTAAGAGATGTGCTTAACATCAGAGAAGAGAACATCAGAGAAGGGAATCAGACATCCAATGCCTGCTTTGAAGGCAGCATGTATGTCCCCTACCTGTATGCCTCGTCATGCATTTCCCCATGGGATAGAAACCCAGAGTGGTGCACACAAATTGCTGATCTTTCTTCAAATCCAATTTCCCACCATTCTGAACAATGTTAAACTAGGATGCTCATGGAAAAATAAACAGAAACTACCCATGGCCCAGGGGGGCCTGCAGGGTCATGATTCCTGACTTCCCTGTTTCTGCATCCACAGCTTTTTTAGCATTCACTAACCATGTGGGTCAAAAGCCACATTACCAACTCCAGGCAAAGCTGCAACATCAGGAGTGGCTGCCCCTCTCCTGCAGACCACTGCCAGGCTTAAAAATTGGTGAGCAGAAGAATGAAATAGAATGGAATGAAGAATGGAATGGAATAGAATGGAACGGAACGGAACGGAACAGAACAGAACAGAACAGCATAGAATAGAATAGAATAGAATATTTTCACCCTTCCAGACATATAAGCCTCTTTTATTAAGTAGAAATAAAATATATTAAAACTATATTAAAACAATGCCTCATAATCTTGTCATTTTTTTTTTCTTGTCATTCATGTTACAAACAGCATAGATATCTTTAGCCTAAAATGACATGACTTGGGAGTAGGTAAAATGTCACACAATTCTCCCTAAGAAAAGATAAATGATTGTGGAAATAGAAAGGCGTGGATACAGAGGAAATGTAATTTTTCTCTTTTTTTTTTTAAGGGAGATAAAGAGAGAGAGGAAAAGAAACAAAGAAACGTTGCCGGAGTCCTCAGTGACCCACACATATCAAATTATACAGGATGGGGTAATGTGATTGCCCATTCTCAAATCAGCCAGCAGATGTGCCGCTGCATTCTGCATGAGCAGCAAGTGACAGAAAAGCCCTGCTGGAGGTCCTACTAAAAGAGAATTACAATAATCAAGCCTGCGCGCCATCAGGGCATGCGTTACTGCAGCAAAATTAAATACAGGAGCACACCCTGCCTAAGGCCCAAAAAACAAAGCCGTTGTTTTAACCTTCCAAATGCCGTTTATCAAAAGGAGCAGCATTTTAAAAAAAAAAAAAAAAATGAGATCAAGCACAGCAACATGATTAGGTTTTATTTTTCTTTGTGCCATTAAATCATTGGCTCCAACAATCTCTGCTTTTTTTCCTCCTGATGGCCTTTTCCCTTGTTTATGCTGCTGCCGCGATCTTGACTTTCAATCACAAGATGTCAATCATGAGGCCGAAAGTAAGGATTTAGAAATTATTTCTAAAACGTGTGGTAAACAGTTATTTTGTGCCTCAGAAAATACACTTCCATCATCAAAAATTGTCTTGTAACTTTTGAATATGACAAACTAGAATTTTAGCTTTAGAATTGCAGGTCTAAACACTAGGTAATGTGATCAGTTCAGTCAAATTATTGTTACATGTCTGAAGTTTGCAGTCAACCTCTTTTGCATGCTATGAATTAATGATTTTCAAACTGTATTCCCAGAGCAAAGGGCTCTGCAGTGGTGAATCATAAGAACAAGCAGAGAACCACCCCCACACTCAGCCATGCGGATTCTATGGGCACAGTCAGCCACGTTCCCACTCCGTCCTCTCACCCCCCAACACAAGCCACTGTCCTTTCATGCAGACCAGTACAGGAGCCTCTTTACCGCTCTCCTTGCCTCTTCTTTTGCTGCCTCCATCTGTTCTTCACACAGTAACCCCATATTCTTTTTAAAATATAAATTAGCTTACATTTCTCATCCTGCCTAAGCTCCTTGAACCACCTCCAAATTCATTTCAAAGGAACTCCAAACTCCTTGCCTCACCTTGAAAGACCCTACAGTCCTGGGTGCAGTGGCTTACACCTGTAATCCCAGCACTTTGCGGGGCTGAGATGGGAAGATTGTTAAAGCCTGGAGTTCAAGACCAGCTTAGGCAACATACTAAGACCCCATCTCTCCAAAAAAAAAAAAAAAATTTGTTTAAATTAGCCAGGGGTGGGGGTGAACACCTGTAGTTTCAGTTCCTAGGGAGGCTGAGGTGGGTGGATCACTTGAGGTCAAGAGTTGGAGACCAGCATGGCCAACATGGTGAAACCCCGTCTCTACTAAAAATACAAAAAATAGCCGGGCATCATGGTGGGCACCTGTAATCTCAGCTACTTGGGAGGCAGGAGAATCGCTTGAACCCGGAAGGCAGAGGTTGCAGTGAGCCAAGATGGCATCACTGCACTCCAGCCTGGGCGACAGAGTGACACTGTCTCAAAAAAAAAAAAAAAAAAAAAAAAAAAAAAAGATCCTATATGGTCTGCATGCACCCACTCATCCTCCCAGTTTGTGTCACTCTCCCTTACTCACAAAAAAGCTCTAACTGTGTAAGAAAGTCATTTTCTGTGCCTTGAAAGTATCAAGTTCCTTTGTACCCCAAAGATTCTAGAGCTCAAGGCTTTTGCCCCTGGTATTGCCTCTGCCTGGAATATGTTCTTCCTCCTTCTTTGCATGGCTGGCTTCTCCCCATCTTCAGGTTGAGCCTCCATGTCCTTTCCTCAAAGAGGCTGTCCCTGACCACCATGGACATTTGAAACCATGGATATTAACTCCTATTTACAAGTCCCTCATGGGCTGGACCACCGCCTTTTTTAATCCTTAGCTCCTAGCAAAATGATAATGCAATTAACATTTGACAGCTGAATGAATGAAGAAAGGAAGAAATTAAGAAATGAATGAATCAATCAGCCCATTTATAATGAATGCTAAAAAGGAGGACATAGGCTGGGTGTGGTAGCTCACACCTGTAATCCCAGCACTTTAAGAGGTGGAGGTGGAAGAAGCACTTGAGGTCAAGAGTTGGACCCTAGCCTGGGCAACATATTGAGATCCTGTCAATACAAAAAAAAAAAAAAACTGTTTTGAATTAGCTGGGCATGATGGTGCATGTCTATAGTCCTAGCTACCCGGGAAGCTGAGGCAGAGGCATTGCTTGAGCCCAGGAGTTTGAAGCTGCAGTGAGCTATGATAGCACCACTGCACTTTAGCCTGGGCAACACAGTGAGACCCTGTCTCTATAAATAAATAAATAAATAAAGAAAGAAATAAATAAAGAAATAAATAAATAAATAAATAAATAAAATAAAAAGGATGACACACATAACAGGCAGGCCTCACTAGAGGTTTAA
>NC_045440.1:94423881-94480494 GCF_002776525.5 Piliocolobus tephrosceles
AATAAATAAATAAATAAATAAATAAATAAATAAAATAAAATAAAAAGGATGACACACATAACAGGCAGGCCTCACTATTTCAGTGATGTCATTGGGGTCTGAAATTTAAAATTGAACTCAATTTTCCATAATCTGAATGATTTCCTTGCACGTCCTTTCCTTCCACATCCTCAGGGAAGAGGACATTGAAAGGAATTGGGAGTAAGCTTTGGATCTGGTTCAGCACACCCTGAGTAGTCTTGCCTCCTACTTCGTGGGGCAAACTAACACAAGCATCTGGGGGGCTCCTGAGCCTCCTCCTACAGCAGCTTTCGGCAGGCTTGATTTATGCAGCAATCTTTCCTTATTGGCCCATGGTCCCTCCTTGTGTGTGGCTCAGGCAGCATATTCTTACCCAACTCTGTGAGGTCTCCTGGAACACATATAACATCTGGCAGCATCCTGAAATCACAAGTCTGGATGCTGCAAAGGTATCTCCATATATTACCCTCCTGCTCTGCGGGGAGAAATGTTATTTTTGGTTGAAATCACTTTTTCATTTATCCCAGGTCAAAGGAAGTTCATTTTCCCCATTGTTCAATTTTCCTCTGAGTCAATTTTTTAGTTTTGTCTCGTTTTAAAATAGACGATTTTTAAATGGGCTATTTTACATATATGTCTAGTTAGAGACAAGGGCATGTGATTAGACAACTGATAATGATTGTTATTATTATACCTATCATTTCATCATGTATCAGGCACTTACTCTAGGCCAGCCTGTGTACAAGGCACTTCACATTTATTATATTTAAACATTCTATCAACAAGTATAACTTATGAGAATATACATACATATTATGAAAATTAAGTCATTTTAAATTGCAATTCACCATGCAATATCAAGGTTTTTCCTCACACACAAGTTATCAATACACTTACTATTTTTTCAATTTCGAAAAGATTGTTAATTCAAGTCTGCCATCATTCATATTGGACAAAAGCTCACCTACCAGAAAGTTTCAGCTCAGTAGAAAAAAGAATGAAGAAAAATATTTATTGTAAAAATTCTAGTACCAAGTGATATAGCAACTTTCACAAAAGATGTTCATTTTAAAATTGAAAGTCCACACCCAGATTTTATGACAAAACTATAGAGCCTTCCTTCACATCCACAAGCTGACCAAATTATAAAGTAATGCTTAGGCCATTTGGAAGAAATCCATGTTTTCCCATTTCTGTTTCAATAATTTGATTAAATATTGAGAAAATGGAATCTGAAAAAAATCATAAAGTATAAAAGAGAATGATGATTGAGGTCTTTTAAATACTGAAGGTAAGATGAAGCCAAACAGATTTTCTTGAAAAATAATGTGTGGCATATATAGTTTAGCCCCCAAAATATTTTGGAGAGGAACAATTTCTTCAAGAGGACCTGATATGTTTGCACAGAAAAGTATCTAGTGATCAGTCCCAACTCTGTTATAATTATTTCTTAACCCTTTATCCTTACATCCTTGCCAATCTGTACATACTTTTCCTTCTTGTGCTTTAAATTCTTTCTTTTTCGTGTTTTTCATTGCTTCCTGGGATGAATGTGAGGGGAATTAGGGGCAGGGGAAGGATTCATCATTTCGTAGTTTTTCCTAGTTCATGTGGTGAGTAGTAAGCACCAGGACATTTCCTATCAGAGCCAGTCGCCTGCAATTTCAGGGCCTGAGAGCGGTGTCTTTAGCAGTCCTGCAGCTCCCTTCCTAGGGTCCTCTTCACAGCTGAAGGAAGGCCTCTTCCTCTCCCCAGGGACACCCACTCCACCCCAACCTTGCTCATGACCTATTACTTCAAGGCTTGTCCTCTCTAAGAGGTGCCTGACTGTGGCTTGCTCACTCTCCACCTCTTTACTTGCAATTACTTTGTGACTCATTCTTCCAAAAATTGCCTTTCCAGGAGTCACTGAGCCTAAGTGGAAAAGACATGGGTTTTCGAGCTCGATGTTACTGGATTTGAATCCTAGCTATGCAGCCCATAGCTGTGTAACTTTGGGCAACCTTCTTCATGTTTCTGAGACCCAGAACGTAAAATGTCTCCTGGATGTAAAATTCAGTCTCCCTGGATGTGCAGTGAGACTAATAATTTCTTCTACATTTGTTGATAGAATGTTTAAATATAATAAATGTGAAGTGCCTTGTACAGAGGCTGGCTTAGAGTAAGTGCCTGGTACATGATGAAATGATAGTTATAATAATAACAATCATTATCAGTTGTCTGACTTTCACATTGGAAAATGTCTAATCAACAAATAAATGTAAGCATATGAAGACTTATTATCAGGTTGACACTAAAACTATCTGGAAGCATTTTTGACCCAGGGCCATTACGGTTCTTTGAAGAAATACTACACAGACCTCCATCTACCATTTTTCATCCTAAGATCAGGCTTAATTTACTCCCATAAGTATCATTTAAAAAGGTTTTATACCCAGCAGATTCTAGAAAACAAATAATCCCTTTTTTTCAGTGTTGTAAAAATCGAATGGACTTACCTATTCAATCAAGATGACTGAATTACTTGTCCTATTGACAAAAGTTTCTCATTAAAAAAAAAATTTACAATTGCATAAGAAGTGAATGTTCTTAAATACTGGAGTTTGATGTATCAAAAAGCAAACAAAATTTCTAAAACTGGAATACCCAAACAATAGATTGAAGCTTTCATAAGTGGTGGGAAAATATATAATAGAGTGAAAGATCCATCAAAAATTGGTTAATAGTTGTGAGGTCTAGACTTCTGGATGTAAATTTTAAAAAAGAAAAAGAAAGAAAAGAAAAAGGAAATTGCTTAATAGTGTTCCCTCTCATCAGTAGCCATACTATTGAATGGAGACTTTGTGAATCACTCACTGTTTTAAAATATTGGTGTGTTAAATGCCAGTCGATAGGCGAATGACTGAACATGGGAATAACATTTCTTTTGGAGGTGATGGAACTATTCTTAAATTAGATTGTAGTGTAGGTTACATAACTCTGTAGATAGACTAAATTTCATTGACTTGTACACTTAAAACAGGTGCATTTAATGATATGTCAATTACATTCTCAACAAAGCTGTTGAGAAAAGTCAATCAGTAGAAGCTATGTTTCCAATCACACACCAGTCCTCTTTCTTTCTTCAAAAGAAAGGAACCTGAAAACGAACAGCCACCACCTTCTAATGTGTGAAGAGTGTTCCAGGGAGCAGTCCTTGGAATCCTGAGGGAGAAAACAAATGCCATCAACAACCACAACAAAAACATGGTGGGTGACTTGAAAGATTATCAGTAGTCTCAGCCTTCACAAGTTTGAAATATTCTTGGAGATATAGCAGCAGTCATGGCAGACCATAGGAAGAATGCAAAGAAATCCATGGAATGTCCATTAGAGATGCTAGCAAAGAACTTCCAACAGAAAAAGGGCCAGTTGGGAACTCTTGGGGGAACAGTGCAGCACTGGAACTTGCAATGTGACAGGAATGGAGAATATAATGAATTTGAATAGGCAAAAAGAAAACTTGGGCAGAGAGGGCATGAACTACGGCCAAGAGGTGGAACAATCACAGAAAGAGGTGCAAGGCAGGGAGGAGGTGTGGTGTCAGAGCAGCCTTACCATTGTGGGGGGAAGAGTAAGAACCATGACAGTCAAGTCAGGGTCTTCAAACTATACCAGCAATGGGTGGGCTCAGTGGCTCACTCACACCTGTAATCCCAGCACTTTGGGAGGCTGAGGCAGGCAGATGACTTGCAACCAGAAGTTCGATACCAGTTTGAACAACATGGCAAAACCCCATCTCTACAAAAAAGACAAGAAATTAGCCAGGCATAGTGGTGCAGGCCTGTGGTCCCAGCTATGCAGGAGGCCAAGACAGGAGGATCACTTGAGCCTGGGAGGTCGAGGCTGCAGTGAGCTATGATCATGCCACTGCACTCCAGGCTGTGCAACAGAGTGAGACCCTGTCTCAAAAACAAAAACAAAAAAAATACCAAAAAAGTCAGTATTTGCTCTTACCAGCAATAGGGTCTAAACTCTAAGTTCTAGAAAAGATGAGGGAAAAGATATAAAGCAATGTTGTAGATAGACTAATCTGAATCTGACCTGTCAAATCCAGTGTGAGAAGGAGAGAGTGACATTTATTTTAATGATCCCAAAGAGGAAACATTTTAGAGAAAGAATGTAGGGAAGGTTTACAGGAGGATCAAAGGAGAGGAAAGATTTCAAATGGCCACTGATTTTTGAACCTGATGGAAGAAACAGGAATAAGTTTTATTAAAAATACTATTGTTTGGAAGAGAGAAAGGTTGGTTTATGTCTCCAATACTGAAATTGAAAACAGAACTTCTGAGCAAAACTGTTCTATCCAATAGTGACTGGTTCTGAGAAGGGGAAGGGAGGAAGAGAAAATAATATAATACCTGCATCCTTACCCTTCCTTGTCTCATTCTTAGGTATGAGGCACTGAGTCTGGCTCCAGAAAATATTCTGAGTCCTCCGAACTTCAGCTTTTAAAGATATTTAGTTTCTTCAAGTAAGTTGAGTTATGAAACAGTTAAAGTATAAATTAACAAGAATTCCAATGTCTTGAACATATAATTCAATAACTGTGTATTATTGCTAGTTAAAGCACTTTTCAAGGCATGCAACTATATCGGTTCTATGAACAGATTTGCTTCATGTGATTTTTCTCTAGAAAATTAATAATTTTGGCAATGTATTTTTGATGTTCTTTCTAATTTGTGTTGTAGAAGGATATTGTTGCAACTGCTGCTTTGTGTATTCTGGCTCTTGAAGATGATTTCTCGCTAAGATTGAAATCTAAATCACGGGTTTGGCCGAGGCTGTTGCCAGACAGCAGTATCGCAGAGTTAGGATGAAGTTAAAAAATTTGTGTTGTCATTTTGGATTTTTAACTTTATTCAGAAAAAAAAAAAATCCTGCATAATCTTAGAATTGCAGGCATGTGAGTTGTAGACTAATATTTTGTCTCAGATGAACAGTTTTTGCTCGTTCTGAAGGATCTGCAGGGCATGCGCTACTGAAACGGCTCATTCCCAAACTAAGCAATAAATCTAGAATTGACAGCTCCACAATTCCATCACAAGTCAGGGAGGCATTGTGTTTGGTGCTCAGGCAGTCAGGTAACTAGAAACTAGGAGGGGAACAGGAATAGCCTCTCCACTGTTAGGAGAGATGTCAGAGATCATTTTTAGATTATAATCTATTTGAATGCACTGGATTTGGGAATATATGGGACACTTTTAAGTGTTTTTAATGCTAATAGCAGAACTCATCAAAAATTCAACTTAGCTCCTAAAATTTAGTTAGGTTACCCTCTTAAACAACAGCATCAAGAACCGATTGATTGATTTTTTTTAATTAGACATTTTTAAGAAAAACTAATATGATTCAAGATTTTGTGAAAAACAATGAATTTTTTTAAACTTTTAATGGAAGTTAAACCCTCCTTATTCTAATTTATCCATTTAGGTTTGGGCTATAAATATCATTTGGTCAAATACCACCGCCCCTAGAAAAATAACTTATATTTGAAATACACAGATTCACATTTATATAAATCTAATACATTTATACCTAACTAAGAAAAAAATTACTAAAGTAGATTTAATTTATACTTAAACCTACATTTAGCAAAATAAATAAAATTACATATTAGAAACATCAGTCACTAGAGTTACAAAAATTACAAGTTTTTTAATGATAAATTTTCTTCACAATTTTGTTTTTCATGAAAATGCTTAAGACATTTCTCATGAAGTCATCTTTGGAATTTTTACAAAAGGTAGGCAGATATTTCTAATGGTGGCATATCGTTTTATTTATCTATTGTGCAGATATATATATCTACTCTATAATACTCTCTTTAGCTTATTGCCACAGCATTAAAAGGAAAATGGCAAGCTGTTTCCAGAAAACTGATTCTCAACTGCATCCTTTAAGACTAAAGGATGTTTTCTGGCTTAAAAAGGAAGGGAAATATACAAAGACAAAAAAAAATCAAATGAGTGATACAACTTGAAGTTTCTTTAAAAACTATTGTTGGAGCCAGAGTTGCAAAATTTTAGTTGGAAGATATTGTCAATTATACAGATTTAAAAAAACAACAACAACTCCAAAAGGTAACTCATGGGGATGGCACAATTTAATGAAGATCTCAAAGGCAGAGAGCTAGTTCTCCCTATCACTTGGCATCAGAATCAGAAAATAACTCTTCTATAGAAATATCCAAAATGTGGAGGGACTATTTGCAAATTGTACATACATTTGTGAAGTTACTGCCTAGAAGATGTGATTACAAACAAGTAAAAATCTAGCACATCTAACTCTCAGGTAGTTCAACATCAAATCTGTTATATGAGACATCAGTACATTTATAAATGGACAACCAGGAAGGCCCTTTGACAGTAAACCAGCAACATCTACTGTCTGGAAATGGAAATAGCAATGGAAGGCATTTCCTACACTGTGTGCATGAGGCCCTGGGAAAAGGCAGTGGGTTGTCACAGGTGCAGCTAAGACGCGAAGCAAAGTGAGTCTGGCTGGTGAGAGGTTGAGTACTCTGCAGACTGAAGAGGAGGAAGAGAAGAAAAACAGGAAGAGGGGAGTTACTTAGCGTAAGCAGTGAACCTGCAGATACTGAGCAAGGAGGGAGGAAGGCAGGGTGCTGGGGAGAGTGTCACCAGCAAGAACTATTTTTGTCTCTGAGCACTTAGCTCTTTTCAGAGAAAATCTCTCTCCTATGCCATCTACTTTATATCTTTCTGATCTCTCCTTTCCCACTCTCCTCCCTAACTGCAACTCCTGCAAACTTTTGAACTGAAAACTATTGATGATCTGAAGTTTTTTAAATTGCTTCATAAATCAAGGAATTTCTAGCTTTAAGATAATACAGTGAACACTTACAGCTAGACCCACCCTTGCAGGCCATCTACTCTGTATTTAACAGATGAAGAAACAAGCTAAGAAAATTTGGGTGATGTTGGGGTCACCCCACTGGTGAGCGACAAAACCCAATCTGGATACCAGATTTCCTCACGGATTTGGCCCAGTAAGAATAAATTTCCCTGTAAGATGGCCATACCTACAAAAGAGTCCTCAAAAGTTTCCCCACCCCTACTCTGTTTCTATTACTTTTGTGTATGCTTGGAATTTCAGAAGCTCAGTAGAATTATACATTTTCCTCATACAAACTTTCCTCATTTTCTTTGAACTATTTTGAAGAAAATCAGAATTTAATATGAATACATAGCTTAGAAAATAAAATGGGCAATTATCTCTAAGTCAATGTATCTAATACGATATATTTATGAAAATAATAAATCTAAATTTTAAGTTTTTATGGTCTTTTTTTAACACACTCAACAAAAGGAAACACCTAGCTTTCTATGTTTAATTCCTTCTATCTTTATACAACTTTCTGTCATAACACTGTCACTCATTGTGGAATGATGAAATTTCCCAGATGATCTGGAAATAAGTCTTTTTTTTTTAAAGCAAGTAGCTTAAGATGGGCTGGGTGCTTGGCTTTATGGTAAAGTTTCTGAATGATAATTTTAATTAATCAGTGTTCTAAAGATGATGTACCCCCTAATATGTAATTTATCTGCATGTGTAAAGCTCTAAACAAAACTTTTTCCTTTTTAACACTCTTTTATTGTAAATTAATTCAACCATTGTGGAAGCCAGGGTGGCGATTCCTCAAGGATCTAGAGCCAGAAATGCCATTTGATCCCATCACTGGGTATATATCCAAAGGATTCCATCACTGGGTATATACCCAATCAGCAGTCCCATCACTGGGTATATACCCAAAGGATTATAAATCATTCTACTGTAAAGACACATGACACATGTTTATTGCAGCACTATTCACACATAGCAAAAACTTGGAACCAACCCAAATGCCCATCAGTGATAAACTGGATTAAGAAAATGTGACACATATACACGATGGAATACTATGCAGCCATAAAAAAGGATGAGTTCATGTCCTTTGCAGGGACATGGATGAAGCTGGAATGCACCATTCTCAGCAAACTAACACAGGAACAGAAAACCAAACACTGCATGTTCTCACTCATGAGTGGGTATTGAACAATGAGAACACATGGACACAGGGAGGGGAACATCACACACCGGGGCCTGTTAGGGGGTGGGGGGCTAGGGGAGGGATAGCATTAGGAGATATACCTAATGTAGATGATGTTGATGGATGCAGCAAACCACCATGGCACGCATATACCTATGTAACAAACCTGCACATTCTGCACATGTGAAGAAAGAAAGGAAAACTTTATTCCCCCTTTTTTTTCCAGAAACACCCTGGAGAGGAAATTTTCAATGTCAAAATTTAAAAACTATCCAGTTGTTTTCATGGTGGTCCTTCTATAAACAAGAGATAACAAGGCCAGGGTATTATTCTAATCCATTCTAGGTTTAGAAGTTAACAGTGTTGAATTTTACCTGACCCCTGTCCTCCCAGAAGGTATCAAAGGTTAAATGATTAATGCCCCCACCTTTCTGTGTTCCATAAAGTTGTTTCCTGCAAAGAACCACCCTTTCTACAGGACAGAGGTAAGACTTAAGGCCACTTCTTTTTCACCTATGACAAGATCAGACACAGACTCTCCAAAGTATCTTTTTTTGGCTCATAAATGATTAGCTTACAATAAATGAACTTCTTGTCCCTACTGATCAATAGGAACAAAATGATTGTTAGCCAAACTAATCCTTCCTCCGGGTCCCTGAACTTTAGCCCACCCTCTGCCTAAGCCAGCGTCTCACCCCTATTTATGGCTGTCTACTGGAAAATAGGCTGGATCAGGATAAAACACTCCCTGTTCCATGGTCCTATACACTGCTTTCATTCCACTTCCTCACACCAGGTCTTTCTTGCCTCATTCACTTCTCTTATTAAAAAAAAAAAAAAAAAAAAAAACTTTTTAGGGCTGGGCATGGTGGTTTATGCCTGTAATCCCAGCACTTTGGGAGGCTGAGACAGGCGGATCACCTGAGGTCAGGAGTTCGAGACCAGCCTGGCCAACATGGTGAAACCTCATCTCTATTAAAAATACAAAAATTAGCCAGGCATGGTGCCAGGTGCCTGTAATCCCAGCTACTCGGGAGGCTAAGACAGAATGATCTACTGAACCTGGGAGGCAGAGATTGCAGTGAGCAGGAAAAACATCCTTTTAACCTAATTCTTGAAATACCAGAAGATTTTATGGTCTCAGCATTCTCCTTATTGCAACAGTTCCTCTCTCCCTACTGCAATAGTCTCTTCCCCTCCTTGCCATAATCCTTTTGAATAAACTGTCTCCTTAGTAAGCCTGGATTTGTTTTTTATTTGACAAAACCAAGAATTCCAATTTAAGCTGAGGTGAATTGACTAAACAAACCAGAGTTTAATAAGATAAAGCCCTCTTGCTCTAGAAGCCAAACTCTATAATGTTCCTAGGAGTATTTCTGTTTCTCTTATTTTTTTTTTCTTTCCTCCAAAACAAAATTGCAAAGCTTTTCAAGGACAAGGATTTATGGGAAACATTTGCATTCAGATGAATGAAAGGTAAACTTAATTTTTATTTTACAAATTCTAAGTATTTTCCAAGTCTTGTCCTGGCATATGAAGTTACCCAAATTTGCCCAGATCCAAGTTCACCTTCAGTTAATGAAAGAACTGCTTCTTTAGTATAAGCTCACTAGATCTTCTTGCAACTCACTATTTTGCAATAGAGTGAGAAATCTAAATGCTTCCATTCAAAATTCCTGTCAACAGGCTTAGTTCTCAGTTGTTTACCAGAAAAGAAATATAATTTTTCAATGACAAAAACCACAATGTGAGGCCTAGTGTTACCGCAAATCTTCAGGACACCTCTATGGCCAGAACTGACCAATACCATATGCTACATTATGTAAACAAATATGTACCAATGGGCTCAATTGTATAAACCACAGGAGGAGACAAAAATGATGAGCTGAACAGATGTCTTTGAAACATAATCATTTCTCTGGCAATACAGGAGACAAAGACCCTTTGGTCTGCTGAAATAAGTTGGAAATCTTTATACACTCACTCTTTATTAAAAAAAAAAAAAAGATTGCAAACACCAATGAGACAATTAGTTGGCTTTTCATAAACTTAACTGATCTAGGTAAATGTGAATTAATTTAGCTAGTGCCTTTCTACACATGTTGGAAGGAATCATTCATTTCCCTTGACATTAGTTCTAGGCTCAGATCCAACTCCTATATACTCTGATTCATTTCTACTGTATTTATTTAATGCTGTGATCTATTTATTCCTTTATTTATTAAATATTTATAGGCCTCCTACTGTGTGCTAAGCACTAGGGATGCAGTTGTGAACAAAATAAACAAAAATCTCTCTCCTCATGGAACTTGCAATCTAGACAGGAAATAAACCAAATGAGTTTTTAAAATATAGAATGCTAGATGTATGTTGTGCTAAGGAAAAAAGTAGTAATGAAGCAGAAAAAGGAGCTACAAAATGTTGTGGCACAGGGTGAATTTTTTTTTTTTTTTTTTTTTTGAGACAGGGTCTCACTTTGTCAACCAGGCTGGAGTGCAGTGGAGCAATCACGGCTCACTGCAGCCTCAACCTCCTGGGCTCAAGCAGTCCCCTGGCCTCAGCCTCTCAAGTAGCTAGGCCTGCAGGCTCCTGCCACTGTGCCTGGCTAACTTTTGTATTTTTTATAGAGATGAGGTTTCGCCACCTTGTCTAGGCTGGTCTCAAGAGATCCACACATCTCTGCCTCCCAAAGTGCTGGGATTACAACTGTGAGCCGCTGAACCTGGCCAAAAAGGTGATTTTTCAGTCAAGAACTCAATGAAGGGAAAAAACTAGCCATGCCAGTATGTGGGGGCAACACTCCTGGCCAAGGAAGCAGCAAGTGCAAAGGCCTAGAGGTAGAAACTCTGCTACCTGCGGTGCTGAGCACCGCAGAGGATAGAAAGAGAAATCAACTCCAAGAGCTTAACTTCTAGTCAAGAAGGTTAGCACACAAAAGTCCTGAAACTAACACCATGTAGACTTTTTAAGAGTTAAAAGAAAGATGTAAACATGACTCCATAGCAGTTCAGGAAAGGAAGCACTCATTTTGTTGAAAAGGCTCAGCTGGTAGGGCAAGGTGGGGTTTGGAGTTAAAAACATTCCAGAGAGGGGCCTGGCATAGTGGTTCACAACTGTAATTCCAACACTTTGGAAGGCTGAGACAAAAGGATCGCTTGAGCCCAGGAGGTTAAGACCAGCCTGAGCAACACAGTGAGATGAGAAACCCCATCTCTACAAAAAAAAGTAAAAATTAGCCAGGCTTGGTGACCCATAACTGTAGTCCCAGCAACTTGGGAGACTGAAGTAGGAGGATTACCTGAGCCCAGGAGGCTGAGGCCGCAGTGAAATATAATCACACCCTGCAACACAGCAAGACTGTCTCAAAAAAAAAAGTTAAAAAATAAAATTAATATGTTTTTTCAATACTCCATAGGAGCTTAAGTTTGAGAGGAGTCTTTACAAAGCATGTCAGTCAATGAAGTGGGACCCAGGGGTCAATTAGAGTCAGGACCAAAAAAGGGAAAAACATATAAATATTAAATATTATGCAGATATATAAATGTACAAATATTATATGTAATATAAATATGTAATATGTGTTGTACATATATAATGTAATATATATTTATTGTACATACAAAATGTTATATTACATATAAAATGTACACATATTATATGTGATACAAATATTATGTAATATATAAAATTTGGCCATATATTAAATATATACTATTTCCCCGTGCATAGAACTTTCCTTGGTACCTCAAATGTGTTATGAGTCGGGCTTCTTCCTATATTTGTTAATTGAGAAAAAGAGGTGGAAAGTTATTTGTGAAATATGAAGTCCTCACTGAGTGCAGTGGCTCACACCTGTAATCCCAGCACACTGGGAGGCCAAGGCAGGCGGATCACTTCAGGCCAGGAGTTTGAGACCAGCCTGGCCAACATGGCAAGATTAAAAACATAGAAATTAGCCGGGTGCGGTGGTGCACGCCTATAATCCCAGCTACTCAGGAGGCTGAGACACAAGAACCAATTGAACCTGGGAGGTGGAGGTTGCAGTGAGCCGAGATTGCACCACTGCATTCCAGCCTGGGTGACAGGGTAAGACCCTGTCTCACAAAAAATAAAAAAATAAAGTCCTATAAGTGGAAAGTGAAAGGGGGGAGAGAAAATGGAATCCAGCTCTTAATTTGAAACCCAAAAGGGTCCAGATAATTATTTTCTCTCCCTTTGGCCAAAGACAACTATTGAGCAATATCAGGAAATTTATACCTCCTTTCATAGCTCCCTCCATACCAACTCTAGACCTCTGACTTTACCACAATCATCCTTTCCTACGTCTAGAATCAATACCTTCCCTCCCTTGACAGGAAAACCTCTCTTCCTCCTCACCCTTGTGGACTCCTTTCCCTTCAGTTATCGGTCTGTGCCAGGCGTTTGCTAGGGTCTAGGGAATTTAATTATGAACAAGAAATAATTATCGGCCTCAACGAGGTGGGGGCTAAGACAAGTAAACAGGCAACTGCAACATGGTGTGACAGTAATGACAATACAGAACTACAACGATGCCACCTAAGGGGCTGTGGAAGCATAGTAGAGGAGAGAGGAAGACCCTGGGAGCAAGGGGTTTACAAGCTAAGACTTGGGGAATGAGCCTTGGAAGAAAGGCTAACTCTTCTTCCCTAATCTGAAGAAGCCTAGCGAAGAAAATAAGCCTCCCAAAGTGTTAATAATGAATGGCAGGATAATGCATTTTCCTTCCGGCATGTTTACTTTTTTCTTTTTTTTTTAGAATCAGTCTCACTCTTGTCACCCAGGTTGGAGTGCAATGGCACAATCTCGGCTCACTGCAACATCCTCCTCCCGGGTTCAAGCGATTCTCCTGCCTCAGCCTCCCGAGTAGCTGGTATTACAGGCGCCTGCCACCAAGCCTGGCTAATTTTTGTATTTTTAATAGACACGGGGTTTCACCATATTGGCCAGGCTGGTCTTGAACTCCTGACCTCAGGTAATCCACCCACCTTGGCCTCCCAAAGTGCTGGGATTATAGGCGTGAGCCACTGCACGTGGCCTCTTTTCTTTTTCAAGGCCAATGATTTGGCTGGGATAGTCAAGAGTGGGGTTCTCTCAACTTCCTTTCTGGTGTTTTGCACATTTCTTATTTTTAAAGAGTAGTAGCTACTCTTTTAAAATCATGAAAAACAGCTAGTATGAGAGTTATACTAAGTAAAAGAAATGGACCCCAGGTGGTGGCCCCATGAGAGGAGACATTTTGGAAGAAGGTCTTTAGAGAGTACCAGAAGACCCCCTCCTGGCATAAGTCTGCCTTAGTTATGCCCGTGCCATCGATAACCCGGCCCAAAAAAGAGCCTCTACAGGAGTTGGACTTCTCCCATCACCTAGCAGCCTGGAGGGTAAAATTCACCTAAGGCCCCCCTCCACCCTTCCTGTAGCACTGACTGTCCTGGCTCAGGCACCCCTACTCTTCTTCATGAGGAATGCCTACCCGCCTCACTTTGGGTTAGTGTCTGCACAGTGGTTAATAGAGAACTATGGATTTCCTCGACTTTAAAATTCATGTCCTTTAGAATGCTAGGGATCTTGTGTCTCAGTTCCAATTCTTCCATTCATTTTAAGGAAATTAGATTTAAACCTCAGTTTACCCATAAGGTTATCTAAGAATTAGTGATAAAATCTAGTAATTGATAGCACAACAGGGTGACTACAGTCAACAGTAATTTATTGCACATTTTTAAGTAACTAAAAGTACAACTGGATTGTTTGTAACACAAGAAAGAATAAATGCTTAAGAGGATGGATACCTTACTTTGATGTGTTCATTATGCATTGCATGCCCACATCAAAATATCTCATCTACCCCATGAATATATACACCTCCTATGCACCCACAAAAAAATAAAAATAAAGTAAAAACTTGTAAAAAAAGATAAGTTGCTATTTATTGCTATTTTAAGTTCTTTAAAGACAAAACAGAGATAGTACTATTCTATGTATTATCTCTTTTAAAATGCTCTAAAGGTACCCCCTAAATCTTTATTTATAGTATGTGCAAACATACTTTTTTACAACCTAGAAAACCTAAATTAATACTTAAGTTGGTTGTCATTTTTTATACTTCTTTAATATTTGAAAAAAATATTTTTACATACATGAATTTTTTTATAGAGGGAGACAGGGGTCTCGCTGTATTGCCCAGGCTAGTTTTGAACTCCTGGACTCAAGTGATCTTCCCACTTCAGCCTCCCCAAAGTACTGGGATTACAGGTATGAATCACCATCCTCAGCCAATACATAGATTTTTTTTTTTTTTTTTTTTAAGAGACAAGGTCTTGCTCTGTCACAGGCTGGAGTGCAGTGATAAGATCATAACTCACTGCAACCTCAAACTTCTAGGCTCAAATGATCTTCCTGCCTCAGCCTCTTGCATAGCTGGGACTACAGGCATGTGCCACCACGCCCAGCTAATTTTTATTTTTATTTTTGTAGAGACAGGGTCTTGCTATGTTGCCCAGACCAGTCTCGAACTCCTGGCCTCAAGGGATCCTCCCACCTCAGCCTCCCAAAGTGCTACAATTACAGGCATGAGCCATAGTATCAGGCCACGAATTTTAAATTGCATTGCTAATTAAAAATATATCGGCATAAATACATACCCATTTTATTCCATTCTCTAGTTGTGATAAAAGCAATTAAAATATTTTTAAATAATACCCAAGACCTGGCATATTAACATATTATGAAATCAAAATGAAAAAATATTAGTGATGCTGACATTTATATTAAGATTCAGATCAAGATGATATCACATATTCTTTTTGTAAATTTAATATTTTAAAACAATGCTTTTAAGTTTTACTTTTAGACATTTATATTAAGATTCAGGTCAAGATGGTATCACATATTATTTTTGTAAATTTAATATTTTAAAGCAATACTTTTACGTTTTACTTTTAGCTTGAAAGTAATTTTATTCTAAAAGAAAAAAGAAAAGACCAAGGAAGATTTCCATTGTCTTATTTGGGGGCCTATTAATTACAATTAAACAGAAAAGCTACCTCTACAATTTTCATTTGCCTGATACATAGTTCAAAAGCAATCGTTTGCTGCCCCCTGCTGTAAAGAGATTCCTTATCTTTCAATAAAACTGACTTTAAAAGAAAAAAATTACTTTGGCAAACAATTGCAGTATCATACTTTATTGTATTTTAAGTCTAAATATCGAATATCATGGCTTCTTTGGCATGCAGATTTAGAATTTTTTCTTTTCATTTTCATTTCTATGACTTTTTTTCTGGTTATCTTTTGGTCATTGTTTGCTAACTTCATTGCTCTGTGGTCAAGCATTTTCTGAGACATACATGGCCCCGTGTGTGGCTGGATATTATAGTGAGGAAATGCTGTTTCATCATGTTCAGTCTGCATGGAGTTATTGAATTGCCTGCTTGAACTGGATTTGTGAGAGCTCTGGTGGTGGCTTCATCAGTTCTCCTCAGAGTTCTGTCCCTTTATTTATTTATTTATTTATTTTTCATTCTTTTGAGGCTATGTTTTAAACACACACACACACCTCTTTCTTGATTTATAACTCTTTTTATTATGTAATACTTCATTTTTCTCTATGAGCCTTTTTGCCTTAATCTATTGTTTAATACTAACATTCGAAGCAGCTTTCTTTTCTTTTTACTTACCTTATATATCCTTTTATTTACATTCTTACTGTATTCTATTTTAGATGTTTCTTGTACATAGCACAAAATTGGATTGATCTATTCTGTGAATATTAATATTTTAGTTAAAGCATTAATTCCATTAACATCTTCTGTATTAGCATATTTGAATGTTACATTTGTCTTCTATTTTTTCTTTTCTCTAGCTTCGTTTTAGTATTTTTGTCATTTTGCTTTATTTTCTGTACATTTTGAAATTATTTATTCTATTATTTCAGTGGTTGTTCTAAACAATTCTTACCATGCTTGTTCATTAAATCTAGATTCAGATATATGTTACTCTCCTGATTTACATGGTTTTCTTATCAACCATTTTCAGGTTTCTTTATTGATACATCATACTTGCACATATTTAGTTCTTTTTTTAAATATCAGAAGAAATTTTTATTGTTGTTGCATACCGTCATTTCTTGTTTCATTATACTTTCACATTTGCTATTTTGAGTGCTTTACTTGATTCTTACACTCTGATGTAATTCTTACACCCTTTGGTTAAGTCATCAGAGGATTACTTCTTTCTCCCTGAAGTACGTCTTTCATGTCTCTTTTCTGTGGGTTGCAAGCCCAAAGACACTATTTTTCCCTCTTTCTCATGGACATTTTTGGTGGTTATAAGATTTTATATTTTATTTCAGAACTATGAAGATGTTCCACTATCTTCTGGCTTCCACGGTTGCTAATGAGAAGTCAGATGTTGGTCTAATGTTTGTTTCTTTAAAGCAGTGTTTCTTGGGGCCTGGTCTCCTGACCAGCAGCATCAGCATCACCTGGAAACTTGTTAGAAATACATACTCTTTGACCCCACTCCCTAGATCTGAATCAGAAACCTGGGGATGGGGCCTAGAAATGTGAGGTTTTTGTTTTGTTTTGAAACAGGGTCTTGCTATGTTGTCCAGGGTGGTCTCAAACGCCTGCATGCAAGTGATCCACCCACCTTGGCCTCCCAACATGCTGGGATTACAGGTGTGAGCCACTATGCCCAGGATTGGTTTGTTTCTTAATAGAGAGATATTTACAGTGTGTTTTAACAAGACCTCCAGGTGACTCTGATGTAACTTAAAGTTTGAGAACTATTGCTTAAAAGGTAACCTGTCTTTTTTCCTCTGGTTGCTGCTAAGACAATGTTTTTACCATTGGTTTTCTCTGGTTCCTTTTGCTTAAGATTTCTTTTCATCTCTTCAATCTGTTTATATTTTCCTCCTGAAATGAAAAATCTACAGCCACTATATTTTGCAGTAATTGCCTGGGCTCCTTCTCTGTCTCTCATAGGTAACTCCAGTTGGAAATGGTTCAGTTCTTTATCTTCTGCGCCCTCATGGTTCTTAGCTGTATTTATGTTTCTCAACTCTTTTCCTGCTTACCTTGCATTTATTGCTACAAGTAGCTTTTAAACTTCAGCCTTCATAAAAATTTCATGTAGAGTTTGTTAAAGTACTAATTCATCAGCCCACCCCAAAAAGTCTTACTTAATTGAATTTCGATATGATCTGGGTATCAGAATTACTTAAAGTGCTCCAGGGTACATTTATGCAGCAGACTGTATTTAAGAAACAAATTTTTTTTTTTTGGCTGTGTGTAATCTAAAAGCTATTTACTTAGGTCTTTTGTTGTGGGTTTCCATTTTGCTTTTATTTTAGCAAATGTAATTGTCCTTTAGAAATCATAAATTTTTAATTTATATTTTTATATATATTTATATATTTTATATATAGAGAGAGAGGGGGTTTTTTGACACAGGGTCTCATTCTGTCTCCCAGGCTGGAAGTACAGTGGCATGATCTCGACTCACTGCAACCTCCACATCTCAGGTTCAAGTGATCCTCCCACCTCAGCCTCCCAAATAGCTGGGACTACAGGCATGCACCACCACGTTTGGCTAATTGTTTTGTATAATTGTTTTGTATTTTTAGCAGAGACAGGGTTTTACCATGTTGGCCAGGCTGATCTTGAACTTCCCGCCTCAGCCCCCCAAAGTGCTGGGATTACAGGCATGAGCCACCATGGTGGGCCTATATTTACATGAATAACAGTAGTAGAAATAGTCCTAGTAAGCCCAGTAAGAAATACCAGTCAGTAAAAGTAACAAAAGAATTATTCTCTCTGTAATATTTACATCTGCAAATTTGAATATCCTGGGACACTGTGATTGTTGAATATGGGGATAAAATGAAATATTGGGAGAATTATGGTCACAAGAGAGCTCATAATGGAACCGTTTGGAGCAACATTTGTTTTGGACCACAAACCTGATGGAGGAGGAAGATCTAAAACTGAGGAGCAGGGCTGGGTCCAGGGTGAGGTCTGTGAGTGCAGTGTCAGCTGCCATTCACTCTGAGCCAGCCCTGTGCTTGTCTGACTGGCACTGGAAGCGCCTCCTTAAATACTGCACACTTATCTACCAGCCTGGGTTGCCTCATCCCAGTCTTGGCCCTGGTGAGAAGAAAAACAGATCCCAATAAGAGTAGAGTAAGATTTGTAGAAATAGAAAAATAGAACTGCATTTGCCATGCTGTAAAGAAAATTAAAAGAGAAATTAAGCAGCCTTAACAGCTCTGAAAAATTAACCTATCTGTTCTAACTTATCCATGGTGACAGCATTCTAATTACCCTGGTTTTGTTTCACGTATCACACAGAAACGGGGCAGAACGTCTCTGAGTTCATGGATCCTACAGCTGTTCTAGACTCCCTGCTCCACATCCTGCCAGAGTCACTTAGATGCCAAAATCTCTTGCATTTGTATTCAGGGCCACCACTTCTTTGAGACCCTCTGATATAGTTTGGATGTGTATCCCCATGCAAATCTCATATGGAAATGTAATTCCCAGTGTTGGAGATGGGGCCTGGTGGGAGGTGATTGGATTGTGGGGGCGGATTTCTCATGAACGGTTTAGGAGAATACAAACCGGGGAGAAGCGTTACGAGTGCAGCGACTGCGGGAAAGCCTTCGACGACCATTCAGCCCTTAGGACCACGCAAGAACTCACCTCAAAGAGAAGCCCTTTGACTGCAGTCAGTGTGGAAATGCATTCTGGACCCTCTCAGCCCTGAAAATCCACATGAGCGTTCACACTGGTGAGAGCCCTTACAAGTGTTATCAGTGCAGGAAGGCGTATGGCCGGAGCTGCCACCTCACTGCACACAAAAGAACGCACACCGGAGAGAGGCCCTATGAGTGTCACGACTGCAGGAAAACTTTCCGGCACCCCTCCCACCTCAAAGAGCACGTGACGAATCACAACCGGGAGAAGCTCTACGTATGCACGCAGTGCCGCAAAGCCTTCCGCTGGAAGTCGAACTTTAATTTGCACGAGAAGAACCACATTGTGGAGAAGACCTATGCATGTAAAGAATGTGGGAAATCCTTTGGCGATCTCACGTCCCGGAGGAAACACATGAGAATTAACATCGTCAAGAAACCCGTGCAATGTCGGCAGTGTGGGAAAACCTTCCGAAACCAGTCCAGCCTTGAGACTTACATGAACTCTCACGCTGGAGAGAAACTGTATGGGTGCGATCTCTGCGGGAAAGCCTTTAGAGGGAGCTCAAACCTCACTGCACACAGGAAGATACACACACGAGAGGCGTTACGAATGCGCCACCTGCAGGAAAGTCTTCAGTGATTATTTATCCCGGTGGAGGCACATGAGCATTCACTTTGTAAAGAAACACGCTGAGTGTAGGCAGTGTGGCACAGCCTTCAGGAACCAGTCAATGCTGAAGACGCACATGCAAAGCCACATGAGGGAGAAACCGTAGGAATGTGATCACTATGGAAAAGCCTTCAGCATCAGCTCCAACCTGAACATGCACAGGAGGATCCACACCAGGGAGAAGCCCTGTGAATGCCTTGTCTGCGGGAAAGCCTTCAGCGATCATTATTCCTTCAGGACCCACGTGAAAACTCACCGGGGAGAGAATCTCTTTGTGTCGTCCGTGTGGAAAAGGCTCCAGTGAGCATGCCTGCTTTAAAGAAACAGGATTACTCAGACCAGAAACAGATCTCACGGGTGTAAGAGAAAGCCTCTTTCAGCCCGCACCTTACTGGGTGCAAAAGAATCCATGTAACTTGGGAGAAGTCCAATTCCTGTAAAAACTGTGGGAAGACGAGGTGTTCTCATCCCATAGGAGATTTGTGAGAACTCACACTGGGGGTGAAAATGTACATCTGTAGCATGGAGAAGCCTTCAGGGTACATTCAGCTCTTAACAATCACAGAAGAACTTAAGGTGAGAAACCCCAGGGTGGCATTTAATGTCAAAATGACTTCAGCACCACTTCTAGCCTCTGGGCCCATGAGTAATAAGCACACTAGGGAGAATCTCTGTAAATGCAGTGACTGGGGAAACCCTTCCTGGTCTCAATCGATTCCTCAGGACAGAAATCACACTGAAGAGAGAAATCAGTGAAGTAAGGAATGTGGGAAGGTCATGAAGAGGTCCACAAACCATGATGAGCTGTCTATCGTATGGCTTGCAAGCTAACAATAGTTGGTCCATCTTTAAAGAGGAAGAATGTGGCCGGGCGCGGTGGCTCAAGCCTGTAATCCCAGCACTTTGGGAGGCCAAGACGGGCGGATCACTGGGTCAGGAGATCGAGACCATCCTGGCTAACACGGTGAAACCCTGTCTCTACTAAAAAATACAAAAAACTAGCCGGGCGACGTAGCGGGCGTCTGTAGTCCCAGCTACTCGGGAGGCTGAGGCAGGAGAATGGCGTAAACCCGGGAGGCGGAGCTTGCAGTGAGCTGAGATCCTGCCACTGTACTCCAGCCCGGGCGACAGAGCCAGACTCAGTCTCAAAAAAAAAAAAAAAAAAAAGGAAGAATGTGTAATAGAGAACATACATGGCCAACGAAGTCTGAAATGCTTCCTGTCATCTGTCCCTTTCCGGAGAAACTTGACTGACCGTTTGTCTGCAGCAGGGGTTCTCAGCCAGGCCGCAATTTTTCTGTCCAGGTGTCATTTGATAATGTCTGGAGACATTTTTGGTGTTAGAACTAGGGGAAGGTGCTCCTGACTTGTAGTAGGAATACATCAGGGATGCTGTTGAGTACCCTCCAGTGCACAGGAGCCCCCCACAACAAAGAGTTATGTGCCCCCAAACGTCACTGTTGCTGAGGTTGAAAATAATCATGCAGTCTTTCCTCAATTATTACCTGCAACAATTACTCAGTTTTCTGAATCTTCTGAGCACTTACACTAGGAGAAATTTCTTTTACAAAACCTTTAAAACACAATCAGTGCTGACAATTCCTATGTGGAAATGAGTCCAGCCATGGTCCCCTCACTTGTGCATGTGAATATTCTCACTGGGGGAGAACCCCAACAGGATTTTTGTGTGAATTCGGGAGTGCACTTAATCTCTCATCATGAAAACAGACCCCACTTATACATTTTTCATCTTTATTTTTAAGGTTGCACTCCTCTAAATAACCCTAAAGCCTCATCACAAAAGGTTTGTATATAGTATTTTTACTGTAGCTTCATCCTTGGTAACGTCCTAATTGCCTTTTGGACAACCTACTTGACCAATCACGTATGTAGATCTGTGTTACATGTGGGTATTTCTCAGTGCTGGTTTGTTACTGGCACCTCATTCACACGCATTGTGCCCAGAGCATGATGTCTCCATGAAGTGGTGGTATGTTTGCAGCCTACTGTCCAGCCAAGAGTGGCAGATACTTCTAGTGGTTTCTCTGGTGTCCACTCTCATCTTCTTCCCATATGAAGAAAATCCAGGTTCTGTCAGATTAGTAAGGTGTGCTATTTTTAAAAATCTCTTACAGGTTTTCTTGCAACTACGACCATCCATGTCCCACAACCCTGGCCACTGACAAATCAGCAGATGTCACTACGTGGGCTTCTGAGAAAGCTCTTGAACAGAGGTCGTTCTTAAACCTGAATTCTTCCCTGTATGTTTTGCTCTTTGCTTTATCCCCTACTTCTCACCTTATAAGGACATCCAGTACCTAGTATTGGAAGATCCACCTAATGACCATGTGGATGAAAGCCACAGCGTAAGGAAGTGACTGCAGAAAGCCCACAGTGTCCCTGGCCTACCCTGTGGCTTCTTTGAGTGTCTGCACCAGCCCTGGACGTGTTACTTCCAGACTTCCTATCACATGAGAAAAAATAAAACTGATTATTGGTTTAAGCTGCTATGGATATTTGTTTTCCTTTTAAATTTATTTATTTTAAAAAATGAAATAAGGGTAGATCAGTTTGAGGGTCTCACTCCAGCTCTGTCTCAGGCCTCCACCAGCTGTCCCTCTTTCTTGCAGTTTACCTCATAGAGCCTTGAGGTGGGCATGTGTGGAACCTTGGTGCTAAGATTTCATGCTTTATCTCATTTTACTCATAGCTATTTTGCAATTTTGGCATTCTCTCTGTCTTAAAGGCAGTGTTGAAGATATAGTTTTCTGTAGAAGATTCATAGTTGTGGAGTTACTTCATAGCATTTCAGAGGAGATTTGGGGAGGTTGCCTACCACTCAGTGGCCCTTGTTTTTAGTTACCTGGAAGTCTCTTCACCTTAGTTTTTGAAAACACTTTGACTTTTATTTTATTTTATTTTATTTTATTTTATTTTATTTTATTTTATTTTATTTTATTTTTTGAGACAGAGTCTCCATCACACAGGCTGGAGTGCTGTTGCATGATCTCGGTTCACTGTAACCTCCACCTCCCAGGTTCAAATGATTCTTGCGCCTCAGCCACCTGAGTAGCTAGGATTACAGGCATGCACCACCATGCCCAGCAAATGTTTGCATTTTTAGTAGAGACAGGGTTTCACCATGTTAGCCAGGCTGGTCTCAAACTCCTGACCCCAGATGATCTGCCTGCCTCAGACTCCCAAAGTACTGGGGTTACAGGGATGAGCCACTGCACCCGGCCTGGATATGCTTCAAAGAGGTCATTTCTTTGTCTTCTGGCCCCCATTGTTTCTGACTAAAAGTTGGCGTTATTCTTAACAATACCCCCCTGTATATAATGTGTTGTTTGTCAAACCGTTGAAAACTCAAGATAATTATCTAAAGAGAAGTCAGTGACAAACAACACATAAATGTATATGCTTTGATCTTATTAACTTAATCATATGTCAGTTTAATTCTTGGGCCCAACTGGGATCCTAAGATGATGTAGGTGAATTTTGTTGCCCCTACAATATGGACATTAGTTTGCAAGTGTCTGTTTGAGTTCCTGCTTTCAATTCTCATGAATTTTCACAAATTGTTTTCTTCCTCATTTTCTCTTTTTGGGACTCCAGTTGTGCCACAGGACTCTGAGATTCCTGTTTCATTCTTCTAATGTATTTGTTTTCCAGTTTGTATGACTTCTACTGATATATCTTAAAGTTCACTAACTCTCCTATTCTTTTCATCTGTTGAATCCATTTAGTGACTCCTTAAAATTTAGATGTCTGAGGTCCTTAGGAAAACAGGTGCTTCTCCCCAATGTAGCTTGGATTTGCTCTGAATGTGGCAGTCCCCTAAGCCAATAACACACTGCCTCCTGGCCTTCCCTGGCCACCCAGGAAGGAGTGAAGGGAGAGATAGGTGTAGTGGTAATAAGCCTAGCTGTGCACAGCATTGTGTAACAACTAGAAAAGGCAATATGTTTTTCTGCTCCCATCCCCAAGCCTGATTCCTTCAATATGCAGTAACTGACACCCCCACACATGCCCTCCCCTCTACCTCCCATTATTCCACCGAGAACCCTGTCTAAGGAACAAGGAAATCCTACAAAGAAGATGTCTCAGGTACCCATCAGCAGCCATGACATGATGACAAGTGAGTCTGGTGTCATTAAAAGGTTGTCTTCAAACCACCTTCTGCTGCAAGCAGAACCCAATCACATAGGAATCCAAGCTCCACAATAGAGAGGCTGAGATTGAGTCTGGAGGGCCAGTGGGGACCTCATGACTGTGAAGATCCTGGACTCCTGTGTTGCTGGAGATGGTGTCCATGTCCTCACATGTGCTCAGCCCTCTTTCTGACACATGGAGAGGCAGCTACTGTGGTTCAGCACAAACAGAAGATGTAGTGTGCCTCCAGGGTGGGAGCATGCGAGTGGTGGACTCTGACTTTGACTTTAAGGACAGATTTATTCCTTAACGTTCTTCCTTATATGACTGGTTCTTCTGAGGGCCTCAGACTCCCTCTCCAACAGCCTTCTGCCCTCTCCCATTTTCACGTTTTCATTTTTGAGCTTCCTTAGCTAAGTGGTTTTACTTTTTTTTTTTTTTTTTTTTTTGGAGACAGGGTCTGGCTGTGTTGCCTAGGCTGGAGTGCAATGGCATGATCTCAGCTCACTGCAACTTCCACCTCCCGGATTCAAGAGATTCTCTTGCCTCAGCCTCCAAAGCAGCTGGGATTACAGGTGTGTACCACCATACCAAGCTAATTTTTGTATTTTTAGTAGAGACAGATTTCACCATGTTGGCCAGGCTGGTCTCGAACTCCTGACCTCAAGTGATCCTACCACTTTGGCCTCAAGTGCTGGGATTACAGGTGTGAGCCACCGCACCTGGCCTTACATTCTTATTCTGTGCATATTGGCCATTGTGGGCATCGTTCCTCACCTGAGTGAACACAGCCATGAGTGAACATCCTGAGTGAACACATCCTTAATATTTGTGTCCTGGGACCTGGGTTTAGAGTTTGGAGTAGAGAGGCCAAGGGTTTGCAGTCAGGCAGTTTACTTTCAAAATATTTATGTATTGTGCTTTCTTCTTTATAAAAACCCTTGGGGGACTGTTAAGTGTGTGTCTGAGCTTGGATTTGGGTTTTCTAGACTAGAGATCCCTAGTCCCCTTGAAGCTGTGAGTATAAGGGTATTGTGTTTCTTGAGAAGGTCTAAGAGTTGCTATCAGTGTGGTTGCAGTGTATGTTGTACTTAGAGACCTCGTCAGAATGGATAACCCATTTTGCCTCCATCACTTACGAAACAACGACTTTTATCAGCTACACTAAAATGCCACTGGTGTCATGCTACCTTCTCATAAATACTGGGAATTAACTGACGACTTTCTCGTCCAGGTATTCATAGGCTTTGGCAAGGCAGCAGTACACAAAACAGGTCACTTTCATAGGATTCTTGACGAATATATAAACACTAGGAAAAAAGTAAATACTGGCAAGAATAAATGCTATGAGGAAGAGTAAATTCGAATAGGAGTATAGACAGATGGGACTGATCCATTAAATTTGTACAGTGTACAGCATATACTCATTTTTGGTCACTTTAACTTTTTAGGAAGCAAAATCATCACAGAAATCCTCAAGAGACAGCTTTTCCTGTACATTTCAGTTTCTCCTAAAACAGAAGAGAGCTTGGAATCCTTATTGAGGAATCACCCAAGCATTTCTTTCTATCACAACAAGAGCAATTCCAGTTTGCTCCATGAGACCCTGTTTCTCTCAGAATCAAGAGATTCTCTTGCCTGAGCCTCCAAAGCAGCTGGGATTACAGGTGTGTACCACCATACCAAGCTATTTTTTGTATTTTTAGTAGAGACAGGTTTGGCCTCCAAGATCTTAATCTTTTGCCCAAGAAAATCCTTCCGTTTAAGCAACATGAGTTCCTTGATTTGTCTTTAACTAGCCCACTGCTACTTTTCTGAGTTCAGAATAAAAGTTGATTATTATTATTATTATTAATTGTTATTATTTTGAGACAGAGTTCTGCTCTGTCACCCAGGCTGGAGTGCAGTAGCATTATCCCAGCCCACTGCAACCTCTGCCTCCCGGGCTCAAGCGATTCTTCTGCCTCAGCCTACTGAGTAGCTGGGATTACAGGCGTGCACCACCACACCCAGCTAATTTTTGTATGTTTAGTAGAGATGAGGTTTTGCCATGTTGGCCAGGCTGGTCTTGAACTTCTGGACTTAAGTGATCCACCGGCTTTGACCTCCCAAAGTGCTGGGATTATAGGCGTGAGCCACCATGCCAAGCTTCACAACTGATTGTTAACCCGATCTAGCTACTCCTCAAGAATCTAAATCAATCAATTTGCTTCCTAGAGACAGAATTTCCAGCCTTGGACCTTGACAGTTATTTTGACCTAACATTGGTGATAATGTTTCTCTACCTCATCCAAGAAGATGGCGGATTGGAGCTCTTTTTACATAGCTTCACCAGTCTTCCCAGCAACACTGAGGGGTAGTCATTTATTTTCTACAGAAAAAGAGACAGGTGCAAAGAGTGAACTTACCAGCTGGAAACTGGGACCAGTAACAAGTTCTTACTCTGACATTCAGCCCTCACTTCACCTCTTGACCCCTTTCATGCCTGCATCAACCAGTGGTTCTCTTGGGCTCAGAGAGCATGACAGAGGGGCTCACGGTGTTCCATTTGGCTTCCTGAAATCCCTTCCTTTCCCCCTTGCAGTGCTTCCATGCAGCACTTTGGGTATGTAGTAAGGGCAATTTACATCCCTGAGTGAAAATGCTGAATGTTCAGCGAGCCTTGGTCAAAAGTTTTCCTAGGCTCATTAGTGAAGAAACAGCAATCACTCACTGGGTGTAGATGGGTATGAAAAAAAAAGAATGTATACCCTAGAGGCCAGGCCCAAAGGGAAAAGCGTCCTTTCTCTCAGCATTGAGTAAAATGCATTGAGTAAAATCTCTCTCAGCATTGAATAAAACACACTGAGTAAAATTTCTCTCAGCATTGAGTAAAGTTGGCCATTTTTTAAATGAGCCTTGGGAATCCAGCATAACTATTCCCTCTATGCCCAATTTCTCCATCAAAATAATGAATTCCATGGACAACCTAAGTGACCCATGACTGTTGGATCTCACTGCACTTCCCTGCCAATTCTCAGAATAGACAGAGTATCACACAGTCTCTGGAGAGAACTTCTAATTACAGGAACACAGTCTTCTTGTCTGAGTCTTATTTTCAGTTCTTGGAACCTCTCCAGCAGGGACCATCTCTGTCTTGTGTAACATTTAGGTAACATCCAATCCACTCAGGAATTCTTCCCTCCTAGGGAACCTACTATATACACCCAGTGAATATCAGCTAACTGCCCTCCACTTTTAATTAGGTTTTGGGAAGAAAGATCAATAAGACATAGTCCTGCCTTTAAGGGAGTAAAGGTGTAGGAGAAGTGGGATATCAACAGTAAATAGGACTCCTAGTATGGCAGGTGAATTCATTTGGGAAGCCCCAAATGGGGAGGATGTTGAACTTGGACCATAAAGAAAATCTGCCGGGCGCGGTGGCTCAAGCCTGTAATCCCAGCACTTTGGGAGGCCGAGGCGGGCGGATCACGAGCTCAGGAGATCGAGACCATCCTGGCTAACATGGTGAAACCCCGTCTCTACTAAAAATACAAAAAATTAGCCGGGCGTGGTGGCGGCGCCTGTAGTCCCAGCTACTCGGAGGCTGAGGCGGGAGAATGGCATGAACCCGGGAGGCGGAGCTTGCAGTGAGCCGAGATGGCGCCACTGCACTCCAGCCTGGGCGACACAGCGAGACTCCGTCTCAAAAAAAAAAAAAAAAAAGAAAAAGAAAAAGAAAATCTAAGGCCAATGTCTTACAATACATAGAATAGCAGGCCCCGTGAAGAATTATCTGAACTGTCAACAGTTCCCAGGTTGAGGAACTTTGTGATAGACTAACAGTTTCTGGACCAGGAACTAAGGGAAAGATGGAGGGTAGTCAGCTACTCCTTAAGGCTCATAGGATGATACTCTTCCTGCTCCCATCTAGTTATGCCCAGGCCACCGGGACCAGGGGTTCCATAGAGTGGTTGGAAATGAAGACCTTATTGCACTAAATAAAACCTATTTTTTCTCTCCCAAGAGCAATCAGTCTGTATCTCACCTTTACTCACCTCCTGGAGAAGAATGCATCCATACAGATCTTCCAGGGGTTCAGGATCCTGCCAACAGATCTTCGTATTTTTTTTTAATGAGCTTTCTCAGGTTGAAAGAACCTGCCAATAGATGTGCCTCTTGGAACAAATCGAATAGTCAAGAAACACGCTAGCCAATGTAAACAAAAAGTAAAACTCTAAGCGCCCCAACCATCTAAATGAACCCCTCCTTTTGGCCAAGGGCATTCCAAAGTTAACCTGAAAACCTAGTTCAGGCCATGATGAAAAGTGGGGGTCAAACATGACTCATTATCCCTCCTCCCTTTGGAATTCATTATACCCTCCTCTCTTTGGAATATATCTTCAATATTCCTGCTAACATCACAGTGGGTGTACACCCTATGATATTATGCAGAATACATCTCTGATATTCCTGCTAATATCACAGTGGGTGTATACCCTGTGATATTATGAAGGATATATCTTCAATATTCCTGCTAATATCACAATGGGTGTACATCTTGTGATATTTGCAGAATATATTTTTGATATTTCTGCTAATATCACAGTGAGTTTACACTCTGTGATATTATACAGAATATATCTTTGATATTCCTGCTAATATCACAGTGGGTGTACACAGTGTGTGTGCACCCTATGATATTATGCAGAATATATCTTCGATATTCATGCTAACATCACCTTGGGTGTACACCCTGGGATGTTATCCAGAATATGTCTTCAGTATTCCTGCCAGTATTACAGTGGATGTACACCATGTGATATTATGCAGAATGTATCTTTGATATTCCTGCTGATATCACAGTCGGTGTACATCCTGTGTGTGCACCCTATGATATTATACAGAATGTATTTTTGATATTCCTGCTAATATCACTGTTTGTGTACACCCTGTGATGTTATGCAGAATATATCTTCAATATTCCTGCTAAAATCACAGTGGGTATACACCCTGTGTGTACACCTTGTGATATCATGCAGAATATATCTTCGATATTCCTACTAAGATTATAGTGGGTGCACACCCTGTGATATTATGCAGAATACATCTCTGATATTCCTGTTAACATCACAGTGGGTGTACACGCCATGATATTATGCAGAATATATTTCTGATATTCCTGCTTGTATTACAGTGGGTGTACACCCTTTGATATTAGGCAGAACATGTCTTTGATATTCCTGCTAATAGGACAGTGGATGTACACCCGGTGTATACACCCGGTGGTATTATGCAGAATATATTTTCAATATTCTTCCTAATATCATAGTGGATGTACACCCTGTGATATTGTGCAGAATGTATCATCCATATTCCTGCTAATATCGCAGTGGGTGTACAGCATGTGGTATTATTCAGAGTATATCTTCAATATTCCTGCTGATGTCACAATGGATGTACACCCCATGATTTTACGCAGAATATATCTTTGATATTTCTGTTAATGTCACAGTGGTTGTACACTGGGTGGTATTACACAGAATATACCTTCAATATTCCTGCTAATATCACTGTGGGTGTACACTCTGTGATATTATGCAGCATATATCTTTGATATTCCTGTTAATATCACATTGGTTGTACACACCCAGTGTGTAAAGAATATATCTTCAATATTCCTGCTAATATGACAAAGGGTGTACACCCTGTGTGTACACCATGTGATATTATGCAGAATATAGAGTCTATATTCCTGCTAATATCACAGTGTTTGCACACCCACTGTGATATTATACAGAAAACTGATACTCCTGCTAATACCGTAGTGGTTGTACACCCTATGATATTATGCAGGATTTATCTTTGACATTCCTGCTCATAACACAGTGGGTGTACACCCTATGATATTATTTAGAATATCTTTGATATTCCTGCTAATACCACAGTTGGTGTAAACCCTGTGTGTAAACCCTGTGATATTATTCAGAATATCTTGGATAGATATTTTTGCTAACATCACACAGTGTGTACACACAAGGTGTACACCCACTGATATTAGTCAGAATATCTTGGATAGATACTTCTGCTAATATCACAGTGGGTGTTCACCCTCGGTTTAAACTGGGTGATATTACTCAGAATATCTTGCATTGATACTCCTGCTAATAACACAGTGAATGTCCACCCTGTGTGTACACCTGGTGATATCAGTCAGAATATCTTGGATAGATACTCCTGCTAATATCACAGTGGGTGTACACAGAGTGTGTGATATTTGTCAGAATATACTGAATAGATACTTTTGCTAATATCACAGTGGGTACACACCCTGTGTGTAAACCTGGTGATATTATCCAGAGTATCTTGGATAGATACAGGGTGTACACCCACTGTGATATTATTTAGCATATCTTTTATATTCCTGCTAGCACTGTGAGATAATTGATAAACACCCGAGCAATATTTCTTTCATTCATATCACAGTGAGTAAACACTCTGTGTAAACACTGTGAGATGACTGATGAACATCCAAGTGATATTTCTTTCTTTCATATCACAGTGAGTAAACACTCTGTGTAAACACCGTGAGATGATTGATAAACATCCGAGAGAATTTCTCTCATTCATATCACAGTTTGTAAACACTCCGTGTTAACACTGTGAGATGATATGACTATTGGAGTAACATTTCATTAGTATCACAGTGCGTAAACACTGTGACATGATATGAATATCAGAAGGATATTTTATTAATATCACAGTATAAAAACACTGTGATATGATGAATATCCGAGTCATGTTTCATTAATATCACAGTGAGTACACACTCTGTACACATTATGATATGATGAATATCAGAGTGATATTTCTTTAATATCACAGTGTGTAAACACTATGATATGATGAATATTTGAGTGATATTTCATTCACACTGTGTGTACACGCTGTGATATTAATGGAGTATCACAGCGTGTACACGCTGTGATATAATGATTATCAGACTGATATTTTGAGTCTGTGTACACTCTGTGTGCACACTGTGATATGATGAATATCATAGTGACATTTCATTCATATCCCAGCATGTACACAGATGATGAATATCAGAGCTATATTTCATTAATTACTATCACAGTGTGTACACTCTGTGTAACCAGTGTGAAATGATGAATATCAGAGTGATATTTCATTAATATCACAATGTGTACACACTGTGCTATTGGAGCAATATTTCATTAATATCACAGTGTATACACACTGTGATATGTACATACAAATATACAGTGTACACACTGTGATATGATAAATATCACAGCAATATTGTGTTAATATCACCGTGTGTAAACTCTCTGTGTAAACACTGTGATATTTATGAAATATCGCTCTGATGTTTATCATATCACAGTGTGTCAACTCTCTGTGTAAACACTGTGATATCATTACCATCATCAGACAGATAGTTCATTAATATCACAGTGTGTAAACACTGTGTGTAAACTCTGGCTATTATAATTATCAGAGCAATATTTCATTAATATCACAGTGTGTCAACACTGTATTTACACTCTACAGTGTCAACACTGTAATTACACTATGTGTAATTACAAATATCAGAGCAATATGTCATCAATATCACAGTGTATAAACACTGGATATTATAAATATCAGAGCGATATGTCAAAAATATCAGTGTGTAAACACTGTGCTTAATTACAAATATCAGAGCAAGATATTGCCAGTATCACAGTGCGTAAACACTGCGCGAATTACAAATATCAGAGCGGGATGTGGTATCACAGTGTGTAAACACTGTGCATGATTATAAATATCAGAGCGATATGTTGTCAGTATCGCAGTGTTGCTGCACATAATTACAAATATCAGAGCGATATATCGCCAGTATCACAGTGTGTAAACACTGTGCGTGATTACAAATATCAGAGCGATATGTCGTCAGTATTACAGTGCATAAACACTGCGCAAATTACAAATATCAGAGCGATATATCATCAGTATCATAGTGTGTAAACACTGCGCGTAATTACAAATATCAGAGTGATATGTGGTCAGTATCACAGTATGTAAACACTGCATATAATTACAAGTATCGGAGCGATATGTCGTCAGTATCACAGTGTGTAGACACTGCACGTAATTACAAATATCAAAGCGATACATCGCCAGTATCGCAGTGTGTAAACACTGCACTTAATTACAAATATCAGAGTGATGTCATGAATATCACAGTGTGTAAACACTGCACATAATTACAAATATCAGAGCGATATGTCGTGAATATCACAGTGTGTAGACACCATGCATAATTACAAATATCAGAGCGATATGTCATCAGTATTACAGTGTGTAAACACTGCATGTAATTTCAAATATAGCGATATGTCATGAATATCAGTGTGCAAACACTGCATAATTACAAATATCAGAGCGATATGTCGTGAATATCATAGTGTGTAAACACTGTGCATAATTACAAACATCAGAGAGATATGTCTTGAATATCACAGTGTGTAAATGCTGCACATAATTACAAACATCAGAGCGATACATCACCAGTATCACAGTGTGTAAACACTGCGTGTAATTACAAATATCAGAGTGATACGTCAGCAATATCACAGTGTGTAAACACTGCACATAATTACAAATATCAGAGTGATATATCACCAGTATCACAGTGTGTAAACACTGTGAATAATTACAAATATCGGAGCGATATGTCATCAGTATCAGTGTGTAAACACTGCGTGTATTTACAAATATCAGAGCAATATATCGTCAGTATCACCGTGTGTAAACACTGTGAGAAATTACAAATATCAGAGCGATATGTCATCAGTACCATAATGTGTAAACACTGCATGTAATTACAAATATCAGAGCAATATATCGTCAGTATCACAGTGTGTAAACACTGCGTGTAATTCAAATATCAGAGCGATATGTCAGCAATATCACGGTGTGTAAACACTGCATGTAATTACAAATACCAGAGCGATAATACCATCAATATGACTGTGTGTAAACACTTTTCATAATTACAAATATCTGAGCAAGGGAACAATGTATCGCCAATATCACAGTGTGTAAACACTGCGTGTAATTACAAATACCAGAGCAATATGTCGTCAATATCACAAATTGTGAACACTGGATATTATAAATATCGAGTGATATTTCATTAATATCACAGTGTGTTTTCACTGGATATTGTAAATATCAGGGTGATATTTCATTAATTTTTTCATTAAATTTTTTAAGTGATGTGAGGAATTTAGGGAATTTATCACCTCCCATAGATCACCTCCCTTAATTCGGGTGCCAATTAACACTAATTAAGAACCTGAACTTTTAGATCAGACTGCCTGGGTTCAAATCCCAATTGTACCATATGTGACCTTGGTCAAGTTGCTGAATCTCTCTTCTCTTCATTTCCTAATCTGTATAATGAGAACAATACGATTAATGTCTATCCCATGTGGCTATTGTGACTAGTAAGAGAATTAAATGAGCTCAGAAAGTGCTTAGACTGTTTGGCTCAACTGTTAGATTTTACTGGATACTGTACTTAGAAAGCAACAATGGGGGGACTCAAAATTGCCCACCATGATACAGCGCTCCTCATTATTTTTCTTTTGTTGTAGCACCTCTTTCCTTCTAATATACTGTAGAATTGAATTATTTATTGTATCTATTATTCTTTGCCTGCATTCATCACTCCAAGAGTACAGAGATCTTTGTTTTGTTCACGGACATGTGCCAAGCAGTTTATCAGAGTCTGGCACATAGTAGGTACTTAACAAATATTTGGTAGAGAATAAATTTGCTGCCATAATTTCCTTGACATTTGTAGAAACTTCAACTCTTAAGATTGCCAGAAATTTTAAAGGACAGCACATTCATTCAATAACCTCGTGTCAAAGACATATTCTGTGACTGGTGTACAAGGCACCTGGTATACAAAATGACTAATGCACAATTTGTGATCAAGGAGCAAGCCAAGCACAAAAATGAAGCCTTTCAATACAATAAACAGTAATAAATTTAAGAACAAAATGAGGATTGAAAAGGACAGAGTGTAAATCTCTCCAGGAGAGTCAGAGATGACTGAGCTGGGATAAGAGGTGTTCCCAGGTAGAGAGTGCAGGGTACAGTCAAGCATGGCAACAGCATGAAGCAGAACCAGGAAACAACACAGTGTGTCTAGGAGACATAGAGCAGTGTAGGGAGCTCATGATGGGGAAGATTTATTCGCGTGATTATTGGCTGAGATGTTCTCAGTTCTGCAAGGACCATGTTTGTGATTATAGGCATTAACAAAGATTGGTATGGTTTGGTTTCAACCAGGCATGACTAAACACTGAGAGATGGGATAGCAATGAGGGGCTGGGACCATGCAAACAGAGGCCAGACTGTCAGCAGCAGGTACACAAGATCAGAACTCAGCAAATACAAAGAAATGAGAGTCAGAGGAAATCCTGGATAAGATATCAAGGAGATGACAATGGCTCTCTTTTGTGTGGGGGTCCAAAGAAATATAAAAGTGTTTTATGGAAGAAGAAAGAAACTGTTTTTGGGTCTGTCAGAACAACCAGACTGGCCAAAGCTGGGATAACTTCAGAAGAAAAGCAGAGGAGTCTTGGGCCAGAGGAGAACCTAGCTAAGTAGCCCCACAAGAGCAACCGCATTGAAGAGGATTTTTCCTGTTAATCCAGCACCACCCCCACTGTTATGGCTGGATATTATCATAACCTTGTTTTATATGTTTTAATACTTACATTACCTAGTTATCTAAGTATAACTCATTTCTACAATGTGAATACAATTTTTCTTAATAAATCATTCTGACATTTCTGAAATCTCAGGTTAAACAGTCTCTTCTATTATTAAAAAGGGGAGCCTGAACTGAGTGAACTTATTGCAGTCACCATCTTAGTGTCCAGAGAGAGCAAACCAGCAAACTTCAGACTATCCCTGACTAGGCGCAGTACCATCCCCTTCAAAGGGCCGGCAATGCACTGAAAGCCAAGTGAGTCTGCTGACAACACAGTAACAAGAAGGCCAGAGTTTATTGAATCACAGAATAATTCAGTGGTAGGCTAGCACTGGGCTTTAATGAGCACCGTGTCCAGCCTTCTCACTCTGGGACCTTGTGATGTTCACTACCCGGCTAACTAGTAACTCTTACTACACTGCCACCTTGTCTCGAGCAAGACCAGGCGGTTGTTTTAGTGAGTTCCGGAGAACAAAAAAAATGTTTAAAACTTCAAACTTCAAACCAGTACTTTGTATACAAAATAATGAATTGGTTGATTAATTTTTCCATCTTCATAATTGCTTTTGTTGGCAAGAGTGAATCTATAATATGATCATTTTCATAGGAAAATGGAATGGATCATATTAAAAATCACGTTTATATTTATCCTTGATGATCTTTATGCCAAGTTTCTTAAAGGCAGGGCATTTCAACAAACACACCATTAAGAATATTTTCAGGTTTACAATTGCAAAATGGTGTATGTAGTTTGCAATTATTTCCTATTCTTCTAAAACTAGTAAAAGTTGTATAACGCAGATAGTAGCATACAGGGCCAAGCACAATATCTTGTAAAGGGCCAAATAGTAACTGTTTTCTGGTTTTCAGCCCATATGATCTCTACAGCAACTACTCAACTCAGACATCATAGCACAAAACCAACCATGGACAATATGTCAGAGAAGAGGCTGTGTTCCAATAAACCTTTATTTACAAAAACAGGCAGCAATTTGATTGTTTGCCAACTCCTAATCTAGATCACGTGTCATGTTTTTCTGTCTTAACAATGTATCTTTTTTTTTTTTTTTTTTTTTGAGATGGAGTTTCGCTCTGTTGCCCAGGCTAGAGTGCAGTGGCACGATCTCAGCTCACTGCAAGCTCCGCCTCCCGGGTTCACGCCCTTCTCCTGCCTCAGCCTCCCAAGTAGCTGGGACTACAGGTGGCCGCCATCAGGCATGGCTAATTTTTTTTTATTTTTAGTAGAGACAGGGTTTCACCGTGTTATCCAGGGGTGGCATATAAGGGATATGAAAATCAATTTAGATAAACATATTATCCATGATCTAATTTTGAAAACATCACAACTAGTTGTTGATACCATAAGCATGAGAAGCAAGTAGTTACATGTGTATGTTTTTATTAAAGTACTACTATGTTGTCCCATCCATCTGCAAAATTCTGCAGTTCTATGTAAAGATTTGTACCCACAACCCTGAGATTATGTCTTAATCTCCTGACCTCGTGATCCGCCCGCCTGGGCCTCCCAAAGTGCTAGGATTACAGGCGTGAGCCACCATGCCCAGACTGTCTTAACAATATATCTTAAAGTAAGTTTTATATCAGGACATTAGAGAGGTCTCATTTTTAAAGAAATATATAGTAAGATACTATATGGATGTATCATGATTTATGTAGCCAATCCTATAATGACGGACGTTTTCATTGTTTTCCAGTTTTTTATTATTGTAAGTATTTGCTACAGTGAATTACATTTTACATATTTCTGTGTTCACATGTATGAATATATATGTTTTATTATTTTTTTCAGAGATGGGGTCTTGGCAGGGCGCGGTGCCTTACGCGTGTAATCCCAACACTTTGAGAGGCCGAAGTGTGCAGATTGCTTGAGTCCAGGAGTTCCAGACCAGCCTGGCCAACATGGTGAAACCCTGTCTCTACTGAAAATACAAAAATTAGCAGGGCATGGTGGCTCTCACCTGTAGTCCCAGCTACTCAGGAGGCTGAGGTGGGAGGATTTCTAGAGCCCAGGAAGCAGAGATTGCAGGGAGCCAAGATCGTGCCACTGCACTCCAGCCTAGGTGAAAGAGGGAGACCCCATCACAAAAAACGAAAAAAGAGATGGGGTCTCCTTCTGTCACCCAGGCTGAAGTGCAGTGAGGCAATCACAATTCCCTCCATCCTTGAACCCCTGGACTCAAGTGATCCTCCTACCTCAGTCTCCCGAATATTGAACCATGCAATAGCCACACATGGATATTGAGCACTTCAAATTTGGATACTGCTCAATGGGCACCACCATGACTGGGTTTTTTTTTTTTTTTTCTTCCTGTAGAGTAAAGGTCACACTATGTTACCCAGCCTGGTCTCAAACTTCTGGCCCCAATCGATCCTCCCACCTCACCCTCCTAAAGTCTTAGGATTACAGGCATGAGTCAGTCAAATATGCATGTTGAATAAATTCATAAAATTGCGAGCATACAAGTCTCATCAATATTGACAAAATTCCCTCCAATTTTGCATACCCCTCCAACAATGTATGAGAAAAAATGTTCTAGTTCCACATGGCACTATGTTGGTATAGAAGAAAATTTGAGATCCAATTTTATTTTATTTTATTTTATTTTATTTTATTTTATTGAGGTGGAGTCTCGCTCTGTCACCGGGGCTGGAGTGCAGTGGCCGGATCTCAGCTCACTGCAAGCTCCGCCTCCCGGGTTCAGGCCATTCTCCTGCCTCAGCCTCCCGAATAGCTGGGACTACAGGCATCCACCACCTCGCCCGGCTAGTTTTTGTATTTTCAGTAGAGACGAGGTTTCACCGTGTTAGCCAGGATGGTCTTGATCTCCTGACCTCGTGATCCGCCCGTCTCGGCCTCCCAAAGTGCTGGGATTACAGGCTTGAGCCACCGCTCCCGGCCGAGATCCAATTTTATTATTTTACAGTTCCACATATGAGTGCTCAGTTGTCCCAAGATAATTTCTTAATTATATTGTCTTTACCCACTAATTTAAAACGTTATCTTATTAAAGGCTTCTACCTTTTATAGCAGCCAAGAAAAATGTTCCCTATTGACATATTTAATAAAGAATTTAAACTCTCAATGTCAGGCTGGGTGTGGTGGCTCACGCTTGTAATCCCAGCACTTTGGGAGGCCAAGGTGGGCGGATCACGAGGTCAGGAGTTCGAGACCAGTCTGGCCAACATAGGGAAACCCCATCTCTACTAAAACTACAAAAAATTAGCTGGGCATGGTGGCGTGCACCTGTAATCCCAGCTACTCGGGAGGCTGAGGCAGGAGAATCGCATGAACCTGGAAGGTGGAGGTTGCAGTGAGCTGAGATCGTACCATTGCACTCCAGCCTGGGGGACAGTGTGAGACTCCGCCTCAAAAAAAAAAAAAAAAGAATCTGAATGTCATTTTCACCAAAGCTACCTTTCTTCTTCCCCTACTCAAATCTAGGAGTGAGCAATTTTATTTTGAAGTTGTATTATATCAATCTATATAAGAGATATGGAAGTCAATTTAGATAAACATATTATCCATGATCAAATTTTGAAAACATCACAACTAGTTGTTGATACCATAAGCATGAGAAGCAAGTAGTTATATGTGTATGTTTTTATTAAAGTACTACTATGTTGTCTCATCCTTCTCCAAAATTCTGCAGTTCTAAGTAAAGATTTGTACCCACAACGCTGAGATTATGTCACAGTCGGGTGGAGAGAAGAAACCCTTCTCTGGGTCATTTGCCTTATGGCATTTGATATTCAATAATGCAAAGCACAAAGATGATGGATTATCAAGGGTCATTCTATATCTGCACTGTCCATTATACACACTGAATATTGGACCATGCAGTAGCCAGTAGCCACGTGCAGATATTGAGCACTTGAAATTTGGATAGTCAAAATTGAAATGCGCTGTAAAATACACACCAAATTCATAAGACAGTATGAAAAAATAATATAAAATATCTCGATAATTTTATATTGCTTACATTTTTAAATGCTAAACTTTTTGATATATTTATTAGCTAAAATGTATTAGCAAAATTAATTTGACTCTTTTTTGTAATATGACTACTACAAAATGTATAACTACAATCATGGTTCATGTTATAGTTCTCTCAGACAGAGCTATTTTTTTTTTCTTTTCAACTTTTATTGTAGGTTCAGCAGGTATATGTGCAGGTTTGTTACATAGGTAAATTGTGTGTTACAGAGGTTTGGGGTACAGATAATTTTATCATCCAGGTAATCAGCATAGTACCCAATAGCTGGTTTTCCATCCTCACCCTCCTCCTATCCTCCATCCTCAGGTAGGCCCTAGTGTCTATTGTCCCTTTCTTTGTGTCTATGTTTAACTCCCACTTATAAGCGAGAACATGCAGCATTTGGTTTTTTGTTTCTGCATTAATTTGCTTAGGATAATGACCTCCACCACCATCCGTGTTGCTGAAAAAGACATTATTTCATTCGTTTTTATGGCTGTGTAGTATTCCGTGGTGTATATGTACCACAGTTTCTTTATCCAGTCCACCACTGATGGGCATCTAGGTTGAATTCCACGTCTTTACTATTGTGAATAGTGCTGCAATGAACATTCATGTACGTGTGTCTTTATGGTAGAATGATTTCTATTCCTTTGGGTATACACCCATTAATGGGATTGCTGAGTCAAATGGTAGCTCCATTTTAAGTTCTTTGAGAAATCTCCAGCCTGCTTTCCACAGTGGCTGAGCTAATTTACATTCCCACCAGCAGTGTATAAGTGTTCCCTTTTTCCAAAACCTTGCCAGCATCTCGGACAGAGCTATTTTACATGATTCACACCAACAGAAATTGGAACTTCAGTATGGCTTAGAGGATTAGCTGTGACTTCCTAAAAGTTCCTAAAGCTTCCTAAAAGTTCAGCATGGATAGTGGAAATCACAATATACTAGGAGGAAAGAGTATCATTCAATCTGCAAATACAGATTGAGTACCAGTTATTGCCAGGAAAAGGCTTGGCATTGAATCAGGGTTATAGAGTCCTAGATGACCACATAGCCTTGATCTTGTTGAGGCATTAAACTTCTCTGAGCCTCAAGGCCTCATCTGTAAAATTGGCCTCTGCTCAAAGAGAAGGAATTGGAGTGGATGCACTCCTGAAATTGCTTTCTACATTAAGATCTATGATTCTGTACATACTTCAATTTCATAATCAAGGTCTCTAATGTATATAGAACTGTATTAGAAAAGCTTATATCATAAACTTATATACCACATTTGTATACATAATTTACTATGAGCATTTTCTCTCAGCATGTAAATATATTTTCTTAGTGTTTAAAACATTCAAAGGAATAAGATTCTGTCATCAACGGTAAGCCAAAAAGAGAGATAAAATTAAATAATCTACATGCCACATTTTGACATCAGTTTTTTTGGGGCGCACATAGACTTTTATTTTCATTCATTTATGCAATGCTTAGTTAATGAGCATAAGGCAAAGTGCCATGTAGGATAAAACATCTATAAACATGGTCCCTACTCATGAACGATTTGTTCCTGTGAAGCTTCCCCAATATCCCTGGCTAGAGTTACTCCTGAGGGTAGATTAGTTACTTCATTGTCCGTGCTTCTATTACAGCACTCAACAATGCTATTGTCATTTTTCTGTTACATTTTTGCTTCATCTGTGGGCTATAACCTCATTAGCAAAGAAATTCTCTTATTCATCTTTCAACCTAGAACTTCACATATATCTGCCATATAGGACAAGCTCATTAGAAACTTGACATAAGACTGTTACAATCACCAATAAGAACTATTGGCCAGGACCAGGTATGGTGACTCACCTCTATAATCCCAGCACTTTGGGAGGTCAAGGCAAGAGGATCACTTGAAGCCAGGAGTTTGAGACCAGCCTGGCCAACATGGTGAAATCCTACCTCTACTAAAAAGATACAAAAATTAGCAAGGTGGGGTGGCACATGCTTGTAATCCCAGCTACCTGGGTGGCTGAGGCGGGAGGATTGTTTGAACCCAGAAGATGGAGGTTGCAGTGAGCCAAGATCTCACCACTGCACTCCATCCTAGGCAATAGAGCAAGACTCTGTCTCAAGAAAAAAAAAAAAAAGAATGATTACCATTACCAATAATGGAGAGATGGACAACACGTGCCTCCAGATGTGATATCCTGAGAATGGCACAACATTAACTATGCAGAATGCTGGCCAAGAATGCGTAACTCCAACTTGTTGTGAGAAAACATCAGACAAGGACAAAATGATGAAAATTCTACCACAGAAATTTATTTATTAGAAAGTCAGTTGGGGAGGATAGAAACTATATTTTTATAAAATATCAACGACATAAAAGACAAAGGAAGGCTATGAAAATGTTTCATATTAAAAGAGGCTGAAGAGACATGACAAATGCAATAACTTACCCTAGACTGGATTTTTTTTGCTGGAGGGGAAAAATGTTATCAAGAACATTATTAGGTCAGTGAACAAAATTGGAATATGAATGGTAGATTAAAGTATTGCATTTTAGATGAGATATATTCATCCAAAAAGAAGAAAAAGTATATTTAAAAAATATTATACCAATGAAAACTTATAAAATTGATAGCTTCATTGAGGTTATGCAAGAATATTCCTTTTCTTATAAAATACACATGGAAATACTTAGGAGTAAAGGACTATAATACTTGTAACCTTCAAATGGTTCAGTAAAAATTACACACCACACACACACACACACACACACACACAGCTATGCATGCATACACAAAGAGAGCAAATGATAAAGCAAGTGGGGTAGAATATTAGCAATTCAGGAACCATGGTAAAGGGTGTATGTTCCTTGTACTGTTTTTTATACTTGCAGCTTTTGCTAAGTTTGAAATTATTTCCAAATAAAATGTTTTTAAAAGGAACCAGAAATCACGTATTTTAAAGGATGCTCAACTTCACTACGATTCAAAGAAATGTGAATTAAAATATGAGAGAGCGGGTAAAGCAAGGTGGCTCATACCTGTAATCCCAGAACTTTGGGAGGCAGAGGATCACTTGAACCCAGGAGTTCAAGAACAGCCTGGTAATATAGTGAGACCCCATTTCTAAAAATAGACAGATGGATAGATAGATACATACATACATACATACATACATAGATACATAGACAGACACATATATATACACACACACACATATGGTAAAACCACATCCCTCCAAAGAAAAATACATATATACAAAAATTAGCTGGGCATAGTGGCAAGTGCCTGTAGTCCCAGTCACTCGGGAGGCTGAGATGAGAGAATCGATTGAGCCTGGGAGATCAAGGCTGTAGCAAACTGTGATGGCACCACTGCACTCCAGTCTAGATGACAGAGTGAGATCCTATCTCAAAAAAAAAATTAAATTAAAAATATTTTTTTAAAATTCTAGCCAATAGAAATGAAATATTAATGTAAAAAAATGATCATAATAACACAGTGGCTGGTAAAGTAGCCAAGTTGCCCGTTTGGCAGATAGTTCTTTGAGGTACCAGGATATTGTGCAGAAGAGAGTGTTAACAGGGCAGACCAAAGAGCCAGAGCTGGTAAGTCACATGGCAGTGGTCAGTGGAATGACTCACAATGAAATAATCTGGGTGTGAAGTCCAGAAGATCAGGGACATTGACAACAGGCAACTTTGGGAAAGTCAAGCAGAGGAGACTCCTCCAAAGTTGTGGAAAGGGGATGTGATGGTGGAAGAATTCGTTTCATGCTGACCTTCAATATATGATCTCTGACCTGGCAAGGTGGCTCAGACCTATAATCCTAACACTTTGGGAGGCCAAGGTGGGTGGATCCCTTGAGTGCAGAAGTTCAAGGCCAGCCTGGGCAACATGGCAAAATCCCATCTCTACAAAAATTAGCTGGGAGTGGTGGTGGTGTATACCTGTAGGATCAGCTACTGGGGAGGCTGAGGTGCGAAGACCACTTGAGCCCAGGAGGTCAGGGTTGCAGTAAGCCATGATCTCCACTGCACTCCAGCGTGGGAGACAGAGTGAGACCCTGTCTTAAAAAAAAAAAAAAAAAGATCTCTAAGTAGCCTTGTCTATTGTACACAATCTCATTTTATGTGCATACATTCTGAAAAGAAACTTAAATAAAATTGTTCAATACTTTTTTTAAAAATGTCCCTGTAGGCACTGACTAGCTCATTGCTGACAGTGGGGTATGTATCCATTGTAAGAGCTTATAGGAGCATAAATTCAGAATTCACCAATGTCTATCATACAAATAGGAAGGTGTACTAATTCTCTAGATGTCTTTTATCATCAAATAGCAATAACGATAGAGCCAAAGAATCCATGCCATACTGGCTGAGTTTGAGTCTACATAATGAAGACTCTTGGATATTTTGTACACAAGGACAGGATACAGAATCCAACAGCCTGCTAGCTGAAAGAGGATTTGCTGATTTCCCATATCTTTCAGTGTATCCACTTTCAGTTACCTGCCATCTTTCTGTGCCCTTGCTATGGTTTGAATGTGTCCCTCAAAGTTCATGTGTTAGAAACTTGATCTCCAATATGATGGTGTTGGGAGGTGGGGCTTGATGGGAAATGTTTGGGACATGGAGGGAGCACCATGCTCATGAATGGATTGATGTCATTATTTCAGGATTGGGTTCGTTATCACAGGAGTGGGCTCATTACAAGAGGGCAAGTTCAGTCCCCTTTTCTCTTTCTCTACCACTCTCTCACCTTCCACCATAGGATGATACAGCAAGAAGGCCCTTATCAGATGCCAGCACTTGCTCTTGAACTTCTTAGCCTCCAGAACGGTGAGAAGTAAGTTTCTGTTCATTATAAAATACCCAGCATCAGATACTATGTTACAGCAACAGAAGACAGACTAAGACACCCCCATCATGGCACTTACCATACTTCGAGAAGCAGGAAGCCTGTTTAAGGAATCTACAAATTGGTAGGTGCACCAGAAAATACTATTGTCCATGCCAGATTCATTCTCCTCTTCTTCCTTATTAATAGGACCCCAATTTTATTCAGATAAACAATGTTCTCTGATAAAAGACCACATGTCCTAGCTTTCCTTGCAGCCAAGTGTGACCACGTGGCTAATTTTGGCCAAGGATATGTAAGCTGAGGTTGTGTGAGACTTTTAAAAGACTCCTTTAAAAGGGGACAGACCTTTAGGGAACACCCTTTTTGCTTTTAGCCTTTGCAAAAATTGGTGGAAACCAGAATTCTGTATGTAATGGTATCTCGCTGCAAAACAGAAAGAAGTCTACATTCTAGATAACTCTGTGGAGCCTCCATAAAAGAGGCAATGCCTACCTCTGTAAATCTTTGATGTGAGAGAAAAATAAATTTTGATCTTGTCTAAGGCACTTGCATCCCTATTATCTGCTGTTGAATGCAATTCCCAAAGAAGGAATGCCAGAATATTACCTATTTAAAAAATGAAAACTTTTCTCAAGGCAGACCTGACAACACAGAGCTAGCTGGGTGTCCAAAGTCACCAGAAGTTCAGTGCCTATTTCCACTGTTTCTAACAACTCCAGCATTCCTGGAGCAAAGTGTGCAAAAATGAAGATCAGGATAGAGTCAAAAACACTTTTGTGATTGAGGATTTTCGTCTTATTTCTAGGTCTATACTTTAGAGACCCATCTGTGAGACTAATGGGATGGAAAGAAATTATACATGGGGCCCCAAATTATCAGGGAAGGGATATATTACTAAACCAACGGTACCGGGGCAAATTACCATTTAGAGATATCATACAACAGTGTTCCCTCCCAACTTACAATAAAATAACTTTTGGATGGATTTAAAAGTTAATTGCATAAAACAAAACCTTACAAATGCTATAGGGGAGGAAAAAGTGAACATTTAACTGATATCAATTTGGAACAGTGTTTTCAAAATATAAAAGGCAAATTACAACAACAAATATTATCACTAAAATGGACTGCATCAATTTAATTATCTGCTAGTTTGAAAGCATAAATTTAAGAGGCAAATTACAAATTGGATTGGACTAGAAGATTATCTTTCTCAACTAGAAAAACTGTATTAGCAATCAACTGTATTTTACATTTTAGCTTCATCGTTCTACCCACATTCATTTTTTCTTTATTTTCAATGTTGGTATGGGTTTTCTCTTTTCTGAGTTTTTATATTTTAGCAAATATTATGTATTCAGCAAAAATTTACTGACCATCTATTACATATAAGAACTGCCCAGTCCTGGGCACAGTGGCTCATGCCTATAATCCCAACACTTTGCAAAGCTGAAACAGAAGGATTACTTGAGGTCAGGAGTTTGAGACCAGCCTGAGCAACATAGTGAGACCCCATCTCCACAAAGAATACAAAAATTAGCTAGGTTTGGTAGCACCAGCCTACAGTCCCAGCTACTGGGGAGGCTGAGGCGGTAGGATTGCTTGAGCCCAGGAGTTCAAGACTGCAATGAGCTATAATCGCACCGCTGCACTCCACCCTGGACAAAAGAGCAAGACCCTGTCTCAAAAAAAAAAAAAAAAAGACACTGGAGACTACAAGAAGGAAGAAGGAAGGAGGGAGGAGAAGAAAGGGTTGAAAAACTACTTATTGGGTACCATGCTAGCTACCTGGGTAACGGGTTCAGTCATACTCCAAACCTCAGCATCATGCGATATAACATTGTAACAAACCTGCACATGTACCTCCTGAATCTAACTAAAAGTTGAAAAAGGGGGAAAAAAAAAAGTGTCCTAGTTTCTGGGCATCTGGTGGTGAACAGTGAAGTCACATATGCAGAGATGCAATCTACAATCTTAGAGAGTGACAGGCACCAGCATGCTCATTACCAATCAAGTATTTACTTAGAATTGTGATCAGTGCTACAGAGGAGAATTATGTAGAACACTGGTTCTACACCTCTCGGGTTTTTTTTTAAATATTATAACTTTTTTTTTTTTTTTTTTTTTTTTGAGATGAAGTCTCACTCTCGTCCCTCAGGCTGGAGTGCAATGGCGCAATCTCGGCTCACTGCAATCTCCACCTCCTAGGTTCAGGAGATTCTCCTGCCTCGACCCCCAGAGTAGCTGGGATTACGGGCACCTGCCATCACGCCTAGCTAATTTTTGTATTTTCAGTTGAGACGGGGTTTCACCATGTTGGCCAGGCTGGTCTCGAACTCCTGACCTCAGGTGATCCATCCACCTTGGCCTCCCAAACTGCTGGGATTACAGGTGTGAGCCACTGCACCCAGTCTAAGTATTATAACTTTTATAGTAATTACAAAGCAACAGATATGTGGAAAAATTTTTTAAGAAAATAAAATTTTGAAGTACACTGTCATTTTTAAAAATGAAAAAATATATTTTTATATAACATCATCTGGATTAAAAAGCAAATGTTTCTGAAAATTATGTAAATACTTCAGTTAGTAGATCTAGACATATTCCGATAAATTACTAAACTTCTTACTTCACGGTATTTGTAAACACTGTATTTATTAGATTCTCTAACTACTAGAATGAGAAGTATTTGTAAAAACTGGTGATATGAAGAAACATTACTTTCTTCCCATTAGGCTAATTCCATATGTTAAAGTGCATGAAAGTGCCTCCAGCAGAAGAAAAATGTATTATCTCACAAAGACAATTTCAGAATTTCGCTACCTTAGGTCAAAGTATAACAGCCCAATGAGCTATGGATTTATCTCAGTTTTTTCTTACTGTGACATTCTATTGTGAAAAAGATACACATATTGTTTCAGTGACCAGTGCAGCTAGCAGTCAAAATGGATGCTTTCAACTCTACTCAGCAAGCTAGCTATTCCCAAAATAATCTTGAGAGAATAGATCAATAAGGAATTTGGAGTTTTCAGTTTAAAATGATGTCTAGCTGTTCCTTAGAGAACTGGCTGATTTCAATTCTTGAGCAGAAAAGTTACAAGGTGAGCCTGACACATCTTGTACCAGAACACAGGACAAATTTAAGAAAACTGGAAATGTCAACACCAGTGCCAGCTGGATGGGCTCCCACCAGCCAACTCTTGGATAATTGGAGCATCAGAAAGAATAACCATTGCAATTGGTTGTCATACACTGATTAAGTAAAAATTCAACTGCTCACTTAAAATATCTCTGAAAACTCAGAAAAAGAGAAAACTCATACCAATATTGAAAATAAAGAAAAAACGAATGTGGGTAGAACGATGAAGCTAAAATGTAAAATACAGTTGATTGCTAATACATGTTTTTCTAGTTGAGAAAAATAATCTTCTAGTCCAAAGGACAGAGGAAAAAAAACTTATAAAATGAACCAAAATAGAGTAGCTTATTTTTACATTTTTCTCAGAAAAAAATAATTTTTATATCTAATTTTATCCTTTTTTAAAAGTAGTGTGACCAGTACATAAAACTAATGGGCCATGTATAGAACACAGATACTCTGCCCTTGCATGGAAGAATTACTTAGTTAACATTGACTGAGCACTAGTTATGTTCTAGGCATTATGAAAAATGTCTTACACGCATTATTTCATTTCATCTTCACATCCACACATGAGACAGGCACCATTACTATCTCCTTTTTGCAAATGAGAAAACAGGAATCTGTACAATGAAAAATCCGTAACTACTAGCAGTCGATAACTACTATTAATAGTAGTAGCTGTGGCCGGGCGCGGTGGCTCATGCCTGTAATCCCAGCACTTTGGGAGGCCCAGGCGGGCGGATCACAAGGTCAGGAGATAGAGACCATCCTGGCTAACATGGTGAACCCTCGTCTCTACTAAAAATACAAAAAAAAAAAAAAATGAGCCGGGCATGGTGGCGGGCGCATAGTCCCAGGTACTCGGGAGGCTGAGGCAAGAGAATGGCGTGAACCCGGGAGGCAGAGCTTGCAGTGAGCCGAGATTGTGCCACTGCACTCCAGCCTGGGGGACAGAGCTAGACTCCATCTCAAAAAAATAATAATAACAATAATAATAGTAGTTGTAGCAGCAACTTCGTAAGGTTATTGTGAGGATTAGAGAAAGGAGTATAACACAATAAAAAGTTTAAAGAATTTCAGATAAAGATGATAGAATAAAGTTAGATCACAGAATCCTTTCCTTCAAACATCTAACAAAATAAATAAAGGTTGTAAAAAACCAACCAAAAAACACAATAAAAAATCAACACAGTAAGAGATACTAAATTATGTTATAGACTGAAAACTTTCAGCCAAGACAGGATCATAATCCCCATACCTTCTTCCAAGGAATGGTTATGAAGAAAATGTTAAGTTCAACTAAATCCCAGGAATTCCCCCAAACTTTGAGAGAAGTGAGAAAAAGTAGTAAGTAGGCAGCTCAGAGAAACAGCAAGGAAAACCCATGACAGTAGAATTTTCTGCTTCTCACTCATGATCTGCCCAGAGGCTACACTCTAGTTACACACTAGAATCATCTGGGAAGCTTTTAAAATTATCAATTGCTAGGACACAATCCAGATAAAGTATAATTTTTATTGGTGGGATACAGGCATTGGCATTTTTAAAAAGCCCTTCAGGTAATGAATATGCAGAGTTGACCACCACTATGATAGAGCAATCCCTTGTGGTAATCATTTCCCATGGCCACATGCTGAATTGGAGCCAGAAGATATCTCCCATTATAGGCATAGAATAAATTCCAATTACACAGAGTAAGCCTGACACAGGACATTAACAAAAACATCAAGAGGCAGTAAGACCTAGGTCTTTCAACAAATAATACATGGAATATAATTTTAAAAACAACTAGAAAGACGGTAGATTTTAATATTACTAGATCCATTATTACATTAAATATAAATGGTCTAGGCTGGGTGTGGTGGCTAATGCTTGTAATCCCAACACTTTGGGAGGCTGAGGCAGGAGGATCACTTGAGACTAGGAGTTTTGAGACCAGCCTGAACAACATAACAAGATCCTGTTTCAAAAAACAAACAAACAAACAAACAAAAGGTAAATGGCCTAAACACACCAATTAAAGGCAAAGATTATCAAACTGGATACAGAAACAATACATAACTGTATGTTTCTATATAAAACAATACATAACTATATAGTTTCTACGTAAAAACATAGATAAAAGTAACAGGAAAAAAGGAAATTGGAACTCTGATATATTGCTGCTATTAGAGCACTGTAATGTAAAATGGTGCAGCCATTTTGAAAAGTGAAGTGGCAGCCAGGTGTGGTGACTCACGCCTGTAATACCAGCACTTTGGGAGGCTGAGGTGGGCAGATCCCCTGAGGTCAGGAGTTCGAGACCAGTCTGACCAACATGGCGAAACCCCCGTCTCTAAAAAAAATGTAAAAATTAGCTGGGTGTGGTGGTGGGCACCTGTAATCCCAGCTACTCAGGAGGCTGAGGAAGGAGAATCATTTGAACCTGGGAGGCAGAGGTTGCAGTGAGCCAAGGTCACGCCACTGCACTCCAGCCTGGGAGACAGCGCGAGACTCCGTCTCAAAAAAAAAAGAAAAGAAAGAAAAAGAAAAGTGAAGTGGCTGCACCACTTCACAGTCTAGAAGTTCCTCAAAAGATTAAACATAGTATTACCATAAGATACAGCAATTTTACTTTTTTTGTTTGTTTGTTTTTCTCCCCCAATAGTAAATAACCAACCAAAGTAATTTCACTCGTAAGTGTATATCCAAGAGAAATGCAAACATATGTCCATACAAAAACGTGTGATACACAAATACTCATAGCAGCATTATTCATAATAGCTGAAAAATATAAACAAGCCAAATATCTATCAACTAATGAACGGATAAATCAAATCCAGAATATTCATACAAAGGAATATTATTCAGTGATAAGAATGAAGTATTAAAACACATTATGACGTGAATGAACCTTCAAAACATTATGCTCAGAAAAAGATATCAATCACAAGTGACCACATATTTTATGATTCCACTTGTGTGACACGCAGAAGAGGTAAATCTACAAAGACAGAAAGGAGATTACTGATTGCCTAGAACTAGGAGGTCTGGAGGGAAATAGGAAGTGACTGCTAACGTGCGCAGTTTCTTTTTGGGGTGTTGAAAACATTTTAAAATTGATTGTGGTGATGGTTGCACAATTCTGTGAATATACAAAAAATGATTAAACTGTACATTTTAAATGTGAAATATATAGTAGGTAATTATGTCTCAATAAAGCTATACAAAAAAGTAGATTAGGAAAATAAATTATATTTGCATCCATTAAAAGATTTATTCAAGTTAAAGCCAAAGTGATTTATCTGACAAATCTATAAACAAGTTTCTCATGGTTTCAAGTAACTTATCTATTCAGAATATCCCTAATTAAAATGGGTCATTATTGGCACGGCAATAGACAAATAGGCCAGTAAAAGAATGCCTAGAAAAATGTTAACCTATGTCTAGAAATTTGGTATATCACAATAGCAGTAATAAAATTAGTTGGTATGGGAATAAATAATTCAATAAACAAATTTGGCACAAATGACTACCCATAAGGAAAAAGATAAAGTTAGACCCTTACCTCACAGTATATACAAAAATAAATTTCCAGCTAGATTAAAAATCCAAAATTGAAAACTCCTAGGCCAGTCGTGGTGACTCATGCCTGTAATCCCAGCACTTTGGGAGGCTGAGGCAGGTGGATCACCTGAGATCAGGAGTTCGAGACCAGCCTGGCCAACATAGCAAAACCCTGTTGCTACTGAAAAAAAAAAAAAAAAATACAAAATTAGCTGGGCATGGTGGTGTGCACCTGTAATCCCAGCTACTTGGGAGGCTGAGGCAGAAGAATCACCTGAAATTGGGAGGCAGAGGTTGCAGTGAGCTGAGATGGTGCCACTGCACTCCAGCCTGGGCAAAAAGAGTGAAACTCCATCTCAAAAAAGAAAAAAGAAAACTCTTGTTCTGCAAAACTTATTACAAACAACATAAAAAGACCAGCCATTTCTATATAGATTCTCTAGAGAAAAATCAAGTACATATGCATTGCAGCATATTTGACAATAGAAAAAATTGGAAACAACTGATACCCATCAGAAGAAATTGTGAATTATTCATAGGACAGAAATCTATACAACACTAAATGTAACAACATGGATCAATCTCTAAGATATAATGTTGTGTTAAGAAAGTAAATTTCAAAAAGATATATGAAATATTATACCAATTATATAAAGTTTAAAAACAAATATATATATATGTATATATCATGAATCTATACATATATATAAAGGAGAAGTATAAAAGTAGACATGGAAAGAATACACACCATCTTGAAGATAGTAATTATCATGAGAAAAATCTACTGGTCCGAAGAGTACTTTTTATCATGAGAACTTTTGATTATTAAAATTCTGAAACAAATACAGTAAAATCTCCCCAGTGAATGTATAGGTGTCTGTTATTTTCTGTATGTTTGATATATTTCATAATGTGAAAACATTTTAAAACCCCAAAGTAAATTTAGAAATCAAACACAAAAATTCTATTTTTATAATCCTATTTTTATAAGATCTTCCTGTCTACTCTAAATATAACTACATAACCTGTATAACCTATATATAACTATATAACTTATATAGATATAAGTTATATATATGTAAAGTAGATGGGAAGAAATATGTGTGTAACATATATATTATATATAACATATCTATATGTGTTATGTATGTATACATATGTGTGTGTAACTTACATATATCTAACTTACTGCACAATCATGGCTCATTGCAGCCTTGACCTCCTGGGCCCAAGTGAGCCTCCCACCTCAGCCCTCCAAGTAGCTAGGAAAACACGCAAGTGCCACCACACCTGGCTAAGTTTTTTTAATTTTGTAGAGATGAGATCTCCCTATGTTGTCTAGGCTGGTCTCAAACTCCTGGGCTCAAGTGATCTTCATGGGAGGATATATCTTATCAGAATTTTATCTGAATTGTATTCAGATTTCCATATATAATATATGGAAATTTGAATAAAATATGGAGAAACGAAAAAGCAAAGCTTTTTGTCTTTTTATTTACTTATATATTCCTCTCATTATAAATACACGTATATAACATATACATAACTTACGTATATATAAGTTCTACCTCATAAGGTAAAGACCTTCCAGATAAATACATAGATCTAGAAAAATGTTCACCTAATATTGACATTTTATAATAAAAATATTGGTATTTTTTCCTATACTATACTTCTCAGTATTAATGAAACTTCTAATAATGATCATGTATCAATATTTTTTCTAAAAGACAAAAAGGCTAGGTGCTGTAGCTCACACCTATAATCCCAACACCCTGGGGGGCCGAAACAGGAGGATCACTTGAGCTGCGGAGTTTGAGACCAGCCTGGGCAACATAGGGAGATATCACTTCTATAAAAATTTTTTAAAATTACCGGGCATGGTAGCTCACATCTGTAATCCCAGCACTTTGGGAGGCCAAGGCTGGCAGATCTCTTGAGGTCAGGAGTTCGAGACCAGCCTGGCCAACATGGTAAAACCCTGTCTCTACTAAAAATACAAAAATTAGCCAGGCATGGTGGTGTGCACCTGTAGTCTCAGCTACTCAGGAGGCTGAGGCACAAGAATTGCTTGAACCCAGGAGGCAGAGGTCACAGTGAGCTGAGATTATGCCACTTCACTCCAGCCTGGGCAACAGAGTAAGACTCTGTCTGAAAAAAATTTAAAAATTAAACAAAAAATTAGCCAGGTGTGGTGGTACTTGCCTGTGGTCCTAGTACTTGGAGGGTTGAGGTGGGAGGATCACTTGGAGCCAGGAGGTAGAGGCTGCAATGAGCCATGACCATGCCACTACACACCAGCCTGGGTGACAGAATGAGACCCTGTCTCGAAATCAATTAACTAATTAATGAAAAGAAAAAAGGTTTGCTTTATTTTTCTCCATATTTTATTCGGATTTCTTTAGTTTTTACCTGATGCTCATTTTCTGTTCTGGGTTGCCACATTACACTTAGTAGAAGTTTATGTCTCCTTAGGTTCCTCTTAACTATAATGGTCTCTCAAATTATCCTTGTTTTTGATGACCTTGACAGTTTTGAGGTGTACTAGTCAAGTATTTTGTAAAATCTCCCCCTATTGGAATTTATCTGACATTTTTCTCAAAATTACACCGGGGTCATGAATTTGGAGGTGGAAAACCACAGGTGTAAGACACCATTTCCATCATGTCATAAAAAGGGTACATACTAGGAACATAACCCATAGCTATTGATAATGACCTTGATCACCTGACTGAGGTAGTGTTTGTCATGTTTCTCTACCGGAAAATTACTCTTTTTTTTCCTCCTTCCATACTGTGCTCTTTGGAAAGAGGTCACTACGTACAGCCCACACTTAAGGAGACAGGACTTTTACTCCACCTCCTTGAGGATGAAGAAGCTACATAAATTATTTGGAATTATTCTGTGGGAGATTTGTCTCTTCTTCTCCATTCATTCATTAATTTAATCCAGCATGGACTCAAGAATATTTAATTTTTTACTTTGGGTTACCATCCATTACTACTTTATTTTCTTGCTCAAATTGTTGGAGCTTTGGCCATCCAGAGCTCTTTTAATTGACTCCTATGTCTCCTTAACATACCCTCCCATGTGTGTTTTTTCTTTTGTTCTGTATCAATTTTTCAAATCAATTCACACAAAGATGAATATATTAATAATTAGACTGATGCAATAGGTATATTAACAGTGCTTATGTAGTGTTAGGCACAAAGACCTTAATGATAAGACTGCTGATATAACTTAGCTAACAATATTAGCTCAACAACAATATTATTACAAAGTTCTCCCTTTTTGAATTCTCCAAGTTAGAGAAACACTGACAAATCTATGGTATTAGTAGGTGCTAACCTTTGTGGACCACTTACTATTTCAGGTACCATACTAAGCACTTAACATCTAATACTCCGCTTAATCTTCACAACCCCAGAGCTAACCCCTGAGGAATGTGAGGCACTCCAGGAGTCTAGGTCAGTGGTTCCCAAGGTGTGGTAGGGACCAGCAGGTTCAGTATCAACTGAGAACTTGTTATAAAGGCATATTCTTGATCCTCACCTCAGATCTCCTAAATGAGAAACTCCGGGGCTGGGGCCTAGAAAACTGTATTTTAACATGTCCTGCAAGTAATTCTTGCTAATGCTTGAGAGAGCGGTGGAGCCAGACTTTAAATCCAGATATTAGACATCAGAGCCCATCAAAGCCCTTGAGCTTAATTACTTAATTGTACTCCCTCCCTATTATACCAAGAAGAAAACCAGTAATAGGTGATTTCTACTTAAAAACCGGTCATAAGAGAGATAGTAATCCAGGGCAATTTCATTCTATTCCCTTTGTCTTCCAGTGCTTGACCAAGTAACTTTAAGTACTAAATTTACCACTAGAGGGAGTACCGACATTCCTCAAATGCTGAACCTTTTAAGAGCATGTAAATAAACACACACTCAATCTTTTGCTGGAAAAAAAAAAATTGATTTATATGTATCATCGTTATCACAATTTGTTTAAGCTACTTAACATGGAACAGCTGCATCTGGAGTTATATTGTTAGGCACAAATCTACTTTTAACAAATAAATACAATATACCATGATTGGTCACTCAACATCTTTCTTATTTCTAAAACAGAACTGGAGAAGGGAAGGAGGAAACTCCAATTAACAAAATAACAATATACTTTAAATAAAAATAATCTAGTTTAAACTACATCATCATCTCTAAATTCCTGATGAAATAAGACTGAAAAAGAATTCAACAAAATTAGCCAGTTGCCTCTATAGTATCTCCTTCCACCTTGCTCTGAGAAATTAGTTCAGGAATGTTAAATTCAGCACCTAGTACGTGGCAAGTTCTCAGCAAGTAATGCTGAATAAATATGTAAATAAAGCTAATGCAACTCTCTGCCTCCACTAGACCCCCCTTAAAACATGCTAAATAAATTGGAGTTCATTCAATGTTATACAAAATAATACTGTGTTGTTTTTACAATAAATATATAAATATCACATAGTAGTTCAGAAAAGTCAGACCTTATAATGCTTCTAACCTGGAACAACAATTTCCAGAGATTTTGAAATGCCTTACTCAGGGATAGATGGATCCTATGACACACACCCTCCTTCTTCCAAATACGGAATGACATTCAAATGTTTCAATGTGTTTACGATCTTCGCAAAAAAAAAAAAAAAAATCACTTTTTTGTTATTTTATTTAATTTTCTATTTCAATAGGTGTTTGGGGAACAGGCAGTGTTTGGTTACATGAATAAGTTCTTTAGTGGTGATTTCTAAGATTTTGGTGCACCCATCACCTGAGCAATGTACACTGTGCCCAATGTGTAGTCTTTTATTCCTCGCCTCCCCCTCCCACTTTTTCCCCTGAGTCCCCAAAGTCCATTGTGTCATTATTATGCTTTTGTGACCTCATAGCTTAGCTCCTACATGTGAGTGAGAACATCTGATGTTTGGATTTCTATTGCTGAGTTACTTCACTTAGAATAATAGTCTCCAATTCCATTCAGGTTGCTGCAAATGTCATTATTTTGTTCCTTTCTATGGCTGAGTATAATTCACTCATATTCCATGGTATATATACACATTTTCTTTATCCACTCATTTACTGATGGACATTTGGGCTGGTTCCATATTTCTGCAATTGTAATTGTGCTGCTATAAACATGCATGTACAAGTATCTTTTTTGTATAATGACTTCTTTTCCTCTGGGTAGATAACCAGGAGTGGGATTGCTGGATCAAGTGGTAGATCTACCTCTAGTTCTTTAAGGAACCTCCACACTGTTTTCCACAGTGGTTGTACTAGTTTACATTCCCATCAGCAGTGTAAAAGTGTTCTCTCTTCACCACATCCACGCCAACATCTATTATTTTTCAATTTTTTTGATTATGGCCATTCTTGCAGGAGTAAGGTGGTATTGCATTGTGGCTTTGATTTGTAAAAAAATAAAAATAAAAATAAATTACTTTTAAGAGAGAAAGACATCCTGGTACTCTAGAAAGAACACTGAAGAAAGAAGACAAAGATTCAGTTCCAGCTCTTCTGCTATCTAATCTCACAACCCTGGCCAAGGCACTTGTCCTCCCAGGCCCCCAGCTCCTCTTTGATGAGATAATGTGTCCCTGGAAAAAGTGTAGCCTGTAAGAAAGAGCATGCCTGCAAGTAGTAAAAAGACTCGAGAACGATTGTGTTAATGCATGATTTTTAGGTATCTGCTGACAGAAGAGTAAGATCAAGAGCCCATATCTCAGGAGAAAGTTTCCTTGAGCACTTTCGTTTCCATATATTGAGTGCAGATTGAAGAGGGATAATTCAATATGTGTCTGTTCAACAATTATGACACCATTTACCAAGCATTTGCTAACAGCTTTAAGAGTTACACAATAGACCTCCCACCTGAGGTCAGGAGCTTCTCACCAGCCTGACCAACGTGGAGAAACCCATCTCCACTAAAAATACAAAATTAGCTGGGAGTGGTGGCACATGCCTGTAATCCCAGCAACTCAGGAGGCTGAGGCAGGAGAATTGCTTGAACCCGGGAGGAGGAGGTTGCAGTGAGCTGAGATTGCATCATTGTACTCCAGCCTGGGCAACAAGAGCAAAACTCCATCTCAAAAAAAAAAAAAAAAAAAAAGAGCTACACAATAAATAACTTGCTTTAACACATCAATAGCTTCACATTGATACACAGACAATGACTGTGATGGTTAATTTTATGTGTGATTATGATTGAGCCACAGGTGCCCAGGCATTCCAACAAACATAATTCTGCATGTGTCTGTGAGGGTGTTTATGGATGAGACTAACATTTGCATAAAGGAGAGTGCCCTCCCTAACGTGGGCAGGCCTCATCCAGTCACTTGAAGGCCTGAAGAGGAAAAAGTCTCAGTAGGAGGAAACTGCTCCCACCAGACTGCTTGACTTGGGATGTCATCTTTTCCAGCCTTCCCTCTAGGACTCAGTCATCTGTTCTCCCTGGGTCTCCACCCTGCTTGCTTTCAGATGGGAGATAAACCATCAGCTCTTCTGGTTCTCCAGCCTTTGGACTTGAACTGAAATAACATATTGGCTCCCCTGGGTCTCCAGCTTGTGAACTGCAGATTTGGGGACTTCTCAGCCTCCATAATTATTTGGGGACTTCTCAGCC